>NC_080541.1:103454306-103804306 GCF_028640845.1 Ahaetulla prasina | reverse complement strand
ATCACATGCTTTTTAAATCTGATCAGGTTGAATGCGGTCAACAGAACTTTTGGGATAGAATGCTTTGTTTTAAACTCAAACTAAAATACATTTTTAATTTACATATCTAGTCTCTGTCTGTCTCTTTCTCTCCCTGTGTCTTTGTTTGTTGCATGCACTGATTTTCTACCAAGCTATAATTAAGCTGGAATGCCTGCTCTGCCACTCCACATAAGGTGATGAGTTTGGCTTCATTGTGCTGATTTTGTAAGCTGTCTACTTTTGGCTTTGAAAAGTGTTTTCTGTCTTAAACAGGACACAACCTACAACAATAACATGAAAGAGCAGACTAAAGAAATGATTCAACTGTTAAAGACAGTGCCACATACATGTCTCTATTCTGCATCTATTGTTTGGCAATGGCACAAAGAAAAATAAAACAAGTTTCCAGAAACCAGTACTGACCTGTAAAAATCTTGTTCAATCACACACAGACACAACACAGACACACACATAGAACAAGCAGATTTTAAAATTGCTTCTTTTTTCACTGCCCTTGTAGGTTTCTGTTTCTCTTCTCTTCTCTTCTCTTCTCTTCTCTTCTCTTCTCTTCTCTTCTCTTCTCTTCTCTTCTCTTCTCTTCTCTTCTCTTCCCTTCCCTTCCCTTCCCTTCCCTTCTCTTCTTGCCCTTTCCCCTGCTTTTTCAAAGTGCATTCATTGAACTCCTGGCAATTAGTGTAATTGAAATTTATTGACAATGTGGCAGTCTTCTAAAGCTTCATTGTTCTGAGTGCTTAGTGCATAGGATCATTGAAGAGTGCCATGGCTGTGTCAAACGGCGCATAGCTTGCTCAATTATATCAATGGACCAGTGACTGCCAAAGGTTCCTTTGGGGGTATGAATGTTACTTAGTGATAAGAGCCTCTAGAAACAGAATCCCTGGGCCCCATCTCTAGTGGGAGATGGAAATGAAATATGTATTTCTCTGCTGTGGAAAATTAATGTAATTGGCTCTCTTAAAAAGCTTTGACAAGTTGACCTGTTTGAAATCCGAGAAGGGTTTCTGCTGCAGTATCACATTATCTCCAACATAAACCCACTATTCTGAAAGGGAAAATGGGGGAGGGGGGGAGAATAAATGGAATTTGGATAGTAATGTTAAACTTTAGTGGCAGGGTCCACATTAGTACATGCTTCCTCCCTCCTCCCCATCTAGTGGCCTTGTCAAGTTTCTGAACGAATTCTTTAAGAAATCTTTCCCTTTCACATTATTATAGTTATCACTGCAATTATCTGTTTTCCTTTTATAAATGAACTAAAGGAATAAAGGACGTTTTTGGGCATAGGATTTTTGTGCATCTGTTACTTTTCCCCCGAAATGGATGCAGTACAACCCTCTTTTTAAAACATTTTCTGCACAGAAATCCCATTTACTACAAGAGCATCAGTCTATTCAACAAGTGATTCAGCTGAAACTCGCTCATCTAACACAAACGTCATGAGCATCTTTCTCTGAAAACACACCAGTCATCCTGAATTATAAATTAATACATTACTAAAATTGTGGATTTGGAAGTGATCACAAAGATGATCCTTTGAAAATGTGCAGGAAAGCCAATTAAACCATCCTTGAGTGAAAGCCATAAGAGATGAGAAACTCATACCTTCTATAGTAGACTGTCTACCATTATATAGATCTTACCATCAAGAAGTTCTTTTTAATGGGTGATTTGAATCTAAGTTTCTAGAAGTATACTATACTAGCAACTGCAGTTATTGGGAATATCTTCTGAAAGTGTCTTACTGGCAGTAAGCTAGACATTAGAGATACACCTGAAGTTTTTGTTAAAACCTGTCATATACTGTAATTCTGGAACTGTGATCTTCCATAGCAAATGTCCCTCTCACCTAGATGTTTTCTTCTGTTTTCTGGGTTGCAGTTCCACAGCCAGGGATGCTCCTGGTTATAGTTCTACAGCATGGCTGATGTGTACCCCCGCATTTGCAATCCTCTAGCCCAGTAGAGGATTTACCCAGTAGAGGATTTTCATTGACCTTTGCTACCAGTTCACAAATGTGAATGAGCATGCCACCTCTGCGTATGGGCAGACCTTCTACGCATGCAGAGAGCATCGTGATAACGTCCCGGCGGGTGGGCAGAGCCTCTCGCCACCGCTATTGGTTCTCCCAAACCGGGTAGAACTGGTAGAATCCCACCACTGCTCCAGCCTCAACTTCCTGTTCCCCAGTGTTCCTTCTCCTCCATATTTGCCAACAAAATGGGCAGCAAATAAGTAATTTTTAGCAGCCATAATTTTCACTTTCTTCAAAATGCACCTATTTTCTACAGAGAAAAAAAGAACATGTCATAAAACATTGATGAAAAAGTTTTATGAAAAATACATAAAATACAGTAAAAGGTAAAAAAAAAAGTTAAAGAGATGAAGGATTGAAAATGTCAGCCTTAATCCTTTACAACACCATGTTGTCTTGAGAGCCTTGGAGCTGTTTTTTAAAGGTATAGTTTCAGCAACAAATTTTACCCATCATTTTTTCCACACATTTATTTATTTTTTATTTATTTATTTTGTCACAACATCATACAAAAAGATTATATAGTATATACACATATAAACATATATAGGAAGAAGAAAAGAAAAACAATAGGACAGGAACGGTAGGCACGTTTGTGCGCTTATGCACGCCCCTTATGGTCCTCTTAGGAATGGGGTGAGGTCAATAGTAGAAAGTTTTTGGTTAAAGCTGTTAGGATTATGGGAAGAGACCACAGAGTCAGGTAAAGTATTCCAAGCACTGATGATTCTGTTGCAGAAGTCATATTTTCTGCAATCTAGATTAAAGCGGTTTACATTAAGTTTAAATCTATTGGTTGCCCTTGTATTATTGCAATTAAAGCTGAAGTAGTCTTTGACAGGAAGGACATTACAATAGATGATTCTGTGAGTTAAACTTAGGTCTTGTCGAAGGCGACGGAGTTCCAAGTTTTCTAAGCCTAGGATTTCAAGTCTGGTGGGATAAGGTATTTTGTTGTTTTCAGAGGAATGGAGAACTCTTCTTGTAAAATATTTCTGGACACGTTCAATTGTATTGATGTCAGAGATGTGGTGAGGGTTCCAAACAGGTGAGCTGTATTCTAGAATTGGTCTAGCAAATGTTTTATATGCTCTGGTTAGTAGTGTGGTGTTTTGGAAAAGAAGCTGCAAAATTAGGTTTACAACTCTTAGAGCTTTTTGCTATGTAGTTGCAGTGGGCTTTGGCACTTAGATCATTTGACATGAAAACTCCAAGGTCTTTAACGGGATGGGGTCGTCTGTAAGGTAATGTCCATCTAGTATGTACTTAGTTTTAGAGTTCTTTTTCCTATATGTAAGACTGAGCATTTGCTGGTTGAAATTTGAGCTGCCAATTTTAGACCAAGCGGTTAGATGGTCAAGGTCGTTTTGAATGATAGAAGTGTTGTCTGTGGTGTTAAATAGTTTGACATCGTCAGCAAAGAGAACACAATTACTTGAGATATGGTCACAAAGATCATTAATGTATAGAATAAAGAGTGTTGGTCCAAGGACGCTGCCTTGAGGAACGCCACTCTTGACAGGAACAGGATTTGATAAAGCATTGCCAATTTTGACCACTTGTTGTCTGTTAGACAGAAAAGCAGATATCCATTTGTGGAGGGGTCCTGAGATGCCATAGGATGTTAGTTTAAGGAGAAGTTTATCGTGTACTACTGAGTCAAAAGCTTTGCAGAAGTCTATGTAGATTGCATCTATTGATTTGCCTTGATCTAGATTTGAAGTCCATATGTTTTTGCAGTGGAGAAGTTGTAAGTTACATGATAACTTTTTCCTGAAACCAAATTGTTTGTTGGAGAGTAGGTTGTTAGTTTCTAAGTGTGAGGTAATGGATTGATTGATGATAGATTCCATGACTTTGCAGGTGACGAGCAAAGGGAGATCGGTCTGTAGTTTTCGACTAAGCTGGGGTCTCCTTTTTTGAAGATGGGGATGACTGTGGCTAGTGACCAAAGTTTGGGAAGAGAACTGGTAGTGAAAGCTTTATCAAAGATAATACTTAGGGGTTCAGCTATATTAATGGAAAGTTTTTTTAAGAAATATGCACATAGACCATCAGGTCCAATAGAAAGCGATGGTTTTAAGTTGTGAAGAGCTTTACCAACGTTGTCTTCTGTGAAATCTATATGAGTTAAATCATCATAGTCATTGCTGGTTCGTTTGTGGAATGTTGGATATGTGTTATCGGAGTTAACAAAAACTGAGCCAAAGAAAATGTTGAAGAGGTTTGCTTTGACTGTTTCGTCATTGCATTCTTTGTTGTTAGAATCTTTTAGTGGTGGGATGGATCTTGAATCTTTAAGTTTACTGTTGACAAAATTATAAAAGGCACGATTGGAATTTGTGCGTAGAAGGTTTTCTTCTTGCTTGGTGTGGTAATTTGTGCATTCAGTTTTAATTTGGTTGCATATGTTTCTGTAACGGTTTCTGAAGTTTGTAACATAGCCTTTTTTGTTTCTTTTCCAGAGGGATTTTTTTTTTGATTGAAGCTTTTTTATTGATATGGGTAGTTTGTTTTTCTTGGACATGGTAGTCATTCGTGGTACATATAATTTAATGACTCTATTGATTTCAAGTAGGAAGATTCTATAGAGGTCATCAGCGGTTATGCAGGTTGCAAACAGATTTTGCCAGTTCAGAAGTGAAAGATCGTTGTTTATAAGGTCGTAATTGGCTTTCTTGAAGTTGTAGTTGGGAGTTCTGGTGTTATGACGAATTAAGTATGGACGTATATTGAGACGAAAATCAATCATGCAGTGGTCACTGTTTGAAAAAGGTTCTTTAATTTGTATACCGTAAATTTGTATACATGTATCTGTTGATGAGATTTACATCATATCCTTTAATAAGCTGCCAGGAAGGATTTACAAAAGGTTAAAAACAACAATAAAATAAATAGAAAGTTCTTCAGAAATAAGAAATATACATTTTTTAGGACTTATCATTAGAAACTGTTCACAAAAGGAAAAAGAAACTGTGTTTTTAAAGGGGATTGACAGGAAGGTGGAATATAATATAACTGCAGGCTCTGAGTCAAAATAATAATAGAGACAAGACCAAAGGAATGAGCATTATTTTCATCATTATAAAATATAGAAATTCCTGACAAATATTTAGATATTGCAAGAACAGTAGGGAGAAGAAAGGTTTTCTGGCATTTGCATGGAGGGCAAGTAGCTGTCTTTCAACATAATCACATAAATCAACATGGAGAATTTTACCTATCAAGAAATCCTCAACTGTCAGAAGAGATAGTTAAAATCTATTTTGCTTTTTAAAAACATCAGGTTAGTTTGTTCAAAGCCCTTTGTAATGACTGTTGATTAGCACACATGTTTGATATCACGATTAAGTATAATGGTTGTGACACTGCAGGGGATACAATTTTGAAGTAGAGCTGTATGGAGTAGGGCACAGCAATTTCAATTTAGGGATTAGGTGCATAATACTTTCCAAGTTCTGTTTTACTTTCAGTTTACTTATATTTATTTATCAAAAGTATATGCTACCAACTTCATTCTGACTTGTAGCATCTTACATCAGCTAATATCTCAACAAATATCTATCAGTATAAAACAATAAAACATCCACAGTAAATATAAAACATTAAAATGTGTAAAAATTTCACATTTCATAATATTCTACTGTACTGACATAATATATTATTAATTATTATCTTAGTAATGTATTAGTAATATATTACTAATGAGGACTGCAATAATCTTATGCAACTCATATAAAGTGACCAGATTTCAGCGATGGCAAAGTGGGACACCATTGACCGGGGGGGGTGGGGGGGCTGCACAAGCGCGCTGGGTCTCGCCACCTGGCGAAGGAGGAGGAGTGGCTGCTACACTGCTTCTCGGCTCTTCCAGGCAGGCTCGGCTCGGCTCTCGGCTCTTCCAGGCACCTTCTCGGCTCTTCTAGGCAGCCTCCGGCGGGCGAAGTCAAGCAGCGTCTCTCCTCCCACCTTCAGACACAGACTCCATTCACTCCCATTCTGAAAATGGGAGGCAGCAATGCAAGAGGAGGAGGAGGCGGAGGCGGGCGGAGGAGAGACGCTGCTTGACATCTGTAACACCCACTCCCCCGCCTCCGCCTCCTCCTCTTCCTCTTGTGTTGCCGCTTCCCATTTTCAGAATGGGAGTGAATGGAGTCTGCGTCTGAAGGTGGGATTATTTTTTAATTTTTTTTAAAAAATCGGGACTTTTTTTAAATGCCACGGGACGCGGGACAAATTATTAAAAAGCGGGACTGTCCCGCCAAAAGCAGGACATCTGGTCACCTTAAACTCATATTTAAACTAAGCAAGAGCAAAACAAAGCAAAACATTCAGCTGTCAAAGGCCCTCTGGAATAATTCAGCTTTTAGTCCTTTCCAAATTTAATAATCAAATTTAAATTTTGTGTAATCAAATTTAATTCAGACAATAGTATTAATGGAAAATAGGAGGAGGGTTTTTCTTGAAAAGATTTAAATAGTTTTATAAGATCCATGTCAACTGACCATAAGACAGGCAAAAAAAGTCTGAATAATGGATGTTGTAGTACCTGGAGACAGCAGAAAAGAAGAGAAAGAACTGGAGAAGATAACAATGCAAAGGCTTGCAATTAGAAATAGAATGGCTGTGGTGAAAGAAAGCAAAGGCGATACCAATAGTAAAAGGTGCCTTGGATGCGACATCTAGAGCACCACTTGAATATCATCAGCCTTGACAAAATCACCATTGGTCAATTGCAAAAGGCAGCTTTACTCAGAACGGCTTACATCTTATGATGATACCATTCACACTATTTGACAGATCTTCCTATCCCAGGTCCTTGGGAAGGACTTGATAGGTGGACAAAAATGTTTATCAGCTTTGTTTTATTGTTTTTTATTTATTTATCAACTAGTTTTATTGTAAGTTTTTGTGGGTTTGTGGATTTTTTTGAGAACTTCTTGGGAACTCAGTGATAATCATTTTAAAGGCTCAGTCCTCATAGAACTACATTATTTTTAAGTGGAAAAATTTCCAGCTTCATTTCAAAACTAGATACATGTTTGAACTTGCTCTTTATTTCCATGATTCCAGCTCTCCAAACATCACGCTCATCTATAATTGTAAACAAAATTATTGCGTGGCCTTATTGCAGAAATGCCCACAGATGCTCTACATATGAACAGCTTGCAAGTATTGAGCACTCTATTATAAACATTCCATCAGCACTCATGAGACTGACATAAGTCTCTTGATTCAAAATGCATTTTTATAGGGAATCAATTATTTTAAGTGTTCTTCCCATGGATTCTCTTGGTAAAAGATTTTAAACTCATTCATAAAATATTAATGTCACACTGTATGAGGTGTCCTTTCCACTGAAGTGGTCTGACATGAGAAACAGAAGACTCGGATATCTTTATTGGGGGGAAAGTGCCAACAATTAATCTATTTTTTCAACATTAGGCAATAACTTTATTAGGACCAGTTATATGTCCATAAAAAACTGGTTCAGCTTAGATAAAGCAACTGGAAACATCTTAAAATAAGGGTGGATTGCTTACAGAGTGCCTGTGCAACTTGTTTAATATGTGTATGAAAACTGTATTTTGTGCCTGTAATTTGGAAGAATGCCATTATAGCTCCAATATACTAAGAAAATGATATCATGAATTGGATAGAAATTTATAGTGGTATTACTTTGTTAAGTGTGCCTAAAATGGTATTTGGCAGAATTCTGATAGAAGGATATGAAGTTTGTGACAGTGAGAAAACATGGGGAAAAGATACAAGTTTATACTGAGTGCAAACATACAGATGAGATTTTCGCAAAACTCTGAGAAATGCTTGAATATGAAGAAGAAAGTTTATTGTTAATATGAAGGCATATGATAAAGTGAATTAGCTGGAATTTTGGAACATTATGTGTGAATACCAGTTGACGTTTGGCTGCTGAATGCAACAAGAGCAGTGCAGGCAATTCTCAACTTATGACCACAACTGAGCTGAAAATTTCTGTTGTTAAGTGAAACATTTGTTAAGTGAGTCTTGCCACATTTAATAAGATAAGTTAATAACCCGGTTGTTAAGTGAATCTGGCTTCCCCATTGACTTTGCTTGTGAGAAGGTCAAAAAAGATGATCATGTGAGCTTGGGACACAGCAATGGTCATAGATATGAATAAGTTGCCAAGTGCCTGAGTTTTGATCACATCACCACGGGGAGGTTGCAAAAGTTGTAACTGTGAAAAACGGTCATAAGCCACATTTTTCAGGGCCGTTGTAACTTTAAACGGTCACTAAATGAAATGTTGTAACTTGAGGACTACTGGTACTTTTTTATTAAAATTAATATATTGAAGACTAAAGAAGCTTCCAAGGTAGGAAAGACTGAGTGAATGGATATAATTTATAAATAAGTTGTGAGAAAGGTTGAAAAGCAAAAGTGAGTGAATGTTAGAGTCAAGATTGTTTGCAAAAATAGAAAGATAAGGAAAGATATAGTGAATGATGTAGTCTAAACAAGATTTAGTAAGATTCTCTCTTTTCTCATCCCATACATTTAATTTATTTTCCTTACTGCTGTTCTTAAACATAGTACCCCTGACTATATTTAGGTCAAGGAAGAAGTAAAAAGGAAGAACTATCATATAAGATGCAGCTTTCCCCCCCTAAAAGGGGGTGAAAATTTAGGTTTGTCTTATACATCGAATGTAGCCCCTCCCACCCACTGGCCCCCACCCTTTGGCTTCTGCCTCCCAGCAGTTTACCTCCTTGCAGCAAGCAGCAAGAAGAAACAGCCTGTTTCAGCTTCAGCACAACCTAATTAGCACAAGTTGATTGTCCCTTGGATTGGCCTCCTGACCCTCAGCTGTTTCAGGCTACAGGGATTGCCATTGCCTATTGCTGCACGGGCCTCTGCTGCTTGCTGCAAGGAGGTAAATTGCTGGCAGCAGATTTTTTTTTCCTTGTGCTAATCAAGCTATGCTGAAAACGAAAATGAAAGTAAAGCAGGCTATTTGCTGTTTGCTGCAATGAGGCAAAATTGCTGGGAGGCAGAGGCAGAGGCAGATTTCTTTTTCTTGTTTTCCTCACCAAAAAAGGTAGGTGCATCTTATACTTTGAAAAATACGGTATGTCTTTCTTGTTTTTCTTAAGTAAAATGTAGCGCTTTAAAAAGTAAAAAGAATTATTTCTGTGGTTGGGAGAGAGAAAATGATAGAAATAAATGATTAGAAGAAAAATTTCTACCAAGTTCCTTGCATTCCTCCCATGAAATACTGTGATTGGACAAAAGATAAGATCACAACAAATACTTTGTCTTCAGAGCCAATCTGCCAGTCAGTGAAGCCAATAATCTTATCCCTCTGACTTGGTATTTTCTTACCATGGTATCTGTAAATAGGTGTTGAAGATTACAAAACGTGATCTAGCCAAAAGGAAATATAGTAATGAACGTCATTGCAATCTCCCATAATTCAAGAACCACTGCTTCTAAATGGGCAGATTATTCAGTGGTGAAACTGGGTTTACATGGGTGGAGATATTTGCTAATTTATATACAAAATCTATATTGCATGTGTGTATATGTATATTCCACCCCCAAAACTGTTGTGTTATTATACTAATAATTATTCTGTTCCATTTTCATTTGATAGTGTAGCATCAGGTACAGTAGTCCTCAACTTACAACCACAACTGAGCCCAAAATTTCTGTTGTTAAGTGAGACATTTGTTAAGTGAGTTTTGCCCCATTTTACAAACTTTCTTGTCACAGCTGTAAAATGAATCACTGCGGTTGATAAGTTAGTAACACAGTTGTTAAGTGAAACTAGCTTCCCATTGTCTTTGCTTGTCAGAAGGGGATCACATGACTCCAGGACACAGTAATGGTCATAAATATGAACCAGTGGCCAAGCATCTGAATTTTGATCACATGATCATGGGGATGCTGTAAAGGTTGTAACTGTGAAAAATGGTCATAAGTCACATTTTTTAGAGTCATTGTAACTTTGAACAGTCACTAAACAAACTGTTGTAAGTCGAGGACTTGGGGGGTTGCTATTCTGTTGTTAATTCATTCACATGCCTATCAGCTGACATTATTCTCAAATTAAGTTTAATTTATTGAATTCTAAGCAGTTTCTTTAAAAATCTTTACTATCAAAACCCCCTTAATTACAGAATGATTGTCACAATTTTTTTTTATTTATTTACATTTATATCCCGCCCTTCTCCGAAGACTCAGGGCGGCTTACAGTGTATAAGGCAATAGTCTCATTCTATTTGTATATTTACAAAGTCAACTTATTGCCCCCCCAACAATCTGGGTCCTCATTTTACCTACCTTATAAAGGATGGAAGGCTGAGTCAACCTTGGGCCGGGCTCGAACCTGCAGTAATTGCAGGCTGCTGTGTTTTAATAACAGGCTTCTTACAGCCTGAGCTACCACGGCCACAATGCTGATCCATGTTTCTTGTTCCATTTTTTTTTCAGGTATAGATATTATTTCTCCCCCCCCCCTCCGATTGTTAACTATTAATTTCCTCGCTCCTATATTTTCCCTTCTCTCTTTACAGATATTCTTAGCTTTTTTTCTCAGATCCATCCAGTCGCCTGGGCTTATCCAAATTAAGGGAATTCAGGGTCATAAAAAGGGAGGTTTTTTAAAAATTTTTTAGAAAGAAGTGTCTAGTTAATCCATTTCTGCCTTAGTAGGTACAAGACATTTAACATTTTATCACACAAATATTCTTGTGTTTATTATTCGGATAAAAATACAATTTTTTCTTACTTTTCAATAAAACGTTTATTTAAATGATTTGTATGGTATATAATTATAATTTGTATGATATATAATATATGGGTAGCATACAAGGTTAGAGCAACCATTTAACAATTCAAAACGTTAATGTCCAAGGTCGAAAACAACAATAACTTCTTACATCCGCCAATACCTACTCGATTAGTAGACAAAAGTGCCAAATCCAGTCTAAATATCTGGTTGTCTGTGCAGCAAACCACAGCAGTCCCATTATATACACATAGATATGGACAAGCCTCTGCATTAACTGGCAAAACTTGTCTCACTCACGCTGTGGACAAGTCCTTACAATGCAATCTTATTTGTTGCAAACTAGCTGTTTTTTTAGGCGTACGTATTTAAAGATCAATATATTTTCATTTTTGGATTAATGTAATTTGATGAACATTTCATCTGAACAGATTATAGCTAGTCTTAAATACTGTGATTTGAAACAAATAAATTTATGGCTAGTTAAAATAAGTTTTATTTTAAAATTTGGTCAACACTAAACTAAGTTTAATCTAAAAATGAAACAGAAGCTTTTAGTCAGTTCCTCTCCTTCACAGTGCTATGGAACTGGCTAGTGGCTTGTCGTAGATTGTCATTATGCTAAACTATGATACCACTTTAGAAGTAATATGTCCTCTAGAGATTGGTTTAATTATTGAATATGGTTTCATCCTATGAATTACAGACTCTTTCTTTTTTCTCCTGCAGAAGTTTGGAAACCTAGCTTTAGGCTAATGCATTGAATCAAACCAGTGTAACTCTCTGATATTATATAATTCCTCTCAAGAGATAAATTTGGCACAGCTAAATATTGTATATTCAAGCATTAAGGAGAGTGATATATGAAAGGACACTCAGCTGCACAAAAGGGTATTTCCAGTAGCCTGATATTGTGAAATGACTGACAATTCCTTCTGTACAAAAGTGAAGATTGGAATCTGATCTGATTCTCCAATCCTTAAACAGCTTCTGTAGCGGCCTTCTAATTTAGAAAAGAACTATTCTGAAATAAATGGTCTGAAGATTGTTGCCTAAGTGATTGAAACACCATCATCTTTCTCAAGGGAGAGCCAATTGATAGACGAGAGGAGCTGTAGCTTAAAGCCTCATATGTTACCCATGTTAGACGAAATCTCACCAAGACAGAATTAACAGGCCTTTACATTAAGTAGTTCTTTCAGGTTAATGTGCTGCATTATTCCCAAATGATATGACCAAAACATTCTGTCATTTTTTTTTTTTGGGGAAGGATAATAGAAGACAAAGAGCTCCAATGCTTGGTTATTTTTTCCTCCAAAAGCATAAGGAATAAATAACTTGGTCTATTATAACTACGGACCCATCCTTACAAACATTATTAGGTTCTAAACAATGTGAAAGGCATTTTAAACAGAACTCGTTTAACAATAATGCATATTATGTACTTTATATCAATTACCATTATTTTGAACGTTTTTATGAGAAAAGATGAGCACCTTCAAAGTGAATTAAAATACATTCAGATGTCATTGATTTCAGAGGGAGGCATTTAAGCATATGCTTAATGTTCGCAGTTGAATAAAATAAGATTTCAATGTGCTTAAACTGCAATACTATGTATGTGTATCTGAGAGAAACCAACTGGGCTTACCTCTCTGAATAAACATTAGTCTTCTGTTTTTGTTTTGTTTTGTTGACTTAAGAGGTGGACACAAATGGTCTTTGAAAATCCCTAGAATATTTATGAGCAAAGAAATTATATGGACAACTTTCCCCCACTCCTCATCCTCCAGGGAAAGAATATTTTTTTCTGTTTTTCAAGAGTGGGACTTTCCCCATAATAGTGACAAAGTGCTGCTATTGGGGGAAAAAAATCATGGGAGGAGATGTTTTGTAATATATCTCCAGACTCTAGCATTAAACGGAAATGTAGGAAGCCAGAAAGACAGCAGCTTGCCGAAGAGATTGTTATACAACAAACAGTCTTGCTTTTACTTTTTGGGCCGTTCCATAACTAAGAAAGTACAAGAATCCCAGGCTCCACCCATGAAAAGTTAACTGAAATTCCCTCCCATCCAACTGAATGAGAACTAGCAAGAAAAAAAATATATAGGATAATTTCTTTCCTTGCATTGAGTCTGTCTGTCTGTCTCTCTCCCTCAGCAGTTGTCCAATACTTCAGAAGAGACTTCTCAAAATGTAATTGAAACAAGTTGCACTAAACATAGCACCGACTGAGACTGGAAATCTTTGAGCTATTTGGAACATTTACAGTAATTTGGTGCAAAGCAGACACAGCGTGAATACATTTAGATTTATTTCTTTAACTATCGCCTTTAAAGCTAATCTGAAAGTACAAAGAACACAATAAAAAGTGTACATAGACTCAGCAATCCCACACCCACTTCCAAAACCATATAGAAATTCTCCAGGTTGTACAGTGTGAGAGATGGTAAAGATTTATGGTGTCTCTCCCATTGCTATGAAACCACAGCTCAGAGCCCCAGAAAAGAAGGGCACAGATGAGGCTATGAGACTGTTCATGTGAAGATTTAACACTATCTGCAGCATGGTCCTATGTAGCACACAGGGCAAGGTGTTAGTTTTGCCATGTAGCACAGCCGTTATGCAGCAGAAGCTCGGAAACTGGCGTTCTCAACATGTTCTTACAATTCGGTTTGGGGTTTGTTTTTTTGTTTTTCATTTCAAAGCTGCACCAAAGCGAGATCCTCACTGGGTTAGTGGCTCCTTTCTCTGCTTCTCAGCTCAGTTTTGTAATCCAGCTCTAGGCATTCTTCTTCAGTTTCTTCAAGCTGGTTCAAAGAGAAAAATGAGGCTTGCTAAGTTGCTGACTTAGAGGATTGTCTGAGCTTAGAAGGCTTACTTGAATGGTGCCATGGTAAAATGAAGCTGATATTTTTTTCCTCTTCTAAGGTCATTTTCTGAAGCTCTGAAGGGGGAGAGGAGAATTAGCTGAGCATTTTCTATGTTTAGCTATGGGTTAACTTGAACAGAAGAAGGATAAGATGCTCCCTCTGAACTCAGCACCATATTGAATACATTTGGAATCCATGAATAGTGAGCACTAAGTGTGGAAAATGTTACTGAGTTGAAAGTTTTTCAGATGGTTTGCAAATGGTGATGTGGTACAGCTGGACTTATAAGGAGGCTCAGATCTCAGTGCAGCTGTCACACATCCCTGGATATAGCCCTGAGCTTACTGGATGAAATAATCTTGGTGGTAGCCTTCAATAAATCCTTGCATGTGTGCAGAGCCCCTTAGGAACAAGTAAACCTTTGAATGGAGAAAAGCCACTGGATGGTTTAAAGTTATAAGTAAAATAGCTGTGACACCTGAGATTTAAAAGTTCCAAGGGCCTCATCTAGGGAACATTCAATTACATGAAAGTTTAATCTACTACAATAAATTAATGCTTATGCATTTAATTCTGTAAAAATTTGAATCATGTCACATGACTTGTTACTGATATTATAAACTCTTCATTCGATCAATATTCCTGGTCTCCTGTATCAATCAAGGAATAAAATGGAAGGTTAATTCCATAACTATCTCCTATTCACAAATAGCTGCAGTATATAATATTGTTCCTAATTCCGTTTCATAATAATACTATTTCTAAGTGAATTATTGCTCCATTCTGTAATAGTTTTGATACCTTTGCAGAGCCTAAATTAAATATATAAGAGGTAGATGGCATCCTCAATATGTAGTAGCCTAAAACAACCTTGTATTTGGATTTCTAATCTTCAAGCACTCCTAAGTGTAAAGTACAGTAGTATCCCTGTGCAGGCCTGATACATACAAAGGTTTCAAGGGGCAATACTTTTAAGAATGCGTTTCAAGGGGCAATACTTTTAAGAATGTGTTTCCCAATTACTAAAGTCATTTGTGTGCAAAGTATGTGGCATTCTGAAATGAAATCTGGGTGATATTTTAGATCCTTTTTATCAGTTAGTGAGTTAATTTAAGACCTTACTCCTTCAATTGCTGCTTTCTCTCTGAAAAGTGAGTGTGCACATGACCACTTAAAAAACCATGGCCTGAAGTGCTGGTGTCAGCACTTGGCAAAAACAGCAGGTCAGGTTCTCTCCAGAGAAGGCAAAAGTGGCTTTGCTTAGAGCTGCAGCTTTCCCCGGAAAATGCTGAGTTGCACTGGGACAAAAGTAGAAAACAGTTTCTCTTCTTTATTGGATCTTCCATGAAATGAAGAAAAGACCTGACATGAATACTGGCAGAAGGTAGCCTTTTCTGCACCCCAGGATTCCACACAGCTGATGGGAAACCCTTCTCTATTACAGGGGTCTCTAACCTTGACAACTGTAAGACTCCTCAGCAAAGCTGAGGAACTCTGGGAGTTGAAGTCCACAAGTCTTACAGTTGCCAAGGTTGGAGACCCCTGCTCTAGTCCAGTTAAGTGAGTTACAATAAATTAAACATCTTTGCTATTTGTTTCAGAATTAAGATACAGTGTTTTCTTATATTTTGTTATGAAAAATATGGGAAGATGTTTTACATTGGGACTGTCCTCAGCATCATTGCTCCATCTTTGCCCTTTTACATGCCCATGAAACCAATGGGTGTCTTCATCTGGAGATTTGAGCTCAACTGCCATCAGCATGGTGGGGATGTGCATCTCCACCCCTCCTGAGCACCATTTCCAAGGAAGCTGTGGAATCTCTGGCACATGTGGAAGATTCTTTTTGAATGGAAGAGTTGAAATCTGTTCTTGGTAAGAGAAATGCGATGCATGAGGCCACATGATAATTAGTATGTTGGTGCTCAACCCATCTCTGAAAGGGTTGAATTCTTGCTGCAGGATCAAAAATAGCATTTGGGATTCTTTGATTCTCCCTGTGAAAATACAGGTGTCATCAACATTATTTAGGCTTTTTTTTTACAGTTACGCCTTCACCTTGAAGATACATATACACATATAGAGAGAGAGAGAAAGAGGGAGGGAGGGAGGGAGAGGGAGGGAGGCATATGCATATGCATCTTGTTGTCATGTGATGTATCAAAACTTTCCCTCCTTCCCATTAAAATGGGGGTGGCCTTGGCCAGTGTCCGCCTGTGGGCTGTGAGTTTCATACTCCTGATATAGATAATCCAGAATACATGAAGTATGTCATAGCATACATCAAAATTGGATCTGTAGGAATAAGTGTTTCTTCTGGTGTGACCAGTCTATTAGAGCAATCTGGTCTACCCAAATATGGGACAGAGCACACTGCTCAGGGGTGAAATCTAATTTTTTTCCCTACCGGTTCTGTTGGCGTGGCTTAATTGGTGGGCATGGCTTGGTGGTCAGGTGACCCGATGGGCATGGATTGGTGGTCAGGTGACTGAATGGGCATAATAATAATAAATAATAAAAATAATAAACAAAGTATACAATAATAATAAATAATAAAAATAATAAAGTATACAAAACTTGGGAGTGCACCTTCTTTAAAATTAGAGGCACCAGTCTACTAGCCACCTACAGCGCTGATCAGCTGTAGTGCGGCCCTTTGAAATGCCGCGGCAGTCATTTAAGGCTGTTTGCAGCTATATCACCACCGAGAGCTTCAGGGACAGAGAAGAGGAACAGCGAGGTGTGGGCGGTGGGGGGGAGCAGGGATTTTTGCTACTGGTTCTCCGAACTACCCACCCCCATCGCTACCGGATTGCGCGATCTGGTCCGAACAGGGAACATTTCACCCCTGATACTGCTGCTGCTTTTGCCTTTCAGCCACAATCCAGGAGCCTTTGCAGGCAGTCGCTTTCATGACAAACTACTTTTGATTAGAGGTTGATTAGAGGTTGATTAGAGGTTAATACATCTACCTAATATGTAAGTAGCCCAGGTTCAAATCCCAAGAGGGTATGGCTAGGTGACAAGAGCTAAATAGCTTGAAATAGATCTATACTAGTCTCCCTTTATTTCTTTGTTGGTAAATATAAATAAATTCAAAGGAATGTATATTATTTACTTTTTAATGTTTTTTGTTTTGTTTACATTTATATCCCGCCCTTCTCCGAAGACTCAGGGCGGCTTACAGTGTATAAGGCAATAGTCTCATTCTATTTGTATATTTTTTACAAAGTCAACTTATTGCCCCCCCAACAATCTGGGTCCTCATTTTACCTACCTTATAAAGGATGGAAGGCTGAGTCAACCTTGGGCCAGGCTTGAACCTGCAGTAATTGCAGGCTACTGTGTTCTAATAACAGGCTTCTTAACAGCCTGAGCTATTCCGGCCCCTATTTTAGTTACAAACCTATTTAAAAGACTTAGTATTAAACTTCAAAAACAAACATTTTGAGACCAACAATCTGAGGACTGTCTTAAAATCAGTATCTAGACCAGGGTCTCCAACCTTGGTAACTTTAAGCCTGGCGGACTTCAACTCTCAGAATTCCCCAGCCAGCAAAGCAAAGCTGGCTGGGAATTCTGGGAGTTGAAGTCCTCCAGGCTTAAAGTTGCCAAGGTTGAGACCCTGCTCTAGTCCAGTTAAGTGAGTTACAATAAATTAAACATCTTTGCTATTTGTTTCAGAATTAAGATACAGTGTTTTCTTATATTTTGTTATGAAAATATGGGAAGATGTTTTACATTGGGACTGTCCTCAGCATCATTGCTCCATCTTTGCCCTTTTACATGCCCATGAAACCAATGGGTGTCTTCATCTGGAGATTTGAGCTCAACTGCCATCAGCATGGTGGGGATGTGCATCTCCACCCCTCCTGAGCACCATTTCCAAGGAAGCTGTGGAATCTCTGGCACATGTGGAAGATTCTTTTTGAATGGAAGAGTTGAAATCTGTTCTTGGTAAGAGAAATGCGATGCATGAGGCCACATGATAATTAGTATGTTGGTGCTCAACCCATCTCTGAAAGGGTTGAATTCTTGCTGCAGGATCAAAAATAGCATTTGGGATTCTTTGATTCTCCCTGTGAAAATACAGGTGTCATCAACATTATTTAGGCTTTTTTTTTACAGTTACGCCTTCACCTTGAAGATACATATACACATATAGAGAGAGAGAGAAAGAGGAGGGAGGCATATGCATATGCATCTTGTTGTCATGTGATGTATCAAAACTTTCCCTCCTTCCCATTAAAATGGGGGTGGCCTTGGCCAGTGTCCGCCTGTGGGCTGTGAGTTTCATACTCCTGATATAGATAATCCAGAATACATGAAGTATGTCATAGCATACATCAAAATTGGATCTGTAGGAATAAGTGTTTCTTCTGGTGTGACCAGTCTATTAGAGCAATCTGGTCTACCCAAATATGGGACAGAGCACACTGCTCAGGGGTGAAATCTAATTTTTTTCCCTACCGGTTCTGTTGGCGTGGCTTAATTGGTGGGCATGGCTTGGTGGTCAGGTGACTGAATGGGCATAATAATAAATAATAAAAATAATAAAGTATACAAAACTTGGGAGTGCACCTTCTTTAAAATTAGAGGCACCAGTCTACTAGCCACCTACAGCGCTGATCAGCTGTAGTGCGGCCCTTTGAAATGCCGCGGCAGTCATTTAAGGCTGTTTGCAGCTATATCACCACCGAGAGCTTCAGGGACAGAGAAGAGGAATATATATATATATATATATATATCCCGGTACAGTCAGCTGAGTCCACGGCTGACTGTTGGGGGCGAGTCATTGGCCCCGATGGAGAGGGTGCGCAACTTGGGCGTCCTCCTGGATGAACGGCTGTCTTTTGAAGATCATTTGACGGCCGTCTCCAGGAGAGCTTTACCAGGTTCGCCTGGTGCGCCAGTTGCGCCTTTCTAGACCGGGATGCCCTATGCACGGTCACCACGCCCGTGACGCCTCGCCTGGATTACTGCAATGTTTCTACATGGGCTCCCTTGAAGGCATCCGAGACTGCAGTTAGTTCAGAATGCGGCTGCGGGTTATAGAGGCAGCCCTCGTGGCTCCGATGACCCCTATCCTGCGCAGACTGCACTGGCTACCTGTGGCCTTCCGGGTGCACTTCAAGATTTTGGTAACCACCTTTAAAACACTCCATGGCATAGGGCCGGGTTACTTACGGGACCACCTACTGCTACCGAATACCTCTCACCGACCCGTGCGCTCTCACAGAGAGGGACTACTCAGGGTGCCGTCAGCTAGGCAGTGTCGTCTGGCGACGCCCAGGAAGGGCCTTCTCTGTGGGGCTCCCACCTCTGGAACGAACTCCCCAGGACTCCGTCAACTTCCGGACCTCCGAACCTTCCGTCGTGAGCTTAAAACACATTTATTCATCTGCGAGGACTGACTAGATTTTAAATTTATAGTGGTTTTAATTGGTTTTAATATTTATACTATTTTTAATAATTTGGCTTTTAGAATAAGTTTTTAATGGTTATCTTAATTTGTACATATATGTTTTTACTTGCCTGTGAACGCCCTGAGTCCTCCGGGAGATAGGGCGGTATACAACTCTATTAATAAATAAATTATATATATATATATATATATATATATATATATATATATATATATATATATATATATATATATATATATATATATATAATAGAATAGAGTAGAATTTTTTTTTATTGGCCAAGTGTGATTGGACACACAAGGAATTTGTCTTGGTGCATATGCTCTCAGTGTACATAAAAGAAAGATACGTTCATCAAAGTATATATATATACACACACACACACACACACACACACACACACACACACACACATATGGCATTTTTTCTACAACCTCTTCAGCCGAAGAGGTTGTAGAAAAAATGCTTTTAAAGGGTTCTGATGATCCCAGCTGAGTTGCCTCCCACCCAAGCTTCCCCTTCCTCTTCTCACCCTCTCTTTCTCTCCCTTTCCTGCCAAAACTTCCTCCTTTTATTGCTCCCCCCACTACATTTATAATGCTACCTCAATCCTACAGAAATTTATGTTAATTGGCAATTGCAAACTCTAAGATTCTGTCAAAGTTTGAACTGCCATGTAGCATACTTACAAAGTAACTGTATACACAGATGAGGGTTCCATTTTCGAGTCTGGTGAATCTATGGTTTAAAGCAGGGTCTCCAAATTTGGCAACCTTAAGACTTGTGGATTTCAGCTCCCAGAATTACCCAACCAGCCTAATTTAAGGGTTGGATGCTTTGAGTGGCATAAAATCTATATTCTTTGGAGAAAGCTAACCTACTATTAGAGATATTTGGGAGCACGTATCTGTCACCATCTTTATATTCTAGCCAGAAATACATATTTGAAGGATTTTCCTGAGGCAGAAGTTAAAGCATTAACTTAAACCAAAACAATTTCAGTGAAATTACTGAATACTTTGGGACCCATACATTTTTTTTGTTTTGTAAACATGGCTTCATTTTCAATCCTGACCCTCTTAGGGCTTCTCCCTTATTTCCCTAAATCATATCCCACTGTTGAAATACAAGCAAGAAAATACTATCAATCTGTTTAAGGAGGGCAATTCTCCATAATCATCTCTTGCCAATCCAAGATTCATACATTAGGTTCATACATGTAAGTACATCTCACGAATAGGCAGAATTGGGACACACCAGTGGTGGGATTCAGCCAGTTCGCACCACTTCGGGAGAACCGGTTGTTAACTTTCTGAGCAATTTGGCAAACTGGTTGTTGGAAGAAATAATTAGGGAAGAGAACCGGTTGTTAAATTACTTGAATCCCACCACTAGGACACACATATTGGGACACACATTGGGACACACATATTGGACGAGATATGAGGAAACATAGTTATAAAAGCTTGTTATGCTCAGAGGCATATATGGGGGCAGTAAAGAAAGATGGCAGTCCCAACTGCACAATTGAAGCTTTGTCCTGTTGTACATGTGACAAAGTTGCATGCATTTATGAAGGGGCAGGGCTGTCATTGCATGGTCTCAACCTCCATCTTGATGTTTGAGACACCTGCCCCTTGTGGATGCTCCAGTTATGGTTGTGATCTTGAATGTGTAAATGACCTCTATTATTTCTAAGAGTTCTACTAAACAATAGAATATGGTCACATGATACTTGCATGGACAAGATTCTTTTAACTCCCAATTGTTCTCCTTTATTAGAGTTATACCACTGGTACACTGCCCAAAGCACCCATTTTGATGGGATTTGGTAGAAGATCAAATGTTGAGGGTTCAGAAAGAATACCATGTGTAATGCATTGGGCAACAGGGCTAAAACATTATATAAGTATTACAGGAATATAGACTTTCATGTGCACTGGTAAAAAGAGATTCTTATAGCATGGAAATCTATAATCTAAATAGCATGGAAATCTAAATCTCTCCCAACAGTGATTTCTTTTACTGAGGTAGCAATTAAAGAAGTTGCTCAGATTAAGATCAGGATTGTTTAGACTGTTTCCCCTCAATTGTTGCTCAGATTAAGGACAGAAATTGCTCTGTAATCATAATCCACATGAGCTTCTATGCTCTTCTGCCAATGCCAAGAGAAGGAACTGCTTGGAAAAAACAATGATGCCATCAGCTTGATATGAATAGCTGTCATTCATAGTCACTATCTGATGGCAACAATTGGGGGTGGGGGGTACAGTCTAAACAATTCTGAGGAGTTTAAAGGATCGGATTCAGTGATTTGAGAGGAGCATGCAAAGATACCCATTAATTTTTCTCTTGGAAATAAAAAGGAGGAGATTGTGTTCTTTGTTTTCAACAACCTATTTTTTTTTAAAAAAAATCAAGAGACTAGAACTTCAAGCAAGAACAGTGAAACGTGAACATTAAATCAATTTGACTGGTTTAAAAGTATTTTTGGTTCAATTTATTAACACTTTAATACTTTTTTTCCATGCTCGCTGCTAATCAGGGATGACAAATAGGCTCACCTCTGAATACACTTGGCACTAATAATGCCATAAAATAGTCCTCTTTAATTGTTACCTCAGGCCATAGTCATCAAGCAGGCCCATAAAAATGAAGCTGGTGACAGCTTTTCCTTTTTCAGGATTTATAAAGAAAGGCTCACCTAAGTGTACTTGGTATTTATTTATGTTGCCATCTTAGTACTAATCTTATTAAACAAAAGAAACAATATGGTATCTTTTCTTTTTCTCAATCAGCTTGCGTGTAAGAACTAAACACTATTGGCTGTAGCTACCATCTCTTCCACTTAAGAGAGCAAAGAAAATTGCAGAAGAGACACAAATAAGCTACACGATTATTTACTTTGCAGTGCAGGGTGAATAGTTCATGCGCATGGAGAGTCTGTTGTTTTTTTCTTCCTTTTCCTGTGAAGGTGCAAGCTATCTAACTATTGTACTGGGCCAACATGAGAAAGGTATGATGTGCAATTAGTTTACCACTTGATTCTTCCAGCTGGTTACTTGATGGACTCAGATGGACCCAAAGTCCCTAAGCAGCAAAGGCTAAATCTCAGCTTCCTGTCCTTTCAGCAATAGGCCACCACAGACTAGACCATACTTCCTACTTCATAACTGATTCTTGGTGATTTGAGAAAGTGAAGAACTCCTCCTCGAAATACACATTCAATATCACAGGAACCAGATCACCTTTTTTTTAGGAATGTGGTGGAAGTGGCTTGTATTCCCATTCCTTCATCACTGTGGAGGATTGTTGGCTGAGCAATTTCTGCAAGTTGTTCCAAGGCCAATCACTTTTCAGTTGATTTATTTGACCTTTGCTTCCTACCAGTGGCCATTTGGAGTTTTGCAACCTAGATATGATTGCTCTAGATTCACATCCACACTTCAGGAAACCAGCAACTTTTATGACCTTTGCCCACCACTGAGTTTGTGCTATCCTGGAATCTGCTGAAAATAATACCAGCATGAAATTGGCTGTCCCCATGTAAAGATATGTAAGATTGACATTGGGCAACAGGTGGAAGAGTCACAGAATAAACAACAGTCAGACAAAAGGTAGGTGATTTTTTTTTAAAAATCAAGAGACTAGAACTTCAAGCAAGAACAGTGAAACGTGAACATTAAATCAATTTGACTGGTTTAAAAGTATTTTTGGTTCAATTTATTAACACTTTAATACTTTTTTTCCATGCTCGCTGCTAATCAGGGATGACAAATAGGCTCACCTCTGAATACACTTGGCACTAATAATGCCATAAAATAGTCCTCTTTAATTGTTACCTCAGGCCATAGTCATCAAGCAGGCCCATAAAAATGAAGCTGGTGACAGCTTTTCCTTTTTCAGGATTTATAAAGAAAGGCTCACCTAAGTGTACTTGGTATTTATTTATGTTGCCATCTTAGTACTAATCTTATTAAACAAAAGAAACAATATGGTATCTTTTCTTTTTCTCAATCAGCTTGCGTGTAAGAACTAAACACTATTGGCTGTAGCTACCATCTCTTCCACTTAAGAGAGCAAAGAAAATTGCAGAAGAGACACAAATAAGCTACACGATTATTTACTTTGCAGTGCAGGGTGAATAGTTCATGCGCATGGAGAGTTTGTTGTTTTTTTCTTCCTTTTCCTGTGAAGGTGCAAGCTATCTAACTATTGTACTGGGCCAACATGAGAAAGGTATGATGTGCAATTAGTTTACCACTTTATTCTTCCAGCTGGTTACTTGATGGACTCAGATGGACCCAAAGTCCCTAAGCAGCAAAGGCTAAATCTCAGCTTCCTGTCCTTTCAGCAATAGGCCACCACAGACTAGACCATACTTCCTACTTCATAACTGATTCTTGGTGATTTGAGAAAGTGAAGAACTCCTCCTCGAAATACACATTCAATATCACAGGAACCAGATCACCTTTGTTTTAGGAATGTGGTGTTTTAGGAATGTGATGGAAGTGGCTTGTATTCCCATTCCTTCATCACTGTGGAGGATTGTTGGCTGAGCAATTTCTGCAAGTTGTTCCAAGGCCAATCACTTTTCAGTTGATTTATTTGACCTTTGCTTCAAGCCAGACACTCTTTTTGAATTATATCCCTCTTTTGTGTGATTCACTTCCAACCTCTGTTGCCTCTTGACCACAGAGAACATTGGGAGCAGTTGCAAAACAAGCGGATGCAAATCCCAGCTGGTAAAGAGCAGATAAGAAAGCTGGCGGGCATTGCCATGTTATAGGAAAAAAATGTTATCAGCAGTCATGAATCTGTGGGCATTTGTCTGATCTATGTGGCGCCCATACCGGTTGTCTTGTAATTCGACCAAGTATGACTTTGGGCCGGTTGTTTTATTATTTGCCCTGCGAGCCAACTTGGGCCGCCCTCAGAGTTGCGGGCCCACACCGGTCGCCATGCCCAAGTTCCTTGTTTTGTCTATTTCCCCTTGTAACCCTCTGGTGTGTAATGGGACTCAAACGGTCAAGTGGGCACCGGAGCTTCCGTCCCATCAATAATTCGCTGGGCTTCTGCCTGTAGCAGTGCTTGGGGTTCTGTGCTGAACGGCCAGAAAGAAGTCTATCTTTGTTTGCCAGTCACCTGGCTTGAGCCTGGACAATGCCTCCTTAGCGCTCCGGACGGAACGCTCTGCAAGGCCATTCGACGCAGGGTGGAAAGGCGCAGAGAGGGCATGTCGGATGCCCTCCTCTGCCAAGTATTCTTCGAATTGGGCTGCCGTGAATTGCGGCCCGTTGTCGGACACCAGAGTGTCAGGCAACCCGTGGGTTGCGAATAAGTGGCGCAAGGCTGCGATTACTGCCTCGGCCGTGGTGGATTTCATGAGTATGATCTCCAACCATTTAGAGAATGCATCGACAACCACTAGGAAAGTTTGGCCATGGAAAGGGCCAGCAAAATCAATGTGGATTCTTTTTTTTTTTTTTGTTCAAAAAGTTTTTATTAGTCAAAAAAGGTTTATACAAATACATATCAGGTATGGTAAATTTTCATTTTTCTTATCTAAAATAAGAATTTTACTCAAATTTTTTAACACATACAACAGCCATAAGGCAAGCAGGTGACACGAAGTAGCAAAGTTTGCAAATTTTAAATACGTAATAAAGAAGAGTCAAGAATAAACAGAATATCGTACAAAAGAGAATAAGGAAAACCAACACAATCCCAAATATCTTTATCACTTCCTAGTTTTGGATCTCAGAACTCTGGGTTCAGCCTGACCTAACTCCAGGGCCGCAACAGCGCAGCCGCTCAGCCCCATGATCTATAACCTCCCTTCTTCAATTCCTGGGTCATCTGATTCCAGGAAGGCTTTGTGTTCCTCCACATAGGCCGTAGCCTCCGCAATTGTACTGATTTTTTCGTAATGCCCTCCCGGAAAATCATCAATCCTCTGGCATCAGCCATCTGAAGCCCACTCCTTCTGGTACAATTTGCTTGACAAAAATAATATTTCTTTCTTTTTCACGCACCTGTCTGGGAATCTGCCTCAGAATGGCTATCTCCTGCCCCTGTAAATCAGTGCCCCACTCCTATGTTTTCTAAGAATTTCATCTCTCGCCTCTTCTCACAAATTTGACATGAACCTCTCTGGGAACTGCATGCGTGCATATTGTAATTAACTCTATAAACTCGATCCACATCCCAATTCATGAAATCAACACCTCTCCCAAGAAATT
This sequence comes from Ahaetulla prasina, assembly GCF_028640845.1. Lineage (NCBI taxonomy): Eukaryota > Metazoa > Chordata > Lepidosauria > Squamata > Colubridae > Ahaetulla > Ahaetulla prasina. The sequence goes on along the minus strand of NC_080541.1, from coordinate 103,778,915 downwards.
CTCCCAACAATTTAGTCACAACATCTCTCAAGTCTTCTTGGTCCACTTCTTCCAAATTTTGAAACCTAAGGAAATAAGACATTTTATCCATCTGTAGTCCAAGCCCAGCATTGCCTGCCGCCCCCTCTCTTTTCTGCACTGCCCGCATCTCACCCTCCAGACCTTCCACTTTCTGCTTGTTTTCTGCTGAGACTTGTTGAGTATCCTTTAAATCCTTTTGGATAGTCACAATTTCTTCTCTTATTTCCGCTTGGCCTCTTTGCAAATCATCCAGTTTCTTGTCCATATTGGATAACTTTTCCAGAATTCTCTCCATCTCTCCAGCAGTTGGTCTCTGACCTTTGCCATTTGAAAAAAAAGAATCAAAATCCTCAGGCAAGCACAGTATCCTTGTAATTTCCTCCGGATCCACCAGGGGCACTCACAGGAGCAACGAGTCCAGAGTACAGTTAGTCAACCAGGAAGCCGAAGGAAGTGATGTCATCAAAATTCTCATAGTGAAGGCGGAAGCTGGACGCCACCACTGTTCCCCAGAAGGAGGGGCCTCAAACCTTCCCTCCTAAATTTCTCCATCACCTCTTCTCCAGAGCTCCACAAAACCGTAATCTTCTTATTTTAAGTTCTCCTCTCCAGAATAACTCGTGCTCCTTCCAACCGCAGGGAGAGAAAACCCCCGCACCGGAGCACTCCACCACGCCACCGATATTCCCTTCCTTCTCCTCCTCAATTCTTCTCCGTGCCCTGTTCACCACCAGGCTGCTGCAGTTATAAATCCAATGCCCGGTGTCACTGGCACAGCGCCCAGGCGACGACCAAAATAATGGCCGGCCTGTGGCCTCGAACCCCGCCAAGCCTAGGACGCGCCAGCATCGGGTCCCCACAGTCCTGTATGTCGGCTGGGAGACCCCTGGCAGCCGTCTGCACGGCAGGTGTCCTTTTCGGAACACCTGGCCCCTGAGGGCCTCGGCGGCGGCCGGATTCGGGCGCTGGAGGCAGGAGAAACCTTCCAGACGTCCGTTGCCACTGGATACCGGAAGTCGTCTCCATCAATGTGGATTCTTGACCAGGGCCCCTGGGGTTTTTCCCATTCCCTGACTGGGGCTGTTGGGGGTAGGGGTCTGGACTCTTGGCAAGCCTGGCATTTCCCCACCCTCTCAGCAATCTCTGAATCCATGAGTGGCCACCACACATAGCTTCTTGCAAGCCCCTTCATCCGGACGATCCCTGTGTGGCCCTCGTGAAGGAGGTCCAGTACCTTTCCCCTTAGTTTATTGGGGATTACCACACGATCACCCCATAACAGGCACCCCCCTTGAGCCGAGAGCTCATCCCGTTTTTTAACAAATTCTTAAGCGTTAAGCGGCGCAGCGGGCCACCCTCTTTGTACCCAACCGAGTACAGTCCTTAACATAATGTCCCGGTATGATGCCCGAGCCACTTCCTTAGATGTGACTGGGCCAGAGTCCAAAGAGTCAATAAGCAGGATGGGCGTCCCCGGCGTAGGGTCTTCGATAGCCCCTGGTAGTGGGCATCTGCTTAACGCGTCTGCATGCCCCACTTCTTTTCCTGGTCGATGCTGCAGCTTGTACGAATAAGCGGCTAAGAAAATAGTCCATCTGGTCAAGCGTGGCGAAAGTGCCACAGGCGTTGGGCGGTCGCCAGCCAGTATCCCTAGTAGCGGTCTGTGGTCAGTCACGATTTCAAAATCCCGCCCAAAAACATATTCGTGGAATTTTTTCACCCCTGACACAATGGCTAGTGCTTCTTTATCTAATTGGCTGTAATTCCTCTCTGGGGAGGACATCGTTCTAGAGTAAAAAGCTATAGGGGCTTCTGTGCCATTTGGAAGTCTATGGCTGAGTACAGCCCCCACCCCGTAAGGGGAGGCATCGCAAACTAGCACTAGGGGTAATGAGTTATGATATTGGATGAGCAGGCTGTCACTCGAGAGCAGGTTTTTTACTGCTTCGAAAGCCCTATTTTCCGACTTTCCCCAAGACCAAACAGTATTTTTTCCTAAAAGCCTATGCAGCGGTTCAGCAACGGTCGCTTTGTTTTTTAAAGACCGCCAGAAAATTCACTAGCCCCAGGAATGCCTGTAGCTCTGCTTTGTTTTTGGGCACTGGAGCCTTTTAATTGCCTTGACTTTGCTCTCAGTGGGTGGATCCTTTCTTGTCTATCCGTAGCCCAAGAATTCGACGGATTCAACCCCTATCTGGCATTTGTTTACCTTGACTTTAATCCGCTGTCCGAAAATGCCCAGAACCTTTCTCAAACGCCTCCCCAATTCCTCTATGTTCTCCCTGAAATCAAGACATCATCAAGTAGGGAACTACCCTGGAGCCCTTGCAGAAGTCGCTCCATTAGGTTTTGAACAGCCCTGGTGCCACACTCACCCCAAATTGCAATCGGGTGCACTTGAAGGCCCCTGTGCGTTACAATTGTTTGGGCTTCGCCAGCGGGCGCTCACGGGCAGTTGTTGGTAGGCTTGGGCCAAGTCTAACTTTGCAAAGACTTGCCTCGCCCCAAAGAGTGCAGCAAGTGTTGCACCACGGAACCGGTAAGCGCTTTTCTGTAAGGCTTTGTTAAGCCGCCTTGTAGTCAGCGCAAATTCTAATTGACCCGTCTGGTTTTATTGGGTGACGATTGGCGTCACCCACTTTGCGTGATCGACTGGCACCAAAATCCCCTGATTTATGAGCTTATCTAGCTCCTTATCGATTTTTGGTTTTAGGGCAAAAGGGACCCTCCTCGCCTTAAGCCTAATGGGAGCTACCTGGGGGTCTAAGTTGAAGGAAATAGGGGTCCCCTTGTACTTGCCCAGGCAGTCCTTGAAGACATCTTCGAACTGTCTGGTTCGGTTCTGCAACCCAACAAGAAAAAACAGACTTCAGAGGATAATTAGAACTGCAGAAAAAATAATTGCTACCAACTTGCCTTCCATTGAGGACCTGTATACTGCACGAATCAAGAAGAGGGCCGTGAAAATATTTGCAGATCCCTCGCATCCTGGACATAAACTGTTTCAACTCCTACCTCAAAACGACGCTATAGAGCACTGCACACCAGAACAACTAGACACAAGAACAGTTTTTTCCTGAAGGCCATCACTCTGCTAAACAAATAATTCCCTCAACACTGTCAGACTATTTACTGAATCTGCACTACTATTAATCGTTTCATAGTTCCCATCACCAATCTCTTTCCACTTATGACTGTATGACTATAACTTGTTGCTGGCAATCCTTATGATTTATATTGATATATTGATCATCAATTGTGTTGTAAATGTTGTACCTTGATGAACGTATCTTTTCTTTTATGTACACTGAGAGCATATGCACCAAGACAAATTCCTTGTGTGTCCAATCACACTTGGCCAATAAAATTCTATTACAATTACAATTACAATCAAGATTTGTAGTCCATATGTTTTTACAGTGGAGAAGTTGTAAGTTACATGATAATTTTTTCCTGAAACCACATTGTTTATTGGAGAGTAGGTTGTTAGTTTCTAAGTGTGAGGTAATGGATTGGTTGATGATTGATTCCATGACTTTGCAGGTGATGCAGCAATTTTCGACTAAGCTGGGGTCTCCTTTTTTGAAGATAGGGATGACTGTGGCTAGTGACCAAAGTTTGGGAAGGGAACTAGTAGTGAAAGCTTTATCAAAGATTAGGGGTTCTGCTATATTAATGGAAAGTTTTTTTAAGAAATATGCACATAGTCCATCGGGTCCAATAGATAGCGATGGTTTTAGGTTATGGAGAGCTTTTCCAACATTAACTTCTGTGAAATCTATATGAGTTAAGTCATCATAATCATTGCTGGTACGTTTGTGGAATGTCGGATATGTGTTATCGGAGTTAATAAAAACTGAGCCAAAGAAAATGTTGAAGAGGTTTGCTTTAACTGTTTCATCATTGCATTCTTTGTTGTTAAAATCTTTTAGTGGTGGGATGGATCTTGAGTCTTTAAGTTTATTGTTAACAAAATTATAAAAGGCACGATTGGAATTTGTGCGCAGAAGGTTCTCTTCTTGCTTGGTGTGGTAATTTGTGCATTCAGTTTTTATTTGGCTGCATATATTTCTGTAGCGGTTTTTGAAATTTGCAACATAGCCTTTTTTGTTTCTTTTCCAGAGGGATTTTTTTTTTGATTGAAGCTTTTTTATTGATATGGGTAGTTTGTTTTTCCTGATCATGGTAGTCATTTGTGGTACATATAGTTTAATGACTCTATTGATTTCAAGTAGGAAGACTCTATAGTGGTCTTCAGCGGTTATGCAGGTTGCAAACAGATTTTGCCAGTCCAGAAATGAAAGATCGTTGTTTATAAGGTCGTAATTGGCTTTTTTGAAGTTGTAGTTGGGAATACTGTTGTTATGATGATTTAAGTATGGACGTATATTGAGACGAAAATCAATCATGCAGTGGTCACTGTTGGAAAAAGGTTCTTTAATTTGTAGTCCATAAATTGAGTTTGAATTGTTGCAGAAGATGAGATCAAGGCAGTTGTTGAGTCTTGTATTGTTAGTTACAAGTTGTTCAAGACCTAGGTTTGTAACAGCGTTGTATAATGTAGCATGGATTGGGTCAGTTGAACATTCATTAATTATCCAGTTAATGAGAGGTAGATATAGGTCACCCAGGAAGATGAGAGGATATGGGCAAGAGGTAGTTACTGAAGTTCATCATTTTTATCCACTATTTTATAGCTTTTCGAAAGGGAAAAGTTTTGTTTCATAATAAAATAATGATAAAAAGTGCCAAATCCAAGTTAAACATCTGGCTAACCATAGTAATAAAACAGTAAGTTTGACCAATTTATCAGTGGTATTAATGAAAGAACAAGAATATGTGATGAAAGTTACATATCATTTAGTAAGTTGTATGTCTATTTCTTACCAGCCCTAATCTCAATGAAATCATTACTTGTATTAATGAAATAGTTGTACAAATTCATTTCTCATTCTAGGGAGATGAAGTATTGCAAAATCTGGAAATTCTTGCATTAAGGGACAGTTTCCACCCAAAATGAGAAATATTTACAGAAATTGTCCAGAATGATAAATTTGTATACTATCAGAATATATCTGTTGGCATTGGTTTGTGCCTTTGAGCATATTTGCAAATAAGAATCTTACCTAAACACATTTAGTAACAGTTTTTACAACAGAAATGATATTTAATTACATGAGTTACATTATAAGAATCAATAATGCCTGGCACTTTCATCCTATCAGAACTAAAGTAAAATAATGTATGTCCTCTAAATATGTACCTGGAACAAAAAGTAAAAAGTCATCTACAATTAGGAGTCTTTTAGACAAAGAGCAATTACAGTGGGGACAGAGAATACATTCTTAATTCTTTATTTACTCTACTACCCGCTTAAAATCATGAGATACTGAAGAATCATTATCACTTGATTTCCACAACTGATATTGTGGAAATATCATTTGCCTTATTCACTGGACACATTCTCTAACACATCTGGAGATACCTTTTTGTCTAAATATCCATCTGGCTCCCCAACAACTTGTGTGATGAAATTTGAACTTGTATGCAGGCAAGTGCAATATGTTTCAATTTCAACTTCAATGCAATTATAGTGTTTCATATACAAAGTAAACTTCAGTGTTGATGGTGCTTTGCCAAGAACACTGGGAGCCTTTACAGATGCAAGTCGAACTCTAGTTCTGAAATTTGGGAGATATTTATAAGATTGGCAATTCAACCAAGTCTTGCTTCTTTATGAATAAAGATAAAGATAGCATTAGTGAAGGTTCTAATTAAGATATGCCAACAAATCTGGAGAACAACACACTGATCTACCAATGGCATTTCAGGACCCCTTCACAAATGGATATCTGCTTTTCTGTCTAACAGACAACAAGTGGTCAAAATTGGCAATGCTTTATCAAATCCTGTTCCTGTCAAGAGTGGCGTTCCTCAAGGCAGCGTTCTTGGACCAACACTCTTCATACTATACATTAATGATCTTTGTGACCATATCTCAAGTAATTGTGTTCCCTTTGCTGACGATGTCAAACTATTTAACACCACAGACAATACATCTACCATTCAAAAAGACCTTGATCATCTAACCGCTTGGTCTAAAACTTGGCAACTCCAAATCTCAACCAGCAAATGCTCAGTCTTACATATTGGAAAAAAAAATCCAAACACTAAGTACATATTTGATGGACATTACCTTACAGATGACCCCCACCCTGTTAAAGACCTTGGAGTTTTCATATCAAATGATCTAAGTGCCAAAGCCCACTGCAACTATATAGCAAAAAAGGCTCTAAGAGTTGTAAACCTAATCTTGCGTAGCTTCTTTTCCAAAAACACTACACTACTAACCAGAGCATATAAAACATTTGCTAGACCAATTCTAGAATACAGCTCGCCTGTCTGGAACCCTCACACATTTCTGACATCAATACAATTGAACGTGTCCAGAAATATTTTACAAGAAGAGTTCTCCATTCCTCTGAAAACAACAAAATACCTTATCCCACCAGACTTGAAATCCTAGGCTTAGAAAACTTGGAACTCCGTTGCCTTCGACAAGACCTAAGTTTAACTCATAGAATCATCTATTGTAATGCCCTTCCTGTTAAAGACTACTTCAGCTTTAATTGCAATAATACAAGAGCAACCAAAAGATTTAAACTTAATGTTAACCGCTTTAATCTAGATTGCAGAAAATATGACTTCTGTAACAGAATCATCAGTGCTTGGAACACTTTACCTGACTCTGTGGTCTCTTCCCATAATCCCAAAAGCTTTAACCAAAAACTTTCTAATATTGACCTCACCCCATTCCTAAGAGGACCATAAGGGGCGTGCATAAGAGCACAAACATGCTTACCATTCCTGTCCTATTGTTTTTCTTTTTCTTCTTCTTATATATATATATATGCTTATACCTTCTAATATTTACTTATATATATGTTTATATACTATATAATCTTTTGTATGATACCTATATATATTGTTGTGACAAAATAAATAAATAAATAAAATAAATTAGAAAAGCTCGATTTATATTCCAAAACAAAAAAAGAAACTTAATAGAGTATTAAACTATTGTCCAATATTTTCAATTGTATGGCAGAAAAATAATACTTAGAATCATCTAATGGAGATTAGAGTCCTATATGGAAAAAGAAATGTCTGATATTCAAACTGGTTTTACAAAAGGCCAAGGAACATGGGACACTATTGCTGATGCATGATTCATAACTGAAAAAGCCAAAGAATACCAAAAATAACTCACTTGGTTCTTCATTGTTTGCAGAAAATGCTTTTGATTATGTCAATTGTGTTAAAATGTGGAAAGTGGTCAGAAAAATGGGAATCCCAGTACATCTCATTGTTCTTATGAGAAACAGATCAGGAAGCCATAGTACAAACAGAATATGGTGAAACAGATCGGTTTCAGGTTGGCTGAAAATGCAAAGGTTCTAAACCACTGGTATAAAAAGAACAGTGAAAAAGTGGGGCTAAAATTAAATATGAAGAAGACCAAACTCAATAACAACCAGTAGAGCAACCAGCCTTCGAATGAAGACATGGTAGTAATAGATAATTTCTGACTTTTAAGATCAACTATCAACAGTAAAGGAACAAGCAGTAGGGACACTGCAGACTAGCATTGCCATGAAGGCCTTGGAAAAGATCTTCAAATGCCACGATATACAGTGCCTATACCTACAAGATAGAAGGAAAGAGAAGGAAAGGACAGCAACAGCAAGCTAGATGGACTCAGTTACAGTTGTGACGAGTGCCCCCCTTGAAGGAACAGGTTAGGGATAGATCATCATGGAGTTTGGTGTAGTGCTGAAGGTCTGGCCTAGAACCAAGAGACTTTGAGTTCTAATCCCACTTTAGGCATGAAAGCTGGGTGGGCGACGTTGAGCTAGTCACTCTCTCTCGGTCCAACCCACCTCACAGAGTTGAAGTATGAGTTATATTCACTGCCTTTGAGTTATTTATAATATACAGATTATAACTGTAATAACGGCAAAGTAAAAAATATAAAATAGAATTTAAAATCAGTGATCACAAGGAGTCAAAAAGGACTTAATGGCATATCATCAATAAATCAGCACTTGTCAGGTGGCTGGTGGTTCCTAATATTTTTTATATTACACATTTTTTCAAACACTTTGTTGCACCTCAGCTGCTTATTCTTCATAATTAGAAAAGCAAAGTCACTCTTAAACTTGAATTAGTCCAAGAAGTCAGAGGATCTGCAAACAGCTGGAGAGATGATTAGACCATGAAAACGTGAAGACTTGAAGAGCCAGTTTGAGATTATAGTTAAAGTACTGGTTTAGAAAACAGAAGATTGTGAGTTTTAGTCCTGCCCTAGGCATAAAAACTCTGGCTTGGGTGACTTTGGGCCAGTCACTCTTTCTCAGCCCAATCACCTCATCTCAGAGGGCTATTGCTTTTGAGAAAATAGGAGTGGGGAGGCATATTAGTATGTTTATTGCCTTGAGTTGTATATAATAAAAGTCAGGATAAAAATCTAAAAGAAAAAAAAATGATGGACTTCATATAATAATATACATTTCATCCAAAAGAATTTCATTAAAATCTTCTAGTTTGATTTGGGCTGGGAATAAATTATTTCTTTTGTAATTCAGTGCAAATGGTTGGGAAAGTTATGGAAGAAATGCTTGGCGTAACTTGATCACTGGCCAGTAATATATTTGTAAATAAATATATGTTATTAAATAAAGAGATATGGTAATATATTGTAATATACATGTAATATTTGAATTGTGAACAGTCCAGAGTTGTTTGCCGAGATGGGCTGCTATAGAAATCAAATAAATAAATAAAAATAAGTATTCTTTCCTTCCTGGCTTTAGTTTCTTCCCGCTTCTGGCTAGAGCACTGCCATCAGTTCATTTTCCATGCATGCTTGTCCTTTGGTTCTTCATCCCCATCCTTAGTTTCAAATGCCAGGCAAGGTAGCATCTGCTTCTGCTTTCCACTCCTTCACAGCATTTCATTCAGACTTCCACATGGGATGTTGGAAGTGGCAAATTTGATAGAATCTTGATATACCTCTTATGCATTTGGAATCAGATTGTTCTCTCCTCAAGGCAAGGAAGCAATTACATCAGTTATATCTTATATCATAATATCTGCCTGGCCGATTGTATAAGGCACACTTTGGGTTTCGTTGATTAATCACCTCTGTCATCTCTCTGGACACAGAAGCACCAGTGGTGGGATTCAAATAATTTAACAACCGGTTCTCTGCCCTAATGATTTCTTCCAACAACCAGTTCACCAAACTGCTCAGAAAGTTAACAACCGGTTCTCCTGAAGTGGTGCGAACTGGCTGAATCCCACCATTGAGAAGCACCCTTTCTTTGTAGTAACACCTCCCTTCTGGAATGAGGTTCCCCCCCTTACCAAATTCAAATGGCTTCCAGTGTAAAAGGACTTTGAAGGCTCTTTGCCCTAGCCTTTGTGAGGATGACTTATCCCACTTTCCTTTTTTCTGTTCCCCTCCAGATTTTTTTCCTTTGTCAGTGCTGTTTTTTGTCTTTTGTTTTGTCCTCCTTTTGTGAAGGTTTTCTTTGTATTGTCCATTGTTTTTAAACTGCCTAGGGTCACTGGAGTCAGCTGGTATATAAATTTAATAAATTAAATAGTAATTTAATTCATCTATTCTTACCTCTGAATGCTAAGAAATCCTTGATAAGGTGTCTTTTAGTAAGTTTAGAAGATGGACATATAGTACTGAGAGATTTATTTGACATGTACTCAGACTCTCAACATTTGAGAGGCTTAGCTTAAAAGAAAAAAATTGTGCTTTGAAGGAATGTTTAAAATGGCCACTTATAGGGCAATCCCCAGCCAAATGTGGCTGACGTAAAAAAACTGAACAGGTTTAGCATTGGTTGATGCTGATACAAATGACTGGGTTGTAGACTACACAGAGAAGTTGAAAATGTATCCTGGAAGAAGGTAATGGCAAAGTCATATTGTTGCCAAATAACAATGTAGATGTTGCCTGTTAAACGATTAAGTGATTTTATAATATGCTTAAAAGGAATTAGCACATCCATCATGATAAAAGAAGGAAATAGGCAGATTCACCTATCCCTCTCAAGCACATTGCCTCTGTGGAACAGAAGGTGTGGCAACAGAAGGTTGAGCCAAGAAGAAACTCAGAGACTACACCTTTATTGTTACCAGTATGCTGGTCCTCCAACAGGATGGAGCTGGTCCACATTCCATCAGTAAAGTGTGGTATGTAATCAGTGCTATAAAAGAAAATATGAAAATAATCTAAGAAGGATGTTATGGAAAGCTGATATTCTGTGTAGATGAGATATTCTGACAGACAATAGTTTCCTGCATAATGTTGAGTTCTATATATTTTCTGGCATTACAAACTTCTCCAACCACGTAGATTATGCCAGGATGAGGCTCTGTGAATTAACATTCTCTGCGTCTAGAATAAATTTTGCTTTTCCTAGAATTGACCAAAGCTATTTTCCCCCATGAATGCATTTGTTTTGCTCTGCAAGCCAAATAGAATAATAATAATAAAAATAGTTTGTGCATTGACATTTTCTGGATCTAATTTATTTAGTTGTCAAAGAAAATGTGATAATGGATCTAGTCAAAGATTCATTGCTTTGTAAACAATGAGATAATAATTGGAATATTGTAAACCAATCATCTATGCCAAACCCAGTTTCCAAATATAGGGCATGTAAAAAAAAAAAAGCAATATTAACTGAATTTGCTTTTGTCTAAAACATTCATATCCATACAATGACCTCTGGCACAGTTAACAGCTAGGCATATACATAGAAAATCTCAGAATTTTTAAAGCTGATTTGGCAAGGTAAGGAAAAAAAACAAAACCTCAGACACTAAATCCAATCCAATATTCTCCTCCTTTCCAATTATTTTCCAAGGATTCCAATTATTACACAATGTAATTTGGGGCAATCTACAGGTCAATTGTGTAAATACTCATCCTGTTATTGACTTCATAGTATTAGAGCTATTGGTGGATTAGGATGATACTAATATGTTTCTGGATATATGCAAATATGCTGTTAATGAATGTGAGGATAAATTTGAACATGGCTCAGGGAACATCACATAGGTCACTTATTCCTTCATGTTTATGAACATATGACTATATGATTGACACATTATGCAAGCCAATCTAACAAATGAAAGGAATAATGAAAAAAAAACACAATATTTTTTTCTTTTAAAAATGTTTTTAGAGCTCCATACTTCGTTATAAAGTATTTTCTCAAAACTATGCCATCTGTCTATGGCACCTTTTATCTTTTTTTAAAATGCTTTATTGATTTTATTGTAATTTCTTTGTTGATTGTTGTGAATCTCCCAGAGTTGTTGAGAATCAAATAGCATTCAATAAGTGATTATTATGTTATATGATATTTGAAGTTTTTGAAATATAAATATATATGTAGGTTAAACATGAAGTCTGGCTAAATATTTAAAATTTCACTTGATTTGCACTGATTCAGATGGCTTCCAACACATGTGTTTTAATGATTTGGATTGGTCCACATTGGTCTGAATTAATTTGGATATTTCGCTCATTCTTGTTTAGTAAGATCAGGCTCTTAAAAATAGTAATTCAAATATCAGAAAAGAGGGATTTTTTAAAGCAGAATCATGGCAATTAAAAGAATAATTAAATCCAAAAGCTTTTCCAAAAGTGTTCAGCATTTGATACCCTATGAATGAATGAGATTTCAACACCTTAATTTTAGCAGGATTATGATTTTGGATTATTTACTTTTTAAAAATATAAATATTCTATTACTCTGCTGCTAAAAAAAGTTAATATAAGTGTCAGTATATATTTAAGTCTTTCATCTTTCTTATAATGTAGCCACTTCCCGTGTTTCAATAACTAGAAAAAATAAATTATGCCAGCAAACATAAGTTTCTGTGGTTCAAACAAAACCTAATGTGTGATTTCTTGCTTGCTTAAATTTATAACATTTAAATTGTCCAAACAGATCTCGTCTTTTGACCAAACACGAAAAGGACACAAAAATTCCTTACCCTCTGTTGAAGGAGTTTAGTTAACCCTTATCCCCAACTGAGTGGGTCCAGATCTATCTCTGTTGCTGGCTGGACAAACAGGGAAATGTCCTCCAGTTTAAACATTGACCTTGACTAATTATAGATAATTGGTGCAGCTGTTGCAGTTTAGCTGAATCTTGGAACACAATAATCTCTCTCTCTCTTTTCCTTAAAAAAAAAAGCATTCAACTTTTGAGCTGCCAACCTACAATTCTTGTTTTAAAGACTTCATCATCATGTTCACTTAGTTACCATCCTTTGGCTGATGATATTTACTTCCATTAATTTGCCTTGACAGCATATTTTGGCAGGCAGGATGTATTCCCACTGTTTCGTGTTTGGCTTGCTTTCACATCTACTTTACAAATCTCAAGATGGTTTCAAGAGAGCAGCTTTCCAAATGGCAAGATGAAAATCATCTAGAAATGACTGATCTATTCAAAAGTTGCAGATGAAAATTGAAGTGGGGAAAAAAAATAGAGCCACACCAGGCGGGGAAGTAAACAACTCATCAAAACTTTTCACCTTTGTTCCTTGTTATCCACTTGCCTTGTTGTTGGAGATTATTGTACTCACAGGGTTTCGATAAGCTAATTTTAATATCAGCAGGATGTGTGATAAGTTGGGTGAATTTTAATACAGAGATTTAACATTTTGCTTTAGTTCCTCAATAGCAGTGCTGAAGTTTGTATACATTTTAGTTTACTGATCACTTGATTCTTGTTTCATTTAGTTACAAACTGAGTTCAGCATTCAACGCTGAACAAGCTGGGAATGGTCCACTTTTTAAAAATTGGTCCCATATCATGATTCATCATGTTTTGCCATCTAATACCTGGGCTTCTTGCCCATATATTTCTAAACCTCAATTGTTTTTCCTCTGTCACAGAAAAAACATCCAAGCTTCATCTATTTATCTGCCAAAATAATGGCAGAATAATGGCAAAATAATGGTTATGAACAGCTAAAAATGTTTTGAAAATTTCCAGTGAACCTTAAGAGCTGGTTCACTGGGCAAACATGTTCCAGTCAAGAAGGAAATCGGTGGTCTAGACGGGCATCTTCCCACATGGATGCATGCATGCATTTTCTGGTGTGATTATCCTGAATGACACACACCTCAATATATAATTGGATTTCCATTCATGCTTTCACTATTCATGCATATCATTGCTGTAAACCATTATTTTATGGATGCATGCTATAAATACCTAGTCAACTGTGGACTATCAAAAGACATCACTAAACAAAATACCTTTTATTTACATAAACTGAGTCTATTTTAAAACCTTTGTTGTGGTCTGGGGAAAATTTTTCCAAGCAGAAGCTTTTAAATGAGAAAATTAGTTCATATATTTCTTTGACTAATAACTTAGTTCATATACTTCCCTAATGAGAACTTTATAAAATTATATTGAAAACTCTACTGATTTCCTAATTATTCTATCAGGCTTTATTTCCCTTGGAAGTGCACATCCAACTTTTTAATACAACAAACCCTCAATTTAATGAGCTAAAGCAGGGAAAGAGTCTGTAAAAGGCAATTTTGTTCAATTTGAATAGGAATTTCTACATGTGTGTGCTCCCTATTTTACAGATTTCCTGTATTTTATACATATCATGCTACAAGTGATTTTAAAGCAGGGGGTGAAATCCAGCAGGTTCTGACAGGTTCTGGAGAACCGGCAGTGGAAATTTTGAGTAGTTCGGAAAACCGGCAAATACCACCTCTGGCTGGCCCCAGAGTGGGGTGGGAATGGAGATTTTGCAATATCCTTCCCCCAGGACTGGGGAGGGAATGGAGATTTTGCAGTATCCTTCCCCGCCACACCCACCAAGCCACACCCACAGAACCAGTAGTAAAAAAATTTGGATTTCACCACTGTTTTAAAACTTAAACTTCTGCAAAGAACAGATTTTGGGACTATAAGACTGAGTTTGCATATTACACGAAGTTGTACAGTAGAATTTCATTTACTGCTTTTGATAATTTCTTCTGGCAGCAAATTGCCTAAACTTAAGTCTCTATGGATTAAATAGTTGTCTTTTTTTTAGGTGTAGGTGCAAATACATCCTACATAATGTCTACAGCTAATTTGCAGTCACGTTAACTCATTCTTTGTATTTTTCAATGTTACAGCATGCTATACAGATTAATGACATGAATGAATCAAAAGCGCAAGTGTTTTCATCTAGAGTTTAAGTCTTTTTATTCTTTGTTTAATTGTATTCCTACTTCCATTTTTCAGGAGACTAATTGACTGAGATCATTGGATTTCTTTTCCCCTTGTCCTTCTTTCATTAATTTCCCTCAGTTCCCAATTTTCTTCATCTATGACATATGGTGCATCAGAGGATCTTCTGCTGGGATTGCCCCATGTAGTTCTTCATCTGCTTCCAAGATTTCTGATGATGGAACATCTGGCACCATGTTAATAAGGCCTCCTTTAGTAACTGCTTCTTTTTAAACAGCATTTTCAGCATAACCCAATAGATAGGTTTGCGCAATGTGCTCTTTGCAGCTACATTTATAGTACCTGCGTAGTACTGTACTTTATTATTTTTTACCAATTACATGGTGCTCTGGAGGATTATCTGCGTGGAGATATGGTATGACTGGGCTGTATGTTGTAAATTAGAAAGTCCTTGAAATAAACCTAACTGGAGCAGTTCTAGCTGCATTTCCACCCTACCCCCCAACTGTCCATGTTGGAGACAAGTGAAATGTTTGTATAGTGTCATCAACAAACTGTGACTTTTCTGACCTCTCCACATTTTTCATTGTGGCAGTTTTCTTTATCTGTTCTGAAGATGTGTGAAAGCATTGCTGTGACACATTACTTTAAGAGTAAAGGCACTGCTAAGAATATACCATAGGCAGTTTTTCCCATAACATTTCTTTTTCTTTGCATTGTTTTGAAGGGGAATCTCTTCTCTTTTTTGCAGCTGGTTGTGTTGCCCAGTTATTGGTTTAGTGGCAACCCTGAGTGCTTGTCCTCTTCCTATTTTATTCATATGTTAAGATTCTTTTATGACTATGTGACTTGAAGCTTACTCGATGGACAGTTTGTTGATGAACAGATGAGGCCATTTTGTTTATTATTTATATCTTATCCTTCTTTCTGTATCAATAAGTTTGCCCATTCTTTCTTTGTGCTTGAAATCTTCGGAGCTTTGTTCAAATACTGTGTTGGAGAGGGAAAATGTATAAACACAAGGCTCACAGTAACATCAGAGGTAGAGTTCTGTCATTTTTAATTTTGTTTGGCTGGGATGTCAGATAACCATCTTTTTTCGACAGTATCGGTGGATCACAAAATACTCCTTAGATCAAATATTGCACACTCTACTATTGATTAAGGTATAAGCTGGTAGAGAGTAAACAAGATGACTGATGGAACTTATGGATAATGTAAGGAAGTGGATCAGGCCAACTTCACTGAAATAAAAGGAGGATGAATTGCAGGACAAACATACTTTGTAAGGATTTGTTACAGCCAACTTCAGTTTTAGTCTTTCTGTGGAATTGATTTCCAGGTCTGACCCATCCAGTGGGGCTGAATAGCATGACAATAGAAAGATATGTCACATTGTCACAATTCCGCACTGTTTAGAGGCCAATCAAGTTTCTTGGCAAATTCTCCTACTGTATCAATACTCATACTTCGTGTTCCTAGCTTATGAATGAATCAGGCTTATATAATACGGTAATGGTGTTACAGTAGTATTTTCTCTCTTACGAAACACAATCCAGCTGTAGCCCAATTTGTTTTGGGATAAAACCAGAGATCCAGGAATATTAATTATTATTTTATATATAATTTTAAACTTTGTTTCATAGCAGCCCAGAGTCACTTGATTGTGAGATGGGAGGCCATATAACCATGATGAATAAATTATTAAATTAACCAAAGGGGCTAGGGAAGCACTGATGGGTTGTTTCAGACAGGTACAAGTACATTTTCTCACCGTCAGTCCTTGATCAGCCTTATCAATTGCCATTTTATTATCTTTCTAAAATGCCTTATATTAACAATTTGTGCAATATCAATTTGATGGCACAATTGCATAATTATGCATGATTGGATTGCAATTGGATTGCAAATACTCCCTTAGGATTTAGACACTGAAATAGCATAAAGAGACTGAAATAACAGATTAAATGACAGGACTGAACCAGTTTGGTGTTTAGAAACAGGAGACTGTGAGTTCTAATCCCATTTTAGACACAAAGCCAGCTGGGTGATCTTATGCCAGTCCCTCTCTCTCTGCCCTAGGAAGGAAGCAATGGCAAACCACTTCTCAAAAACCTTGCCAAAGAAACTGCAGGGACTTCTTCAGGCAGTCTCTGAGAATCAGACACAACTGAAAAGGAAAAAAAAAATGAGGAGACACCTGGCTTCTCTTCATTCCCTCATGAAAGAATCTTGAATTTGGCATTTCTTGCCTATGCAAAGAAAGACATTGAAAGAAATCCTCAGTGTTCAGCTTGTCATTCAACTCCTTTTGAGTAGCAACCTTTTTTTTTTTTTAAAGGAAAATATATAGTTCTGGCCATGATGGAAGGAGGGGAAGGAGGGGAACAAACAAGGATCATAGTGATGAAGCACCTGCAGTCAGACCAGGGTTGAAATGCTCCCGGATCAGACGGGATCGCGCGATCCAGTAGCGATGGTGGCTGCAGGTTCGGAGGACCGGTAGCAAAAATCCCTGCCCCCCCCACTGCCTCTGCTGAGCCGCACCATCTGCAGAGGTTTTTTTTTTTTACTTTTAAAAGCTGGTTTTGCTTCAGCCGAAACAGGCCTTTAAAAGTAAAAAACAGCAGAACCTTACTTGTACTCTTACTTGTAGAAAACATGTTTTCTACAAGTAAGAGTAGAGATTCTAAGGCACTTACCTGATTACTGAGGAATGCATGGCTCTCTTTCCAGCCCGAAAGCAGTTTCAGTTTCAGCCAGACAGAATCAATCGCTCAGCTAATCAATTTCCTCGGTGATCAACTGGCTGGCTTTGCTGGCTGAGGAACTCTGGGATTTGAAGTCCACAATAAAATAAAATAAAATAATAAAATAAAATATTTGTGCAGCTTTCTGAGATTTGGTGTGTTTCTGCAGTGTTTCACTCTAACTACACAAACACACAAAATCTCAGAAAGCTGTATGTGGCATATTGTGTGTGTGTGTGTGTGTGTGTGTGTGTTAGTTGTTGCGGCGGTCTCTCATGAAGGAATGAGTCAAACACAGGGCTTTCCTCAGGATGAGAGTGCTCAGAGCAGAATTTGAGCCTCTCTTTTATTAGGATTCTTATCAGAAGGCATTTACATCAAAGGCAATGGCTTGCATACATCAATCACATAGCAACATAGACACATCCTGAACATAAAGGACTTGTGTAGCAATCATGTAGCAAACAGAAATACATCTTGTAACATCCTGACCCTGCATGTTAATAAATCTCATATAATTGTGTGTAGGAGAAACTTCTAAGAAACTTTGTGAGAGGAACCTTATCAGAAAAGGAATGTCCTGTGGTTAATCACAAAACTGTTGATACATTTCACACTATTGTTAGAGGCAAACATCCTGCAGCCTTGATATGATTTACATCAAACAAGTTTCTGCTATTTCCTTTGTATGTGACAAAATTAGCCGAAGTTACTTATGCTGATCTTGCACATAAGCAATCTCTCAAAGGAATCCATATGGCTAATATTGCAACATCTCCTCTGTTTTTATTTTTTAAAACCAGACAATCAGTCAGTTTCATCATTGGTGTAAACACGGATATTAGCCATACTATCCTTGTCTATTTCTTATTCATCAGCCAGGCAGAAAGTGTTAGGTGCAGGTAGGGTGTAATCATCTTTGAGTTCCTCAACAGCCAGTAGTTGGTACCGGACAGAGTCATGCTTATGCCACAATGCCATGACTTGTGCAGTTGCTTTCTTTTCTACTAGTAAAGATAAACTTTTAGAAATTGTTCTAACAAAAATAGGTAGAATACAAGGTAAAATTATATATCCTAATGCAATCATACCAATTACAACTATAATAGCTTGTAAACCAGGTAATTTAGGCAACCATCCTGAAAAGGCATCTTCAAAGTTAAATCCCTTCCATGTCTGTACTGGAACGTGTGCAAGTTTAATCATATTTATCGCTGCCTCATCTACTACCTTGCCACTCTGATCTATTTCTATACAACAGTTAGTCAGATTAAATTTCCCACAAGTTGTGTGTGTGTAAGGTGTGAAAGTTGGTTTTTGAGCTTTTTGTGGCTGTGTGAAGTGTGAAGTGCAGCTGCTTTTACATTGTGTGTGAGTCAATTGTGTTGTGTTGTGTTGTGTGTGTGTAAAGTGTGAAAGTTGGTTTTTGAGCTTTTTGTGGCTATGTGAAGTGTGAAGTGCAGCTGCTTTTACATTGTGTGTGAGTCAGTTGTGTTGTGTTGTGTGTGTGTAAAGTGTGAAAGTTGGTTTTTGGTACCTCTTATTGTTTTTTTATACTTTGTTTATTATTTTTATTATTTATTGTTATTGGCCACGCCCACCAAGCCATCTGACCACCAAGCCATGCCCACCAATTAAGCCACACCTACAGAACCGGTAGGGAAAATTTTTAGATTTCACCCCTGAGTCAGACCTGCTCCATTTCTGCTCTGGGGCCATGATTAGTGGATGTTTTCCCCATCCATTGGTAAGGTACAGAATTTGAAGGAGAACAAAGCTGTATGTATCAGCCAGACACTTTATTTACCACATGCTACATCCATAATATTAGAACTATGCTTGTTGTGAGGTAAAACAGGGGCATGAGAGAGACTAACAATAGGGACAGCAAATATCTTGCCAATAAAGTTTTTGTTAAGGTTGGTAGAGAGCATTGTATTTTAGCAGTGGGAGGGCCAGATAGCCTGACAGCTAATGTGTTATACTTATTTTAGAATATTAGTATGTTGGTGAAGAAATGAAATATGGATTTGAATATGTCAATACAATCCTTATCTATTATTCTAATTCTTTTATTGGATAGTCTAAGTTTTTAACTCTGATGTTATTGATTTTTTTTAACATCTGTATATTTTTAGTCCAAAAATATTGAAATACATAGTAAAGACAGAAAAATACCAAGACTCCAGTAGAACAGTCTCTGAGAGGTTTGATGCTATCAAAAAAATATTTATCTAAATGTATTTGATCAGTGAATGGCTCAGCAAAAATTAATTCAAGTTAAAAATTGTTCTGAATATGAAGCTTGGTTTTATTCCATATAGGTTCAGTACAGTAAGATTTGTATACACAGTTTGAAGTTTTTCTATTTCAAGAGTCACATTATTTCTTGGTTTCAACGTAATAAAGAGACTTTCCTGAAGTCCATTGACTTTGAAATGTGGGATGCTCTAACGTTCTTGAAATAATGCAATTGTGAATAAAAGTCATATGAAAATAAATCTATGCTTATTATGTTATGGTCCTACATTATTGACGCAATATTACAAAAATGAAAGGTTAAATATTGATATCTGTATGAACAACATTGGTGAATACCTCACAGATACATAGAAAACTGATCTAGTGGTCCATTGAATCTGCCCTTTGAGTTTTATTTTATTTTTTTTGAATTTTGGACATGTGTTTATCTAAACCATGTTTAATCTCATTTACTGGTGATTGACCCATTATCTCTGCTGGAAGTTGGTTCCAAGCTTCCACTACTTTTTCTTTCTGTGAAATAATACTTTCCAGATGTAAAGAGGAGAGTTTATAAACCTAATGAGTTTATAAATTGAAAGGCATTGCTTTGTAATCAATCGACTGCTATTGATCTAGCTTAAGTTTGATGCATTGGACACTAAACCAGTCAAAAGCCTGCTGAGAGACACAGTGTTGAGTGAATTTGCCTACATTCTTTAAGATGGTGGACTGAAGTTAAATTTTAGTTTGTAATTGATTTATTCATTGATTGATGCATTATGTGCTATCTAGTTGTTGCTGACTTTTAGTGACTACATATATTTTCTCCATAATGATCTGTCCCTAAGTGAACCAATGGTATACTCATTACGACTGTAAGGAGTCCGTCCATCTTGATGCTGATCACCGTCTTGTTTTCTTTCCACCTTTCCTAACATTACAGATTTCTTCAGGGTGTTAGGTCTTTGCACAATGTGCTTGCAGTAATACAAATAAAGATTTCAAGTGACTGGAGAACTCGTTCTTTGCTCTCGCTGACCTCCATACATTCAGCTGCTGGTTTCAAGGACTGGCGTGTTCTAATTTGCATGAAGGTGAATACAGCACTCCTTGTGTTCTAGGACTCCTGAGAGTCCCACATATGCTCTTTAGTTCAAATCTATCACCTACTCAGAGCTTGTAGTCTTACTTGGGATCATTCTTTCTATTTGTCCAAATGGCATCATGCCCAGCAGCTTAAGATTTATTCTGCAGCTCCTTTTTTGCTCTGGTTTGCTCTTCTTGTACAGATTTCCTGGAGTGTGTACCTGTATTTGCCTATCCTGCCCTGTTGTCCTTGTTATTCTTTGCGTCCAGTCTGCCTAGAGTTTTTGACACACTCCCATTAATTTATTTTGCTTCCCTTTAATTCTCTCCATTCACCTGAAAGAAAACCAAAAAATCTTCAAGGGCCTATATGCATTTTTCTTCTTTACATCACGTATGGTATACAATGTAGTGTTAAATACAGAAGCTTCTCAGATTTTTCCACTGTTGTTGCGTAAGCAACATTTAATGTATCATTGCCAGAAAAAGCTAGATTGCCTGTAAACTAATAAGCCATGCCAACAAAATATAGTATATTTTACCTATCTCGAAGATTCACCCTTTCTTGACCATTTCCGTATTGTCTCTCTATATTTCAGTGGAGAGAGGACATATGTCCTCAGAACAGCCTACATGTAAAGAAGAAATCTGGGAAGAAATACCATAACTGAATGGATTAATTACATTCATGTCTATTGCTATCTTTCTGAGTCATGCTTCCCTACAAATGTTCATTTGGTACTCCTTGGAAAGAAATCTTCTTTGTGTGTTGCAGGTTGTGTGTATGAAGACTTTTTACATACAGTGAAGCATCCCTTGTCTTGGTAAGAGTTCTCTGTAAATACACAATGATTCCTCTTTTTCATACAGATATATATTTAGTAGGAATATACTTTTGCAGAACTGACTGGAGTTGAACTATAAGGAGGTAAGATTCAGTTTCCCATTTCTCTTCTGCATTCATTGTGACAACATTACAGTTCTACCATATTTTTGACTGTGTATATTCGTAATCAGGAAAAAGAACAAATATTGTACTGTTGCCTAGCATGTAGAAATCCACATGTTTAATTTAATAATTATGGGACATAAATGAATTATATTTGACGGTCTTCCTAGTCAACTCTTTTAAGTCCACATTGAGAAATCCAGAAGTTTAAAAGAGAAGCCAGGTCTGAGGCTGAATATTCTACAGGTTGATTTTGAAAGCTCTGCTTCTAATCTCCACTTAGCAAATGACTTAATTGTGAATATCTTATTGGGAATTGGTATAAAAGACATGGTGCCACATGCAAATGGATAAGGACATGGTTCCAAAGATTATAAAGGGGCTAGTCTGTCTTTAGAGGTATTCAGATAATATCCTCTCAATATATTTGATCATTTCCAAGTACTCACTTCACTCCACAGGGGTCAGGAATAGCGGCACTGTACATTGATCTAAGCTCCCTTGATAAAATCTCTTTAACTTTGACTGGAAGCCTTCATAAATAATACTCTATTGTTGAGTTGCGATTCATCTTGGGTGAGCTGAATAAGCAGTCTGAATGCTGGCTGTACACTGCATGTATGTGTCTATGTGTGCTGATGTGTTTCAGACTGAATTAATCCAAATAGAAAAATGCCTTTTTTTTATGACAGAACAAAGCTGCATACTGGAATGTTTGTATTTCTCATGATTGAATGGGAGGTTCTCTTGCATTCATGAATGATAATCAAGTAAGATCCAATTAAAGGTCAACATTAGAGGTGAGTATGCCCAATCCTTTGTTCGCATCAAGTCCCAGCGAATTTTGAGATTGATTATAGTAGGTATTTGAGATGAGAAATTAGAAGATGTGGAAAACTCTTGTTAAATTTTTGATTACCAAGAACAATAACTGTCAGAATCAGTGTTTGGGGAGAAGAGGCTGATCATTTGGAGGGCTGCCCACTGATTTTTTTAAAAAGAAGGCCTTTTGCTTTTGCAACGTTAACAACAGCTATCTATCTAGAAGGCAGTGAAGCTTCTAAATGCTCACAGAAATGGATTATTCCATTCTCATCAACAAATCAAGTTCCTGTTTATAATACAAGGACAGAAGATATGGGTTTTGCTAGTCCAATAATTTTTTTTAGTCTGCTATCATTCTGCAAAGGAATAATCTTAAAACACAGTGAAATTTGACAATTTAAAATATCAAAGAATAGTAAGAATTGTAAATCCTTCCCATCCTGATTGAAATCTCTTCGCACTTCTTCACTGAAACATGAAATAAATATTTCAGTCATTATATTTAGTGCAAATGGAATTCTTAATAGAAATATGCTGCCAGTTGTAAACACATTGTTGGAGATGCATTGCCTCACTTATAGCCTTAGGTACAGCAAAGGAACACATCTCCATTTTAAAAATCTATATACCTTTACTGTGAATACTTGGAAGTGTGCCTCTATATTCCAAGTTGTTTTTTTAATGGTCAGCTCCATATATAGTTGCCCGTTTTCCATAAGAAATCAGCTACAATGGTATTGCAATAATAACGTTTATGAGAAATGACAAGTTAACTGCAGATGTACTGTGCTGTGAGATGCAACATTATAAATTCATTTTTTTAAAAGAGTACTGTAAATCCCAGTACTTTAGCAGAGAACTTAAGGGTTAATGTTATTTCCATTCTGGTGAGTTTTACTTGCCATTATTTTTCTTTTCCTTTTCTTCCTTTTAACTGATTCATAGCATAAAATCTTCCTGGACACCTAATTATCAAGCCAGCTCGCAGTCACAGCTGTCTGCTTGGAGAACCCATTAGATGCAGCAGTTGAAGCCTCCATAATTCCCCAAACTTCCCGGTTGCGCATATTAAGAAAAGATTTTTACATGTCATATGCAATTCGGAGGTGGTGTGAATGGCGTTGGAAATGACGAGTGCTGAATGCTTGTCCATCACTCCATTCACTGGTTACAGGTGGTCTCATTTTCCACTTTCAGATATCGGCTAGCTATGACAGCAGGCACTTAATTTGCATGTTCGACAGACAACAAACGGCCCTGTGCATGTCAAAATAAGTGGTGATGCGTGACAGTTTCTACACAATGCCGTCTCCTCTTTGCTTGACCTTTGACCTTCCTGCATGTCTTCCTTCACAATAAGGAAAAAAAAGCAAGCACTTTTCAGCTTTGGAATAAATTTGATACCAAATTGATTATTTTTCTTTCTTCTTTTTCCATTTCCTCTTCCTCTTCTCTTATTTTAAAGTGTTCAGGCAGCTAGACTTTCATCTGAAGAGCTACAAAACTCTGCCAGAAGATCTCAGCTATTTTAAAATTTAAAAATAGGTAGGCAGCTAAGGACAGGAAGCTGCCTTGTTAAAATTCATTGTTGTTAAATAGTTTTGAGAATCTTTGTAAATGCAAATGTAACCTTTATAAAGGAGCTTAAGACAGGTTAATATTTGATTAAAAAAATAAAATTTAAAAATATCATCTTAGAGCTCACTTACTTAATAATGCTTACTTACTGGTAGCTGTCCAGAAATTCATCCTGCAATGTACAGAATTCCACAATTTAATATGCTGTTCACACTTAATATGGCATCAATTTAATTTTTTTCAAATAAAACAATCTGGTGGACACATGAGACCCCATATTTATTGTACTGCGAACAAAACTTTATGATGGGTAGTTTGACTATAGAAATAAGGTATATAATATAGCAAGGAATCCTGAACAGTTGTCTGTCTTTGTATATTCTGATTCTGGAGCTGAATTGCAACCACTTGTCTTTACTATGGGTACTTGGGCTACATAGTGCCAGAATTTGCTCTTATATGGGCTTATTAAAACATATACAGTATGTGATTAAGATTTGTTGTGGAACTTTCACAATATAAATAAATAAATAAATAAATAAATAAATAAATAAATAAATAAATAAATAAATAAATAAATAGAAATACGTATTTCCTGCCAAGTTTTGAAAATCCAAAAAAAGAGATCTGTGTTTTTCCTCCTAGTTTCAAACACTATTTTCAACTCCCTCTTAACTCATAGAATATTGACCCAAAGTCATGAACACAAAAATAAACAAAAGGACCAGCCTTGTGTTTCTAAATAAATGTGTTTGTTTGTTATAAAGCAGAACAGTCTATTTATGAGCAACATCTCACAGATGTAATTATCCTACTATGTTTTCAGAGATGAGATTAGTCATTACCAGGGATTTTATGATAAATTCTTTTTGAAGACATAAAAACTGAATTTTCTACATTATCCATTTAACAAACTTACTAGGTACAGTACATTCAAACTTAAAGCCATTTTAATACATAGTCATACCTATGACTATGACTAATACCTAGTCATACCTTATGCATGAAAACTGACTAGATGACTTTGGGCCAGTCACTCTCTCTCAGCCCAGCCACTTCACAGGATTGTTGTTGTCTGGAAAATAGGAGGAGGAAGGATTACTGTGTATGTTTGCTGCTTTGAATTATTTGTAAGATAATAAAGGTAGGATAAAATCTAATAAATAAACATTGCTATCTCCTTGTTGCTCTTATATCTGTTTTTTCTGCTATATCATTGGTCCTATACATTTTACATCCTAATCACCTTCTAGCTGGACCCAGTATAACTTGTTTTTTTTTTTCAAAGTTCAAAAAAAAGGAGGGGGGGAGTGGACAGATGTTATAATATGACACGATTGAAAGGATCAACAATTTTTCCTTGTTATTGCCTGAACTTTTTGTTTTCTCACCCATTCTCCATGATTACTACTCCAGATTAAATGTAAGCTTCCTGCTTATCCCCTTCATTTGTCTTTGCTATATGATGAACAAACATGTTCATTGGAAACTGAGTTCTTCATGGCAATTATGTCCATTGCAAAGTAAGCCACTAACAGGTGGATGGAGCAGTTGTTCTCCAGAGAAAACACAATCACAGAATTTACTTTTCCATTGGTTCCATTGAAAGTTGCAAGCTACATGGCCTCTCAAATCATGCCAATATATCTCTGTATTAATAGACAGCCATTAGACCTTTGTGTGTTCATATTCTTTAAGGTATATTAGGGTAGGACAGTTTGGTAGAATCTGAGGAGGGCTGCAACCAAGATCAGCCATAATGTAGATGGAATCCTTACTGAGTTATTATGATTTCAAAATAATAGCGACCATTGATGCATTCCTTTTATACATTTTGGCTGAGAAAAAGCATTCACAGATAAATGGGGACTACGAAATTTGAATTGAAGGATAGTGGCTACAGCAATCATGCAGGGATTGCCCAGTATGGTTGGTTGGATGCAGACACTTGGTAGATGGGTGTGGCAAATGAAACAGAAACTATTCACAAAGCAAATGAATGATTGTTCCTTAGGTAGTTATTATGAGCCATATCTTTTTTTGTAGTCAGGCTTGAATATCTTGGGCCACCAGTACAGAGCTCTTGCATTCAACAGCCCTGTACTGGTAGCCACCCACACCGCACCTTTTTTGTTACAAGTTCATCTATATCAATGCTCCCATGGCTGCCTCTCAGAAGTTTCACTCGTCATATGTTATACCATGGCCTCTATGAGTAGCCACAGAAACTTAACTGCTCTCAATGCAAAGCAAAACCAATGCAACTCAATAACATTCAGTCATCTGAAGAGTGGTATGAAAATAAAGCATACAAGAAGCTGTATCCCAGAAAGGGTATATTGTGAGGGAAAGTTGTCACCAAGCCTCTGGCACAATTGCCTCGTAACTGAAGTATCACTTGGAAAAACAGAATGCAACCACAAGAATGCATGTTTATCCCATTACAAAGGCAAGAAAAGATATGGGTTTCCCCACATGAATTAAACCAGAGCTGGGATCTATATATGCCAAATCAACAGCCACGCGAACATTCAGTCAGCAGGGGTGCATTTCACTGATAGTGAGAAAAACTATTGTGAGGAAAACCTCATTACAGTTCAAGCATGCCTTGGTGAATTAATCCCAGTACCACACGTACTATAATTTCTTCCAATGGATAAACATATCTGAACAAATAATTCAACTATTTTCTTGGGAATAGCAAAAGGAATTAAAACAAGAAAATCCAAGATTTCAGCTGGGGAAATTAGTGGATAATACAAAATAAAGCACATAGAAGCTAAATAAAAACCCAGCTTTTATGGTAGTTGTGCAAGACACAAAAAGCGAAAAAGAAAGTCAAGTTTGTCTGGAGGGAGGAGTTTTTTTGACAGGCTTGATCATGTTTGGAATAGCCAACCTTTTGTTTACTATTATTGGGGATCAGAGTTTGTTTGAAAAATACAGGTTGAGGTATGAAAAAAATTGGAAGTGAGATAAAATAGGAAAATTTCTTAAAATAAATCAGAAAAAGCGGGATCTAGGAAAGTATGTTGCATTACAAGATTTGGCAAAGGGGGTGGGGGCGGGCGGGGGGGGGGGGAAGGAGGATGGAAAAAGAGAAGGAGACCCAATATACAAAGACACATTTTAGGGGTATTGAGATAAAAGGGTCGGGCTGATTTAGAAGATAATTTGTCCCTTGAGAATGGATGTGGTTTGGATTTAGGCCACATAATAACTGTTTAAAATAGTATAAAGAACATTTGGGGATGACTTTTCCATTCTGTTTTCTGGGATCTCATGGAACTAATGTGCCTTCGCACTGTAGCTCTTCATAAACAATCTTTTGGTTTTATCACAGCTGCTCTGCTTCCTCCGCCAAGGAGAAATACAGAGGCTTGTAAAAGAAGAGACAGCTATGGTTAGATCTAAGAAAAGCTGAAGTATTTCACTCTGATTTGCAAAAATGTGGTCTCAGATTTCCATAGAAGCAATGCTGTGATTTTTCTGTAGCCATGCACATTATCTGGATTTGTCCCCCAAATCAAATGGACAGCATTGTGGGGAATGTCTACAAAGTCATAGTTTTCAGAGAGCAGATTTCAGCTAAAATATGCAACCAGCAAGGCTATTGCTTTGCACTGCTGGTTTTCCACATAGCATTAAGGAAAAAATAGGTGGAAGAAAATGCTATTTTATTTAAGAGATGAGTTAAGACTGTAGAAGATGACTTAAAGCTGTCTAAGCTATTATTATTCCAATTCATAATGCACTGCAAGGACCAAACAAAAAACAAATGCAGACTGTTTCTTTGATTGGAAAAACATGAAATCAATTTTCTACATATTATTCATGTTTACTGTAAACCTAATATAGGCAATAGTATAAGCATTAAGGTCCTAAAAATAACAAGGTGGCCAATGGCCATTCTTTAACAGCCATAGTTAAGCTAAGACAAACAAGCAACACATCTTTCCCAAAGTTTGAAGCAAGCCACATCAATAAATAAAAAGTGGCTTTGCTGTGATTTGTTTTGAAGTACCAGAATTTGCCTTTTTCCTCTGCAATTATATCCAAAAATGCTGTAGCCCTCTGCTTTGGTGGCCCTATCACAGTTATAATATGCCAATATATAGTATTAAAAAGCTGAATATACCCTTGTGTATCTTATAAACCAGAATGTGATTTTCTCAGTGTCATACTTGCTCTATGCTATTTTCCATGATCCCTCTCGAGAGTGACTATAATAGAGAAAATGTTTAATTACAGGCAGAAGTGATTAGTATTATCCTTTCACTATGCTGCATTAGCCAGGCAATTGACTGACTGACTATGATATCTTTGGGGAAATATGTCATGTTGATGTTTTATAATAAATACACTTTGCGTAAAAGTTTTAGTTCATATTATAAGATATATATATATAAATATATGGCTTCTAGGTGCTCACTAAGAAAGGATTTTTCAAAATGACCATCAGAGCATTAGTATTTCCTATATTATTATTAACAGGCTCTGATGTTAATTAGTTAGACATTCTACTCCCCCTCCCAACTTGAAAATAACTCTGGAGAAAATAAGATAGCATAGGAGAGGCTTCTGTGGGACAAGCCTTATGGAGAGATGGGGCTAGAAAGCCTCAGGGACAGAAGGGGATAGGATAGAAGACGTTTCTGTGTGGCAAGGCTGAGGGAGAGAAGGGGAGAGGATCTATGGGGCCAGCCTGAGGGAGAGAAGGGGATAGGATAAGAGAGGCTTCTGTGGAGCCAGCCTGAGGGAAAGGAGAGGAGAGAAGAAAATCTATGGGGCAACCTGAAGGAGAGAAGGGAAAATAATCTGTAAAGCTTTTGACTCAGTGGTACATGACAAACTTCTTCTAAAACTAAAATCCTACGGCATCTCAGGACCCCTCCATAATTGGATAACAGCATTCCTGTCAAACAGACAACAAGTGGTCAAAATAGGCAGTGCCCTATCAAATCCTGCTCCTGTCAATAGTGGTGTCCCCCAAGGCAGCGTTCTAGGACCAACACTCTTCATATTATACCTTAATGACCTCTGTGACCATATCATAAGTAATTGTGTTCTCTTCACCGATGATGTTAAACTATTTAACACTACCAACAATGTGGCTACCCTTCAAAAAGACCTTGACTTTGTGTCGGAATGGTCAAAAATTTGGCAACTCCAAATCTCAACCAGCAAATGCTATGTCTTACACATTGGAGAAAAGAATCAGAACACTAAATACAAGCTTGATGGACATTACCTTGTAGATGACCCCTCACCCCGTCAAAGACCTTGGAGTTTTCATATCAAACGATCTAAGTGCCAAAACCCACTGCAACTACATCGCCAAAAAGGCTTTAAGAGTTGTAAACTTAATTTTGTGTAGCTTCTTCTCCAAAAAGATTACACTACTAACCAGAGCATACAAAACATTTGCTAGACCAATTCTCGAATACAGCTCGCCTGTCTGGAACCCACACCTCATTTCGGACATTAATACAATTGAGTGTGTCCAGAAATATTTTACAAGAAGAGTTCTCCACTCCTCTTACCACAACAAAATACCTTATGCCACCAGACTTGAAATCCTGGGTTTAGAAAATTTAGAACTCTGCCGCTTTCGGCATGACCTGAGTATAACTCATAAAATCATCTGCTAGAATGTCCTTCCTGTCGAAGACTACTTCAGCTTCAATCGCAACAATACATGAGCATACAATAGATTTAAACTTAATGTGAACCGCTCCAATCTTGATTGTAGAAAATATGAGTTGTTAATGCTTGGAATGCACTACCTGACTCTGTGGTCTCTTCCCAAAATCCACAAAGGTTTAACCAAAGACCATGTACTATTGACCTCACCCCATTCCTAAGAGGTCTGTAAGGAGCATGCATAAGAGCACCAGCATGCCTATCGTTCCTGTCCTAATGTTCCCTTTGATTGTATCCAATTCGTATGGTTATTTCATGCTTATACTTATATATACTGTTGTATTTGACAAATAAATAAATAAATAAATAAAAGTCTATTAGTTTGATGGGACTGTCAATCTGCAAAGTGGGCTGTGATTTATAAAAGTGTATGTGTCATAAGATTTGTTAGTTTTAAGATGACACAAAATTTTAATAAAAATAATTAAGCATGATCACTTTCTTCAGCCATTTTCAACTGTAATTCCATTGTCTAAGGTTCAAATTTTTGTTGAGAAATAGCTTTTACTATTTCTTTTCTGGTTATAATGGTTACTAGCGCAGAAGTTTCATTTTTAAGAATTACACAGATGTATGGAAATTCATTTCTCAGGCAGTCTCAAAGAATTGCACGCATCCATGTAGAAATCAGTTTAAATACAATCCTATTATACATATAAGAAGAATCTGTGACACTTATTTTGAAGCAAAATGGTGTGTATCAACCCAAACTGAATCTGATATGCCATGGATTGCTGCATGACTAGTGTCATTCTATCTTTCACTTCAATAATCGTGTAAAAAATGTACATATTTTGAAAATACATATATTTTAGAAGTTTAATAGAAATAAGTACTTGGAAAAGTGTCATGAAAAAGATATATTAGCCAGGATGGCACATTGAATTTTATGTGTGTGTGTGTGTGTGTGTGTGTGTGTGTGTGTGTGTGTGTGTGTGTAGAGTATGTATGTATATATGTATGTATTAATCAAATTTACATAGCTGCCCATCTCATAAGAAGTGACTCTGGGTGATGTACAATAATTAGTAGAAGTGTGGGGAAATGCACACAATTCAGAATAGATTCTGAATGGCTTAAAAAAACCTGATTTATCCCTGTAGGGGTGCCAGTGCGCCCCAAAGGACTGAAAATATGTGGCTTTGTCTATTCTTGTGCTCTAGAAGGACATAAGAGATAATAGGGATCGGCATAGAGCCCACTTATCTCAAACTGTGAATAGTTATGTATATCCTTATCCATATGGAGAGTGGAAATGTATCTTGTTAAGCAATTACTGCCTCTGCAAACTCCATGAAGATAGTAAATATAGACTTCAACAGTAGGAAAGAGTATTTTGTATGTAGCCGGTTATAATCTTAGGCATTTCACAATTAAATAATATGGCTAATAGAAGTGTAAAAAGTAGTAACTGACAAGACTGCTCCTTTGGCAAGGGAGTTTCTTTTCGAGAAGAACTGGCATAGCTATACTTTTTTCTAAGCTGCATTCCTTTATTGTAGATACCCATTTCCCCAAGGCCAAGTACAAGTTGCAAAGTCATGTAAATCTCTTCCACTTCTGGTTCATTTGGATAGCGAAGTTCAGAGTTATTCAAACCATTACTTTTTTCTTCTTCAAAGATATTGAAGGTAGCCTCTTTCACCTTCTGTACTTTTTCCATTTAAGCCACCTGAATCTCCAACAAATGATATACGTAATTGGTACAACTATGTATGCTGCTTGTAACATCTCAAGCAGAGGAATACCCTTTTATATATCTTTTGCTTTGTTTTCTCCGACTTATGAATGGAAGAGTGTTCTGCATACATGCAAGAGAAGAAACAATTTGGTGTAGCAGCCTCAAGGATAAAGAAATAGGGTTAAGGGTACCATCCAACCTCTGAGAAGATTTTGTTTTTATGGACAATGGGCTGCCTTCTTAAGAGTTTGGAAAGAGTATCCTGGACTGGGAGAACATGCTACAAAAAAAAGTCTTAAACTAATTCTTCATAAATAAACCTTCTGTACAGATCTTTGTTTTGTTTTGTTTGTTTTGAAATTAAAAAAACGAACGTCTTTCATAGACCAAGCATTTCATATAAGTACCTTGAATTAGCGTGTCATGATTTATCATTGCAACATGCTTCTTATATTATATATATATAGTTTTACAAAAGTCTAAGATCATAAAGAGCTGTATCTGTCCATTAAATATCTCTCACATTATCACCCCAGGTTTCTTCATAGTACTTATCAAAGTCTCTCTCCCTTATTAGTAAACTTTTACTGATACAGATGGCCCTTAAGTGGGACTTCTGATTTTCTCAGTTGGTGACTGTATGGTTGATAAAATATTTAATGATCTTCCTCTTCTAGCCTCTAATTATAGAAAATCTGTTTAGAAAAAGGCTGTCATTGGCTTAAGAGAACAAAGCAAGTTCAAAGGAAAAAGAAAGCCCTTCTCCTCTGAACTCAAACTTTAAATGAGATTGATTTTATTACTGGAAAACTGCTATTGATGCTCATAGTTAACACTTTCTTTAAATTTAAGTTTAACCCTTAAATTAATAACCTTGAGTCCATTTTTTTTATCCCCATTCCAGGCTAGATTGAATCCTTTAATATAATCATGCAACCCATTAAAAATGTCTTAAATTCCTTTGATAAATTTATGTGGCTCTCTAGGCAACCTACTCATCATGTGCTAAAACTATATTCCCAGATCACAGCATTTCAACCGCAGGCAAGGAATTTAATGACTGAATTCCCTAAGAAATAGAATTCCTACACAAAGAATATTAGCATATCCAAGAGAAGGTTAATCTGCAACCCTTTACTCTCATATCAATTTGCAAGAAGGAAGTTTTATGTATGTTTTATTTAACTGTGGTAGCACAGCATTCTTAATACAACATTGTACATTATTGTACATTGTACGTATTGAGCTCAATTACTTTTACACACAAACAGACACAGACACATACACAAATGCACACAGATGCATTTGAGTTTACTCTATTCCTGATTATTTTATGTCCATGTCATGTAGATTTCTTGACTGCAGTGATTTGGTGCTGCTTTCTTTCACAATTATTTTGGTTCCTTGTCTGGCCTTGTATTCCTGAATTTCCTTATGGTATCCAATCAAACCCAACCCTGCTGAGCTTTTCAGATTGGCCAATGTCAGCTAGATATTGCCACCTAGTGGGATCGGCCCCTGCTAAATGTACATGTAACCTGCAGCTTGGCTAGGGGGTCTAGCAATGGTGGGGAGCTTTGGCAATGGCTATATTGAGCCCATATAGGTTGAATGTTGCTGCTCACGAGTTTCTATTTTAAACTGATTATTGATTTGCATGTTTGTATATTGCTTTATTGGATTGTTTTGAGCCACTCAGAATTGCTTGAATCAGAGAGCTGGCTTTATAAATCAAATAATAACTAAATAACCTCATTTATAGAACTTAGAAGATTTATACTATGGTATAGAAACATAGGTTATGTTTGTAAAATAGGCCTGTGGCTCACCATGTCAAACACAGTCCATCATTCATATACAGCAAGTGGCAACTTATTAGTAGCTTTATTTATTGCTCTGAGTCTGATGCCTATCTGAGGCAGCAGGTAAGAGGCAGACATATCTAAAATATGTTCTTGGGAATTCAAAAAACTATATTGAATATGATAAGTTAAAAAAATTGTACAGATCAGTTCTTGAAAGCCTACTATTTCCCCACTAAGCCAAAGAGTTAAGGTTAAAAATAGCAAGCCCTTGCAAACAAATACCATTTATTTTATATTAGTAATATTAGTCTAGAATCGATTTGAATACCAAAGGATGTGTTTTAGCAGGAAATTAATCAATACATCTACATCTGTCTGTCCGTCTGTCCATCCATCCATCCATCCATCCATCTCCATCTACCTATCATCTCAACAAATATTTTTATCACTCCTGTATCAAAATACTTCTTGCTTGAAGGGAGTCCCAGGTTCTCAATATTCTATTGGTACATTATGTGTGAAATCCTTCCTTATAAAGAGCAGCTTTTCAAATTCATACTGTTACCTGATGAATTGCTATTCCATAAACAGCAAGCAATGCAGACATCTTATGTAGGAAACAAGCAGGCAAACTGTGTTTGAAATTGCAGTTGGTTGCTGTTCTTCTTATCTTCTGCCAAGCCTTAACTATGTAATAAGCATCTTAAGTAGCTAATTTATCCTACTACATGCAGGTTTCTTTTTAAATAGATCATGTCATGGATCTTCAGGCTCCCTAGGAAGGAGGCAATGGGCAAACCACTTTTTTAAAAAAATCATGCAAAGAAAACTGCAGGGATTTGTGCAGGGAATCACCAGGAATCAACACTTCCTCAAAGGAAAATAAATACATAAATAAAAAATAAAACTGTGATTCCAGCCACCAGCCTTGATTTATTCCAGGTTATTTTGAGTACCCTAGTTTCCATTTCCCAAGTTTGTAGTGTCAACAGAATGCACATAGATGTACTTGAACATCCCTTTCTAGGCAAATTTAATTTTACAACAAAAGTGTTCTGTGGAGAGAGTAGAAGATACTAGGCCAAAGTCTTGCCTTGGTCTCCTGTAAGAAAGCTAGCTTCCCCTTTTTAAATTACTGAAACTGAGCTTATGACAGGAAAATAGTGCCAGTATCTTTTCTTTTTATGTACACTAAGCACATATGCACCAAAGACAAATTTCTTGTGTGTCCAATTACACTTGGCCAATAAAGAATTCTAATTCTAATTCCAACTGAACTCATGTATACATTCTCTGTAACAGGAGAAGTATCCTTATAATAGGCAGTGCATTAGAACAGGGATGTCAAACTTGCGTCATCACGGGGGCGCCATGTGATGTTATCGCAATTTTTCCTTCCTTTGCTAAACTGGGCATGGGCGTGACCAGTGCATGACGCATCCGGCCTGTGGGCCGGGAGGCCTGCATTAGACAGTCTGTCTGTCCTAACTTTTCTAGTTCCATATACTTCAATTAAAGTATACGTTCAGCTTTTTCTGTCATTAAAACATCAGTAAACTAACTATAATTGATTTGACAGTTAATAAACAGTATAAACATCTGGGCCAAAATTGGCATTAGTCACATGGTGGGATATATTAAGAAGGCAATTAATAATATTAATGGCAAAATATTTTTAAAAATGCTTCACTTTCCAAAGACTTTTCAACAGCAAAGTAACGAAAGTCATGGATAGAAGTAAAATGAGAAAAGTTAAGAAGTTGAAGACACAAGTTCACTTACCGCAACTATGGAGATAATTAACTTGAAGCTGTTTGCTTTCTCTCAGTCCAGCCTTCTTCGTGGGAAACTTGCTATATTACCGTATACAGTTACAATAATAAATAACAAATAATAAAAATGTGAAGGAAGCTCAAGTGGCAGGAATAAGGCAGAAATATGTACTGCTCAATGTTGAGGATCTCCCTAAAGGGTGCAAAACCTTAGATTGAAACACTGGCTTTTTAGTTTAATGTTTTCAGGTGGCAGAGCCCCAAAACTAAGCATGTACATAGTAAACTTGAGAGACACACAAATTGTTGTGCAGAACGCAACAGGGATGGGAAGGAAGAGAACTAGTGGTGGGATTCAACTGGTTCTCACCAGTTCGGGAGAACCGTTTGTTAACTCTTTGTGGAGTTCTGCGAATAGTCAAGGCTGCCTGCCTACCTACCTAACGATTCCAGTAGCTCATACACACCTCAGACGTTCCTGCTTGTTTGTAATTAACCAAAGGAAGGGAAAAGAAAAAGAAGAAATAACCACATAGCCATTTCCTCAGCAGAAAAATTCTACCCCCTTTAAAACTCAGGCTTAAAGTACAAGAGAGGTTTCCCCCCCCTTCTCTCTCCTTTCAGTTAATAGCTCCGGCCGGCAGACAGCCAAGAACCATTTAACAGATGAATACTTAGTTGCGATATTAACAGTTGGAAGGGACCTTGTAGGTCATCTAGTCCAACCCCCCACCCAAGCAGGAAACCCTACACTATTTCTGACAAATGGCAGTCCAGTCTCTTCTTGAAAGTTTCCAGTGATGAAGCTCCCACAACTTCCGAAGGTAAGCTGTTCCATTGGTTGATCGTTCTCACTGTCAGAAAGTTCTTCCTTGTTTCTAGGTTTAATCATTCCTTGTTTGTGACAGGATTAGGCCAGGGAAGGAGTTTTAAAAATGTTAATACAGAGCAGGAGTTTCTTGTCAAAGTTCTTATGTCTTTTTAAATACAAGTTCTAATTAGCAGAATTGATTTTATTAATTTGGAATAGGGTTGCAATGCTGTTTCTATGTTTATGTATTTTGATCCTGGATTTTCAGCATTTAAGAGTTAGATTATAGTATTAGACTATAAAGGTTTCAAATTATCTTGTAACTGTGTTGCTTGTGTGTGATGGAGCACCCAGAACTTCTGAAGGGAAGCTATTCCATTGGTTGATTGGTTCCATGCTTAGGAAATTTCTTCTCAGTCCTAAATTGCTTCTCTCTTTGGTTAGTTTCCATCCATTGTTTCTTTTTATGCCTTTTGGTGCTTTGGAAAATAATTTGACCCCCTCATTTTTGTAGGAGCCCCTCAAATTTCCTGACAGAACAATTAATCAGTGGAACAATTAGTGTCCAGAAGTTGTGAATGCTCCGACACTGGAAGTTTTAAAGAAGAGATTGGATAACAAAGATGATTAGGGGACAGGAGGCTAAAACATATGAAGAAAGGTTGCAGGAACTGGGTATGTCTAGTTAATGAAAAGAAGGACTAGGGGAGACATGATAGCAGTGTTCCAATATCTCAGGGGCTGCCACAAAGAAGAGGGAGTCGGGCTGTTCTCCAAAGCACCTGAGGGTAGAACAAGAAGCAATGGGTGGAAACTGATCAAAGAAAGAAGCAACTTAGAACTAAGGAGAAATTTCCTGACAGTTAGAACCATTAATCAGTGGAACAACTTGCCTGCAGAAGTTGTGAATGCTCCAACACTGGAAATTTTTAAGAAAATGTTGGATAACCATTTGTCTGAAATGGTGTAGGGTTTCCTGCCTGGGCAAGGGGTTGGACTAGAAGACCTCCAAGGTCCCTTCCAACTCTGTTATTATGAACTATTTGTCTGAAGTGCGGTAGGGTTTCCTGCCTAAGCAGGGGATTGGACTAGAACACCTCCGAGGTCCCTTCCAATTGTTATTCTATTCTATTGTGCTTGCTGTGTTTGCGCCCCCCGAGCCAGGCCCCCTGCCAGAAAGTGACTCGGAAAGTGAGGGGGAAGGGCCATCAGGAATTACCTCTGGAGCACCGGCTCCTCGGGCTCAGCTCCAGGAGCCAGAGGCAGGCCAGGTGGAGGAGATAACGAGGCCTCCGTCCCCTGACTCTCCCCCCCAGGCCACGCCTCCAGACCCGGCTGAAGGCAACCAGGCCTGGCTAGATCCCCGGTTTCAGAGATATGAGAGGCAGCTACAACAAAGGAAGGGGTGGGGCAGGCCTAGAGAATGCTGAGTCATGGAGCCATACCCCACAGAGTATAAAAGCAGCCCTGGCTGCTCTTCTGCTCCATGACGAGCAAAAATTGAGCTGAACTATTTGACTCGTGGAGAAGTGAGCTGAACTCTTTGACTCATGGAGAATTGAGCTGAACATTTGGCCTGGATTGCTGACTTCCTGGTTGCCCGGCAACCCCAAGATAAGGGAGACTTTGGCAGGCAGCTGCAGATTCCCTGCCAGGACTGATAGCAGCCGTGAATTCAATTACTGGCTCGTTTAGCCAGCTCCCGTGGCTGAGGCCGGGAGGGGACAGAACAGTGCTATTTTATTGTGAGTTAGACTAAGGAGAAATTTAATAAGGGTGAAACCAATCAAGCTGACCACACCCACCCAGTCACATGCCCACCCAGCCATGCCCATCCAGCCGGTCATTAGGGCAGAGAACTAGTTGTTAAATTATTTGAATCCCACTGCTGAAGAGAACCTTTTCTGTCTTAATGCCTGTGGAATATCTTAGGCTGGCCCTGACCTTCCCAGGACTATAAGGGGCGTGCATTAGAACACAAAAGTGCCAACCGTTCCTGTCCTATTGTTTCCTTTCATTATATATACGCTCATATGTGGTATAGTTGTTTCATGCTTATGCTTATATATACTGTTGTGACAAAAAAGAAAAGAAAAAAAGATCCTGAACATGCCTTTTAGGAAGACCCTGCTGCCATGCCTGGAGGCCAGGCAGTGGTGGAAAGCTTTTACAAAGGTTCTGTTGAGTTGATGTAAGGATGGATTCTACACTGAATATTATTTTTTTGTTTATAAATTGATTGCAGATGATTTCATATGTTTGTATGCTGGTTTTTAAATTTATTTTTTTTCTGTCTATTGTGAGCCAGCTAGAATTGCTTAGATAATCCAACATAACCAAGAGTAAAAAAAGCTTCTTCAACTTTTCTTTTTATGAACCTGTAATTCTTTAATTTGGGTCCACTAAATGGAGATGTGAATTTATTGGCTGGATGCCCTTCTTGATGGCTATGTGGAGTTCACAGAATTTTTTCTTTGCACCCTAGAAGAGAAACATCTGCCACTACCTAGATTGCATTCTCAACCAGCGGTGAAATCCAGCCAGGTCTATCCGGCTCATGTGAGCTGGTAGGGCTGGTGGTGGGAGGCTCCACCCACCTGCCAGGACATCATTACATCCCATTTTTGACACTCTGTCATGTGCAGAAGACCCCTTGACATGTGCAGAAGGCTTTATGCACGTGCATGCTCACATTCCCAAACTGTTAGCAAAGGTAAGTGCATTTCACCGCTGCTCTCAACCCTCTGAATGGGAGGCAAGATTAGGTCACCATGCCACTCAAGCTTCTACAACAGATAATTGATAATTGTGATAATTGTAAGGGCAATAGAGACAGAAATGAATTATGTCAAATGGACTAATTTTGTATTTGCAAATAAACCTGGAAAATGATTGGCATATAACCTGAGAAAGAAAAGTGAAAAGAAAGTGACATTGAAAATTCAAGGAGACAAGGCATTAGTGGACGATGTCAGTATATGGAAAGCTTTCTTTGATGATTATTCCAATTTGTGTAAAGTACAACATATTTCCTGAGGAAAAATTGAAGAATAACTTTAAAAAAATGTTTCACAATCCCAGAGAAAAATTATGAACCATCCTTTATCTACTATGGAGATATGGGATGCTATTAAAAAGATTAAAACAGGGAGGGCAGCAGTACTGGATGGACACAACATGGTTCTTACTATAAATGTTTTGAAGACCAATTTTTACAGCCACTTCAGAAAATGATGAATTCTATTTTACAAGGAGACATAATGCCAGAATCTTTGAAAGAGGCCAATATTTTGTTACTAAATATTACAGATCAATTTCTTTATTGAACAATGATTAAAGTGTTCTCATCAATTCTGTCAGACAAGCTAAAAGTTTTTAAAAGATTTTAATCATGAAGATCAATATAGTTTTTTTATCTAAAAACAAATAAAAGACAGTGCGATAACTATGTTATAGATGTAATAGAATATTTATAACAACATAATGAAAAACAAGCCACATTAATTTTCTTAGATGTCAAGAAATCTTTTGACAGTTAGAAGTGGTTCTTCTTGCTTAAAGTCCTGGAAGATATGGATTTTAATGAAAAGTTTCTTCATGGAAGAAAGTGTTAAATATTTGGGGGTTACTTTAACTAATATAAATTATATGTTGTTTCAAAATAACTATGTTAAGAATGGAACAAAATGAAAAAAAGTTATGCTGAAATGGGAAAAATTATAATTGCCATTGTTGGAAAGAATTTCTGTGATCAAAATGAATGTTTTAATTAGAATGTTATTTCTATTTCAGACAACATCTATATTGATAACTGATATACCAATGGGAGGCAATGGAAAAAATATATTTCTGAATTTGGCAGGGCAAGGAACTGAGAATTAAATATAAACTCTTGCAGCATGCTAACTGCGGACCTTCTTGCCCTGCGAGATTCCCCTCTCTCGCAGGTCTGGCCCTCCACACTATCGAGGGCACATCTCGAGGACGGGTTTTGGAACCCCGAGAGTTGGCATGCGAAATCTAGGAGGCTTAGGGGATTTTTAATGAACTGTTTTAATCGTTTTTTACCAGGGAGTTTTAAGGGGAATTTTAAGGGGAGGAAACTGACGGGTTTGGTGTTGGGGGGGGGATGGGCCCATCAGGGAAGGGGCTAGGTCCACCATGTGTTCGCGGCGGTAATTTAATAGGTCCTGGGGTTATGGCGAGGGGTGTCGTTCCAGTTTGTCAGGGTCGAGCTATTATTACGGTAAGTGGGAGAGGCAGATATGACGGAAGGGGGGGGGCACATCAGGTTTTGGGGGCTCGCCCTCGCTGTTTCTGACGATTCGTGCTCCGGCCCCAGGAATTTCCCGTGACCAGTGGCCAGGATAAGCGGGACCTGGGCCTCCGGCTGATGTTATGTAATGCCAGGTCCGCGGTTAATAAAGCCCCCCTGATTTCAGATCTTATTCAGGAAGGGACCGCGGACGTTATGGGCGTTACGGAGACCTGGTTGGGCACTGAAGGGGGGGTTCCCCTAGTGGAGATGTGCCCACCAGGCTTCCGAGCATTCCATCAGCCGAGGGCCAGGGTAGGGGTGGAGGGTGGCGGTTATCATCAAGGAGAGTCTGGAGCCGAGGAGACCACTGTGCCTCAGATAGCTGGGTGTGAATCCTCTTCGTGAAGTGGGGTCGAGAACTCAGGTGGGCTTGTTGATCACGTACCTGGC
The DNA here is from genome assembly GCF_028640845.1 of Ahaetulla prasina. Lineage (NCBI taxonomy): Eukaryota > Metazoa > Chordata > Lepidosauria > Squamata > Colubridae > Ahaetulla > Ahaetulla prasina. Next base: position 103,738,682 of record NC_080541.1, on the reverse strand, counting down.
TCCTTGCTGCGTGACTACAGCCCTGCCTGAGTTGTTGAGTTGCTGGCGGGTTGGCAGTTGAGACCCCAGACTGCTGGTCATGGGGATTTCAATTTGCCATCAGCGGCGTAGCATCCTCGACAGCTCAGGAGTTCATGGCTTCCATGACGGCCATGGACCTGATTCAGTTAATTGACGGCCCTACCCACGCCGGGGAGGTACCCTAGACCTGATTTTTATCTCTGGCCAGTGGTTTAATGATCTGGTTTTAAATGATTTAGTTGTGGAACCTTTGTCATGGTCAGATCATTTTCTCCTTCGTCTAGACTTTCTGACCGCTCCCCACCATCGCAGGGAGACGGAACCAATGCGTTGGTTCCGTCCCAGGCGCCTGATGGACCCGGAGAGCTTCCTGACGGAGCTTGGGCGTTTCCGAACACCTGTCCCGACTCGACTGAAGAGCTAGTTGCGGCCTGGGAGCGGGCGCGGCTGGAGCTTTGGACCGTGTCGTGCCTTTGCGACCTCTGACCCGGCGCCAGTCTCAACCAGCTCCTTGGTTCTCCGAGGAGCTGAGGAGATGAAGCGCGGAGAAGACGCCTAGAGAGTGCCTGGAGATCCAGCCGCTCTGAGGCTGACGGACACTAGTTAGGTCCTATAGTAGGACCTACCTAGTGGCAATGAGGGTTGCGGCGTTCCTCGTTCCTCCCTCATTGCGTCGGCAGATAACCGCCCGGCCGCCCTGTTTGGGTGACCGCTCGCTCCTCCAACAGGAGGCGGGAGGACCTACAGGCGTGCCGAGGAGTTTAACGGTTATCTATCGACAAAATCATTCAGCTTGGACGGATTGGATCAAAATTGGGTAGATCAGGCGAGGTTCGAGGCCCGTCTTGTTGAGGTGGTTTGGGATGACTTTGATCCTGTGACTCCGAGGACATGGACAGGTTGCTGGGCAGGCTGAGCCACCACATGTTTACTGGATCCGTGCCTCCTGGTTAGTACTGGCTACTCAGGAGGTGACACGAGGCTGGCTCAGGGATTACAAATGCTTCTCTGCGGGAGGGGTCTTTCCGCTGCCTTGAAAGAGGCTGTGGTGAGACCCTCCTCAAGAAGCCTTCCTGGACCCAGCTGTTTTAGGAACTACCGGCCAGTCTCAATCTTCGCTTTACGGCGAAGGTTGTAGAGAGTGTGGTGGCATGTCAGCTACCCCAGTACCTGGATGAAGCTGTCTATCTAGACCCGTTCCAGTCCGGCTTCCGGCCCGGATACAGTACGGAGACAGCTTTGGTCGCGCTGGTGGATGATCTCTGGAGGGCCAGGGATAGGGGTTACTCCTCTGCCCTGGTCCTATTAGACCTCTCAGCGGCTTTTGATACCATCGACCATGGTATCCTGCTGCGCCGGTTGGAGGGGTTGGGAGTGGGAGGCACCGTTTATCGGTGGTTCTCCTCCTACCTCTCTGATCGGACGCAGACGGTGTTGACGGGGGCAGAGATCGACTCCAAGGTGCCTCATGTGTGGGGTGCCGCAGGGGTCGATTCTCTCACCCCTCCTGTTCAACATCTATATGAAGCCGCTGGGTGAGATCATCAGTGGCTTTGGGGTGAGATACCAACTGTACGCTGATGACACCCAGCTGTACTTTTCCACCCCGGGCCACCCCAGTGAAGCTGTCGAAGTGTTGTCCCGGTGTCTGGAAGCCGTACGGGTCTGGATGGGGAGGAACAGGCTCAAACTTAATCCCTCCAAGACGGAGTGGCTGTGGATGCCGGCACCTCGGTACAGTCAGCTGCAGATGCGGCTGTCTGTCGGGGGTGAATCATTGGCCCCGATGGAGAAGGTACGCAACTTGGGCGTGCTCCTGGATGGCCGGTTGTCCTTTGAAGACCATTTGGCGACCGTCTCCAGGAGAGCATTTTATCAGGTTCGCCTGATCCGCCAGTTGCGGCCCTTCCTGGACCGGGATGCCTTATGCACAGTCACTCATGCCCTTGTTACCTCTCGCCTGGACTACTGCAATGCTCTCTACATGGGGCTCCCCTTGAAGAGCACCCGGAGACTTCAGCTAGTTCAGAATGCGGCTGCGCGGGTTATTGAGGGCGTCTCGGGCTCCCATAACACCTATCCTGCGCAGACTGCACTGGCTACCTGTGGTTTTCCGGGTGCGCTTCAAGGTATTGGTTACCACCTTTAAAGCGCTCCATGGCTTAGGACCGGGCTATCTACGGGACCGTCTACTGCTGGTTTCTATCTCCCATCGTCGATGCGCTCCACAGAGGGACTCCTCAGGGTGCCGTCAGCCAAACAGTGTCGACTGGCGGCCCCAGGAGGGCCTTCTCTGTGGGAGCTCCGACCCTGTGGAACGAACTTCCCCTCGGACTCCGACAACTACCTGACCTTAGGACCTTTCGCCGCGAACTTAAAACTTATTTATTTCATATGGCTGGACTAGCCTGATTTTTATTTTTATTAGATGGGTTTTTAAAATTGTGTTATTTTACAGGGGAGTATGTTTTTAACGTTTTGGGCATTTAAATCAGTTTTTTAAGGGTTGTTTTAAAATATTGTGTGTATTTATATTTTATCTGCCTGTTCACCGCCCTGAGTCCTTCGGGAGAAGGGCGGTATACAAATTAAAATATTATTATTATTATTATTATTATTATTATTATTATTATTATTATTATTATTATTATTATTATTATTATTATTATTATTATTATTAAAGAAGGAGAAGGTTTAGAAGTACCAAATTTGAAATTGTATTTTTCAGGTTGTAGTTTAGTTTGTAGTTTAGTTAGTTATATACTTCTGCCATGTATGTCGAGTTTGGGAAATTCTGAAATCAAGCCTAAATGATGGAAATATCATTACAGCAATTTAATAGCCTGGCAGTTTCTCTTATTTGACATACAACAGAAATTCTATTTGATTGGACTCAGATGGAATATGATAACTTGGATTGGAAGACAAGAATCTAATAACAATATACCACGCTTCATATCCAAAAAGTAATATTAATTGGCTATCATTTGCCAAAAGCTGAAGGAGGCAGAGGACTTCTAGAAATGCAACAAACGGTGGAGAAAGAAAAGACTACATTAAGAAAAGCCAAGAACTTTTGCTGAAGGCAGTCAATCAAGGAAAGCTCTTGCAAAGAACAAAGGTGAAGGCTGAATATAGAAAATAAACAATTGAAAACCAATTTGTTAATTGGAAGAACAAGCCAAGACATGGTCAATACTTGAAGGATATGGAAGGAAAACCTGATAAAAAACCCACATGGAGTTGGTTGAGATCACAAATGTTAAAGAAAGAGACAGAAGGATTTATTTAGTGGCTCAATCACAAGCTTCACCAACTAATTGCAGGAAGGCAAAATTTCAATGTATAACAACAGCGAATGTCACCTTGCAGTAAAAAGGATGAAACAAAGGACCATTTGATCAGTTACTGCAACAAAAATTTACTAATTACAAGCAGCATCATAGCCAAGTTGCCATAATTATTCACTGGAAACTTTGTCAGAGGCTTGGATTTAAATGTAGTAAAAAGTACTTGGACATCAAGTTGAGAAGGTTTGAAAAATGAACATAACATCTGACGGTACATTAAGATCCAACAGACAAGCATCTTCTTCATAATCCCTGATATTACAGTTATTGAAAAGAAGAAAGTCTAGTTCATTGATTTTTGATTCTGGGTGATGCTAGGATTCAGGAAAAACAATCTGCTACCAAGACTAGCAGATCAAAGTTGAACTGATTTCCGATCCCTGATTTCCGATCTTATTCAGGAGGGGGCCGTGGACCTTGTGGGCATTACGGGAACCTGGTTGGACACGGAAGGGGGGACTCCCCTGGTTGAGATGTGCCCACCAGGTTTCCGAGCATTCCACCAGCCGAGGGCCCAAGGTAGGGGTGGAGGGGTGGCGGTCGTTATCAAGGAAAGTCTAGAACCGAGGGAGACCACTGTATCTCAGATATCTGGTTGTGAAACCCTCTATGTGAAGTGGGGCCGTAGGACTCAGGTGGGCTTGTTGATCACGTACCTGGCTCCTTGCTGCGTGACAACAGCCCTGCCCGAGTTGCTGGAGGTGCTTACTGTGTTGGTGGTTGAGACCCCCAGACTGATGGTCATGGGGGATTTCAACCTGCCATCAACTGGTGCAGCATCTTCGGCGGCTTGGGAGTTCATGGCCTCCATGACAGCCATGGACCTGACTCAAGTAGTGGACGGCCCTACTCACATTGGGGGAGGCACACTAGATCTGATTTTTATCTCGGGCCAGTGGATGAATGATCTGGAACTGGGTGATATAGTCGTTGAACTTTTGTCATGGTCGGATCATTCTCTCCTTCGTCTGGACTTTCGGACCACTACCCAACACTGCAGGGAGACGGGACCAATGCGTTGGTTCCGTCCCAGGTGCCTGATGGACCCAGAGAGGTTCCTGATGGAGCTTGGGCCATTTCCTGAGGAACTGGTTCGCGGCATGGCCGAAGAACTAGTTGCGGCCTGGGAACAGGCTGCGGCTGGGGCTCTGGACCGTGTCGTGCCTTTTTGGCCTCTGACCCAGTGTAGGTCTCAACCAACTCCTTGGTTTACTGAGGAGCTGAGGGAGATGAAATGCCGGAAAAGATGCCTAGAGAGTGTCTGGAGGTCTAGCCGTTCCGAAGCTGACCGAACACTGGTTAGGTCATTTATTCAGACCTACCTGGTGGCATTGAGGGAGGCTAAGCGTACATACGTTTTGTTCTGTTTCCCTCCCCCAATACTCCCAACAAAGAGTCAGTCAAAGGCCTCCTCTTCTACTTTATTTACATAGATAAATGTCCTGGCCACGTCTACCCATGGGCTTGCCAAGTTTCTGGAGATAACGAGAAAATTATAGATAAGGCCAGAATTACTCACGAATATATTCTTCCCTCCATTGATAGTTTGCCCGCGCAAATTCATTGCTTTGTCCAAGACAAAAAACCAGGAAGTCCCACCTCCTATTTATAGTCTCTGCAGATGTCACTGCATGACCATCATTCCTTGGCTTTATCCCAACACTGCTTCTGCTGCGCGCGCCAGTCACGTCTGCGCAGTCTTGCATCACTCCAAAACTGTTCTTGGGGCGTTGCCAAATCAGAAGAAGGCTTGAGAGAATCAGGCCTTGCCGGCCCCTCCTCCTCCCTTTGAGTGGGTGCCAGGGAGGGAAAGGGCTCAAGAGAAGCAGGGCTTGCCAGGTCTTCTCTCTCACTTTCTGAATCATCTGAGTCCAGGAGTCCGGGTCCAGGAACCTGGGTCACAACACGTTTCCTCCCTTATTGCATCGGCAGATAACCGCCCGGCCACCCTGTTTCGGGTGACCCGCTCTCTCCTGCAGCAGGAGGCACGGGATGACCCCTTGCAGGGCCGAGCTGAGGATTTTAGTAAGTATCTGCACGATAAAATCGCTCAGCTCCGAGACGGTTTAGACCAAAATTGGGTAGATCCAGGTGAGAGGTCAGAGCCTCTTGTTCGCCTGATCCGCCAGTTGTGCCCCTTTCTTGACCGGGATTCCTTATGCACAGTCACTCATGCTCTTGTTACCTCTCGCCTGGACTACTGCAATGCTCTCTACATGGGGCTCCCCTTGAGGAGCACCCGGAGGCTTCAGCTAGTCCAGAATGCAGCTTCGCGGGTGATAGAGGGAGCTGGTCAGAGCTCCCATATAACACCAATCCTGCGCAGACTGCACTGGCTGCCTGTGGTCTTCTGGATGCACTTCAAGGTGTTGGTTACCACCTTTAAAGCGCTCCATGGCTTAGGACCGGGTTACTTACGGGACTGCCTACTGCCACTGTTTGCCTCCCACCGACCCGTGCGCTCTCACAGAGAGGGACTCCTTAGGGTGCCGTCGGCCAAGCTGACGGCTGGCGGCCCCCAGGGGAAGGGCCTTCTCTGTGGCGGCTCCTACCCTATGGACTTCGCCAACTTCCGGACCTTTGTACCTTTCGCCGCGAGCTTAAGACCTATTTATTTACCCGTGCGGGACTGGCATAGAACTTTTTAGTTGCTTTTAGGGTTTTAAATTTTTAAATTAGGTTTTTGGATTTTAAAAGTATTTAAATTCGGGCTAAATTTAATAAGTTTTTTAATTGATATTTTATTGTATGTATTTGATTGCTGTTTTTATTCTGCCTGTTCACCGCCCTGAGTCCTTCGGGAGAAGGGCGGTATACAAATTAAATTATTATTATTATTATTATTATTATTATTATTATTATTATTATTATTATTATTATTATTATTATTATTATTATTATTATCTCTTATGGAAAAAGAAATCTATTGTTATATCAATTGTAATTCGAGCCCTTGGAGCAGGGGTGAAATTTAGCAGGTTCTGACAGGTTGTGGAGAACCAGTAGTGGAAATTTTTAGTCGTTCGGAGAACCGGCAAAAACCATCTCTGGCTGGCCCCAGAGTGGGGTGGGAATGGAGATTTTGCAATATCCTTTCTCTGGAGTGGGGTGAGAATCAGAGGTGGGTTTCAGCAGGTTCTGATCAGTTCTGGAGAACCAGTAGCAGAAATTTTGAGTAGTTCAGAGAACTGGTGGTAAAAATTCTGACTGAGTCCACCCAAATCTATTCTCTGGCTCCTGAGTCCCAGCTGATCGGGAAGAAATGGGGATTTTACAGTAACCTTTCCCTGGATTGGGGAGGGAATGGGGATTTTACAGTATCCTTCCCCTGGAGTGGGGTGGGAATGGAGATATAAAGGTAAAGGAGTCCCTGTGAACTTTACATACCTAATTGTAGTCAACCATAGGGAGTAGTGCCCATCTCCATTTCAAGGCCATTGAGCCAGCACTGTCCAAAGACATTTTTATAGTCATGTGGCCAGAATTATGTCACGGAGCACTGTTACCTTCCCACCGAAGTGGTACCAAGTAATCTACTCACATTTGCATGCTTTCAAACTGCTAGGTGGGCAGGAGCTGGGTGAGGACAGGAGCTCACCCTGTCGCATGGGGCTCAGGTTTCAAATCTGGGCTGCTGGTTTTTCAGCCAACAAGCTCAACATCTTAGCCACTGAGCCACTGTGCTGCCCCCAAGGAGTTATGGACACTTTCATTTTTGGATTGTCCCAACTTATTTAATTTTCCTCAATGTACATACCCAGAAATCCCTTTACATCATTTAGTTATGTAGCTTTGTCTGAAAAAAAACCACCCTATAACTTTTTTGGAGAAGAAGTGGAGTTAATGGGATGAGAGCAGGGGTGAAATGCTCCTGGTTCAGACTGGATTGGGTGATCCGGTAGTGATGGGGGTGGTTAGTTCGGAGAACCAGTAGCAAAAATCTCTGCCCCCCCCATGCCCTTCCAGTCGCCTGGTCCCCACTTACATACTTGACAGCTTGCTGCTTTTTTCGGGCTCGCTCGCTATTCCTGCCTTGCTTTGGCTGCTGCAATCAATTGCATCAGCAAGCAACTCAATCTGTCTGCCTTGTCCCTTCCATTGCGTAAGTAACAGGGCGGGGGAGCTTTAAAGAATAGTTAATTGGGGGTTTTTTAAGGAGTTTTTTTTTTAGACATAGCAATTTAAAGTTAAGAAAGTTTTAAATTTAGCTGCTTTTATCTAAAAATATAAATGAAATAAAATAATAAAATAATAAAATATTTGTGCAGCTTTCTGAGATTTGGTGTGTTTCTGTAGTGTTTCACTCTAACTACACAAACACAAAGCTGTATGTGACATTTTGTGTGTGTGAGAGTCAGTTGTGTTGTGTGTGAGTAAAGTGTGAAAGTTGATTTTTGAGCTTTTTGTGGCTGCATGAGGTTCCTACTTGTTGCAGGGGCCATTTTGGGTGAAGTGCAGCTGCTTTTACATTGTGTGTGAGTCAGTTGTGTTGTGTTTTGTGTGTGTGTAAAGTGTGAAAGTTGGGTTTTGGTACCTCTTATTGTCTTGTGTACTTTATTATTTTTATTATTTATTGTTATTGGCCATGCCCACCTAGTCACCTGACCACCAAGCCGTGCCCACCAATTAAGCCACGGCCACAGAACCTGTAGGGAAAATTTTTAGATTTCACCCCTGGGTGAGAGCGATATTGCAGTTCAAGCCAGGGACTCCTGGTATCAACAGTATAGACCAATAGCCTGACTTCCTAGAAGAGAGTTTCTTCACATACTTGAGAATGTATATCTTGTTGTAAGGAAACTTCCAATATGACCTTCAATTCTCATGTGATGTCTACATTATTTCACTGGCAGATTGGCATGGGATGGATTAGCCATGTGAGTTGTAACAGCTGTGGTGTTCCTGTAGTGTAGAAATTAGGCTTTTGTTCTAAAGCCACCCATACCTTCAAAGCACAACAAAACAATACAACACTCCTGAGCTCCCAAATTACCGTGATGAAAAGCTGACAAATAATTAATATATAGCAAACAATGACAGCACTAAAAAAAAAGAAGAAGCTTGAAGAGATACTTGCAAGTCATAGACATATGAAAAAAAGTAAATCTCTCTTGTTTCCGTCTTTGTGTAAAGACGTAAGCAGCAGATTAAAGGAAATAATAAGATTAAAGTGCTTAAATCAGCTGAGGTAGGTGTTTTCATGAAAGAAAACACTAAGAGGCGAATCCGGTGAACAAATTAAGTTTATGTATCCTGACAGATGTAACAAAGGCTAATGAAAGGAAGCAAACAAGTACCTTGGGGAAACAGGAGAAGGTAGCTAGCCTCAGGGAGGGTGGGGGGTAGGGAAGGCACTGGAAACAAGAGAAAATGCTGAGTGATTAAAGGATCTTGCAAGGCCATGCCTGATGCTCAAGACCTAGTGGGGCATCCGTTTGGAGTTATACTAGGGTTTATGTAATTGAAACAAGAGTAACAACAAGGAAGGGCAGTTGACGTGAAGCCCGAGGCCATTCTTACTCAGCTGCCAGCACATTAATCTCAAAGCCTTCCAGTAGGAAAATAAGGTTGCCTCCAATAGGATAACTCCTTCAGTCTCTCTGGCTTAGAAGAAAAAAAAAAGGAATATAGATCTCCTTAAAATCTTAAGGCTTATCCTAACAATGTACCTGCAGAATGAAAACAAGAGAGGAGATGTTTTGTTACCTCAACCCTTATATAAGTACTGCATGTTATCTCTCCACTTTGAAATCAGGGGTTCTGTTCTTCTTGAGCTTTGTTCCACTTGGTTGCGGGATCTGCTTGCTTTTGCACTTTGCTCACCCAATCCACAAAGCTAAGCTATCAATGCAGGATGCAATGGTGCAGGTGTGTGTGTGAGAGAGTGAGTTGTTTTTCAGCTGGCTTGCTGCAAAGCATGGCACTGATTTGGGCTGAGAAGGAGTGATTGGCCTGAGGTCACTCAGGTGGTTTCTGTACTGAGGGGAGAACTAGAATCAGGTCTTCCTGCTCCTAGTCCAAAACCTCAAACATCACATGGACTCTCAGCTCAAGGCCATAGAATTTATGTATTATATTATTTTCTTTTGTGTGATCTCACTGCATTCATTTCATAGTAAAATTTATCTTCTGAAGTGCATCCTTATATTCAATTTACAGGTTTCTGAAAATGTGAACAGAATCATCGGGGATTATTTTTGAGGTCATAGCATAACCCTTTCTAACCAAAGTTGCAGCCCATGATCTTTTGAAGCTGGTACTTGATGGTGAGAAATTTCCTGAAGTGCCAGGAGTAGCACAAAACAGCTGGAAGAAAAATGGGCATTTAGAACTTGGAAGTCTATTTTCTGATTTAGTTCAACTGTATGTTTCAAACATAATGGGGAAAAAATCATGGCCTGTTTGGGGACTATACTCTACAAATAAGGAGGCTAAATAGGCAAAATAACATAGTCCTCAAACATGTCAAGGGTCACAGCAATGTTTCCAATTTCACATTAATGAGCAAAAAAAAGTAACTTAAGATTTGGAGCTGCACAGCCAGTTTTTAACGCCTGTTTTTTTTTCTCCCCAATATGCAGTCCAGGCTACAAAAGCTTGATGAATCCAGCCACAGCAGGAACAAATTCCAAGGGGAAAGTATTCAGCTTTACCACATAAACTGTGATTTCTTCTGTTATTAATCTGCTGTTCTCAAGAACCTGTTGCTCCAGAGACAGTGATGGTCCTGCCTGAAGTCAGAATTCTGATGAGCAAACAAACTTTTCCAAAATGAACCACATGCTGGTGGGTTATGGAACAGTTCTGGAAATAATATTCAATAAAAACCCAGTGAGGGTTTAGGCTAATCTCTAAGAACATACCAACTCCATCTCACAGAATAAAGTTGAGACAGTAGAGAAGGCAGCCATTTTGGAATGTCTGATTGTTGCCACTGAGGCAATAATTTTCACAAAATTCTTCAATTCTTATTTGGCAGAAAGCTAAATCTACATTTTTAAAAGGATGAGCACTCCCAAATGCTAGAGCACTTCTTTCTTTGCTGGTCTTTTTTATTCTCCATTCTGGAAGCACCAAGGGGGACTTATCTTCTTATAACTTGGAAAGAAATTGCAATATTTTCCTTGAACTAGATGCTTGATTGTTATAAATTAAGTAGAATAAATAAAATTTCCTCCTGGATATTTGTATAGGATTGCAGAGAATTAGTGATTAAAGTTGGGCTATTCTTTCTTTTTTGCAACAATAAACTCAGTTGCCTGGACGAAATTTCTTCTCATCAGAGCTGATCAAGGGAGATGGTGGGGGAAAAAAAGGGCTGCCTTAGAAGCACCTCTCTCAATCCCAAATCATGGGGAATACTATATGGCTCAATGGTCTATTTCAATATAATCACACACACACATACTCCAGTGATACCTAAATTGCAGGAATAATTATTATAATTGGTGTTGGTTGGTTTTTCATTGCTTAAATGAAAGAATGATCAAGTCAAGTATTGCTAGTTTAAATAATGGAAATTATCTGCAATAACAAGGAATTTTCTTTCAATGGGATGAGCCATCTCAACACAACTGAATAGTTTTAAGTAGAGTCAAACATTATTACAGAAAAAAAAACATACTAATTAGCAGATTATATAGCATGAAGTCCTCACCTATTACCTTTTATTTGCTATGGAGAAAAATGAATTGATTACATTTTCTTATCTAATCAAATAATAGAAGGTGGGAAAAGGAGAGAGGCAATGTTGATAAGTTATGACATTGGGAATAGTTATGGATATTCATCCATTTCCATCTCAGCTCTATCATTACAGAAGGGTTTGTGGACTTCTCAAATTACATTTCAGCCAATACAATAGGACAGGTGATGAGATGGTAGCTGTATAAGAGCACTCTCTCACTTTGTCTACCCCAGCTCTCTTAAGGTTGTCTGTGACACTAGTAATGCATAAATCCCCTTTATCTAACTTTTAATGAAAGCATCAAGTAACTATGTGAGATACACTTAAAGGGAAGAGCTGTCTTGACTTTGGTTGTCTTTACATCCATGAGAAAGTAACAGTTGAAGTGTTCAGAGGTCTGACTCAGCACTTTTGGCTAATCAGGGCAATTTTCCTTCTTGTCATGCATAACATTACTACAGTTTGAAGCAGCTAATTGGAGAATTTTTCACTTAGATAACCCCAAAGTGAAAAGATTGTGGAGTACAGTGGGTTAGCTGTCTGCATCAGAACCGCTGATGACAGTCTGCAACATCCAGCAGAATTTCTTGAGTGGCAGACCTCATTACATTGAGAGGCCTTCCTCATTACAGATACACATTAGATCTGTGCTAAGCACCCTCTATTAAATGACAGTTTAGGCCTCTAATTTTGCAGACTCTGAATATTTGTTTTCCAGAGCTCAGTTATTCTTAATTGGAAAGGATATGGAGGAAGGGTGTATTTATTCACATTTATGATCTGGCCTATCTCCCAGTTTTAGTATTGTTGACAGTATTATTCTGTAAAATGGTAGGCCTGGACAAACATATATGCCCTTCTCTTATATCTACACATAAATGTATCATTTCTTCCCATGTATTTTTTCCATTTGTTAGATATTTTACTGACATGACCATAACTATAACTAAACAGTATGAAAAGAAGGCAGGATGAAAACTGTAATCTGGGAGAAAGATACAAACAAGGTGGTAGAGGGAGGCACACTCATCTTCCAAGTAGTATAGAATGGAGGACCAGAAATCTTTTAGAAACAGGGGATGTTGCTGGAAAATCTGAGGGATAATTTTGGGAACCTGACGATTTTTACTAGGATTTTCCACCAGCTATAGCAATCAATATATTGATTGCTATGATACTTTACTATTTTGCTGCTTCTGTTATGCTTCTGGTGTTGGAAGAAATATCCATCTGGGTTCAGTTCCAAGTGGGGGAAAAGACACTGGAAACATGGAGACTGCTTGGAAAGATGGTTTAATGGTGGCCAGGATCACATGGCTTGAGATCCTGAACAGAAAAGGGATGAGATCCTGTGCGCTCCCTGGCTTTATGCTTTTTCTGAGCTTTGAACTTTCTGGGGCACAGGAAGAGTATCCTGATTGGTTGTCAGACTCCCGGGGGTGGGGGTCTTAGCTAGCCTTGCTGGCTGATGTAATATTCCCAGGTGTCATGTGGTGAGTTTCAGTTGCTAGATGGGTCCTATTATGTTGCAGATGATGGTCCATTGACAAAGGTGGGGAGAATGAGTTTCTGCCTCTGGCCTATTGACAAAGGTGGGGGGAAATGAGTGAGCTTAGCTGAGGCTTTAATGGACCATTGACAAAGGTAGGGGGGTGGCAGGAAGTTTCAGGGAGCTGCTTTGTCTTTGAAACATGTTTCTCCATTTCTCATCCAGGGAAATATATTCTGCCTTTTTAAATATTTCCTAAAATATTTCATTCTTCTAGGAGGAGGGTGGGTGCTAACTTCCTACACTGGGAAGGAAGGAAGGAAGGAAGGAAGGAAGGAAGGAAGGAAGGAAGGAAGGAAGGAAGGAAGGAAGGAAGGAAGGATTGTAGAGATAATAAAAAATTTAAATCTGATTTGCACAAGGAAGAAGCAAAATTTGGGGAACTAGTGTCCTGTGTCCCAATAACCAATACTGACAATAAGATTGGTACTTCAGGGCAGAAACATGCCAGAGTAGCATGTCTACAAAACACAGAGAACGATTCAGAGACTAAGACTGACACCCAAGTGATGTGTCTGAGGTAACAGAGCTTCTCTGGATAAGCAGAAGCCATGAGATTGTCCATGTGAGTTCCAGGGTGGGATAGGGAAACAGCTCCTTATGAGAAAGTCTGCAGGGTCAAGAGGGACTCTGTGGGCAGTCTACAAGTAAAAGCATGGGAGCTTCAAAAGAAGACACCATGCTCACAGCCTCACATGAAGCCTGTTTAAAGGACAGGAGTTCTTAAGGGTCTGCCCGATCCACTTTCTGAAGTACATTTAAATGAAACAAATTTAAAATATAAAGAAACCTTAAGAGCAGCAGAGCACCCAAAGCCTCCTGGATGAGTGTACCTTTGTTACAGGGAATATTAAAGTAAAAAGAAAGGAACCAGATAATGATTTAAAAAGAACGAAGTGCAAAAAGCTTACAGGAATTTTGGACTGGATAAGTTTTGTTTTGTTTTTTAAATGAACAAGAGACAGTTAGGTTTGGAACATTACCTCATTTAAAGTATTTTTTGAATTAAATAAAAAGATAATATAAATATCCGTGGGAAAGAAGACTTTGTTCAAATTTGTTAAGGAAGCTGATCAGCTGACTGTGTTAAACCAAGGGATAAGTCGAAAAAGAAAGTGGCCATGAAGTTCTGAGAAGACCATGTGATTACAGTGCTGAAAGGGACTAAAGGACATAGGGAAAAAATGCCTCCCTTTTAGTTTTTACACTCCTTTTATGGATTACAAATTTGAAATAAAGAAAAATAATTATTAGTAAAGAGAGTAAAATAAATTTTAGTTGAAGGGAGGAGAGGAGTGTTTGACCACTCCAGAAGAAGATATGTGTTTGTGGGAGATAAATTCATAGAGGGGAATGCTATTTCAACAACCAGTATGGTTTTTATTTTTGTATAAAATGGAGATATATTGAAGTACCCAGAATGTAAGATAAAACAATAAGAACTTTCATGAAAACTAAAGATTTTCTGAAGATTGAAAAGAGCTAAAATGATGGTTATTTTAGACTGAATGATTGGAAAAAAAATGTTGAATAAAGGGACAAAAGGATTATGGTTATATTTAAGAGGCAGGAGGGATAATAACTGACTGAAACTGCTATATTGAAGATCAGAAATTTACACACACATACACAATTGTTTCTTGCATTTTTCTTTTTTTCCCTTCTTTGTCTCTTTTTCTTTTAAGTAAAAAGTTTCAGTGAATATTATTTTTGTTAAAAAAAGATAAAGTGCCATAAGGTTTATCATTAATTCAGTGCAATTGTAAATTGTAGGATGTCCTTCTGTGAAGATGATACTCAACTAATTTTAAAATAACTGAAGAAATAGCTCTTTTTAATTATAATTTCAGAAAAATAAATGCAGTGGGGTTACAGGTTTTTTTTTTAATACCAGCTAATTTCTCTTGTTCAGTGGGCAAAATTTCTGCAAATTAAAAAAAAAAGCACAATATAAAATATGTTATTTTTCCTTTTAATTTACAAAATTATGTGCCTCAAAAACTTAGACTTAGACAACAATTGTGCTTTAAGAAAAAGAAGAAGAATGGAACATGCCCTCCTCTAGTGCTTATTTTTAGAGATATGCATTCTATCATTACTGCACAAGTATCTAGGGCACATAGAGAAATTTTAAACTTTCTTGCTGTTTTTGGATATCAATCCTGGCACACCATATATCAATAGCATTTCCTGATTCTGTTTCAACAGAGTTCAGACTTCTCTATTTAATGAGCTCTGTTCTTAGCATCCAACTTTATAGCTTAGTCTCATACTGTCTCTAGTATGTCATCACACAGTGTTTTATAGCCTAACATCTTATTGTCTTTTAATTTACCTAATTTACATTTAACCACATATATTTTGTATATCTTTTATATAACTTGTTACATCACTGAATATGTTTTATGCCCTAATGCATAACCTTAGCTTCATTCCTTCCCTGTGCCTTATGTTGGTCTATAGCCACAATAGAGTGATTTGATTTGAAAAAAATAGAGCTCTTTCTAGATATAAATCTAGTTTCTTGACACAATAAAATTGCAAACAAAAGACTCCACTTCCTTTCCCAAATCACAGTAATTGGAGAACTTCTGTCAAACCCTGAGTTAGAAGATATCTTGTCAATCACTCAATTTAGCACTTTTCCGTCCTTTCCCCATCCTTTGGAAAAAAATGGAAAGAGTACTTTCCCCCCCAGTCTATCAATCGTGAATTGCAAAACTCTAGAGCAGGGGTCTCCAACTTTGGTCCCTTTAAGACTTGTGGACTTCAACTCCCAGAGTCCCTCCCTGGAAGTTGAAGTCCACAAGTCTTAAAGGGACCAAGGTTGGAGACCCCTGCTCTAGACAAATGCATGGACAGCAACATGTTAGAGTTGCCTTTCTCTTGTTTCTGCCATCTAGTGGTTGTTTGGATTTTGCAACCCTGATCTGGTAGCCATACTAATTTTGCAGACACCGTATACAGTATGTCTTTCTGCAATACTCATAATTCAAAAAATTGCTCTTGGACCTTCAGTGTGATTTGTCTCATTTGTGGGCTGTTTGCTTTATTTCATGGAACCATGGAACTGATATGAAGCAACCTGTTGCAGGGTGGGATTAAGAATTTTATTGACTCTAATGCACATTATTCGTTTTTATAAATTGATATGAAATAACCCTGCAGTTTCATCAACAGCCTCTTCCAATAAACTGGAATTCAGGCATAGCTAAAAGGCAGTATTTTACTTCAAACTGAGTTTGCCTTGGCCAGTTTAGCGTTTCTAGAATCCTAATCTCAGTTTCTGTATCTTCCTGAAATAATATTCACATGGTTATTATTAGTTTAAAAGTAGGTGTTTATATAATCTATAAAGTTTGGCTATGACTGGGATAAGTGATTCATAGCCAACTTTCATCCAATTGATTTAAAGCTCATTTCCACATCTTGAAGTCTAACTTGGGGCTGAATAGAGATCTTGCTTATCCATTATTTCATTGGAAATCAACAAATGACTCTATCCCTCTCTTCTTCTCTCTCTTGCTTTGAAAAATCAAAATATTGTAGCATCTCCTGGTAGGGGATGATGCATGACGGATTTCAGATAAACGAGTCCAGTAATGTGACAGGCCTTTATTACTTTTATTTCATTAAAGGATCTCTGTTTTCTTTGCACTTTTTGGTGAAAATGGATGAGAGTATGCTAGCTGAGTTGACTCTTTGATGGGGCCATTCCTAAAATAGGAAAGCTCTCAAAGGCTACTGCTGGAGGAGATTGGATAGGACTAAGTATATGCTAAATTCTAGCACTTGGGATTTGTATCATGTTCTTGTATGCAAGGTGAATTTAGATAACCTTAAGAACCATGATGTCGTGTCCCACTCCTCCGCTGACGGACGGGTCAGGGAAATCTGAATCAGGCGTGCCTCTGCAGCTCTGCCAAAGTCCTAGCAAAGTTCTCAAGGCAGGCAGGAGTGAGATGATGTGCCTCGGGTGAGATGATGTGCCCGAGGAACTCGATGGACATCTGGAGGAAAAAGCACTTCTCCAGCTTGGCGCAGAACTGGTGCTCCCGCAGGCGCTGCAGGACCAGGCGGAGGTGCTGGAGGTGACTTTCCCTGGACTGGGAGTAGACCAGGATGTCGTTCAGATAGATCATCATGAACCGATCCAACATGTCCCGGAACACATCGTTCATAAAATATTGGAAGACGGCAGGGGCGTTGGTCAGCCTGAATGGCATGACCGTGTACTCGTAGTGTCCGTACTGGGTGCCGAACGCCGTCTTCCACTCGTCCCCTTCACGCATCCACACCAGGTTGTAGGCCCCCCAGAGATCAAGCTTGGTAAAGATGGAGGCCTCCCGCAGCCGGTCCATCAGCTCCGGGATGAGTGGCAGGGGGTAGCGATTCCGCACCATGATGGCGTTCAGCCGGCGGTAGTCGCA
Organism: Ahaetulla prasina; assembly: GCF_028640845.1. Taxonomy (NCBI): domain Eukaryota; kingdom Metazoa; phylum Chordata; class Lepidosauria; order Squamata; family Colubridae; genus Ahaetulla; species Ahaetulla prasina. The sequence goes on along the minus strand of NC_080541.1, from coordinate 103,721,645 downwards.
ACACAGGTGCAAATCCCCTGTCTTCTTTTTCACGAAGAGGACCAGGGCCGACAGAGGGGACTTGGAAGGCCGGATGAACCCTCGGGCCAAGTTTTTGTCCAGAAAGTCCCTGAGGGCGGCCAACTCGGGCTCGGACATGGAATACAGGCGTCCCGTTGGCAGCGGGGCGCTGGGCTGCAGGTCCACGGGGCAGTCGTAGGGCCGGTGCGGGGGCAAGCGGTCCGCCTCCTTTTCACTGAAGACGTCAGCGAAGTCCTGCAGCTCAGGGGGCACGGCGACGGCTGGGGTGAAGACGTCCTGGCTGGCGCAGGTGTGGTGGATGTGGTCGACGTACTGCAGGCTGGGGAACAAGATGGCGTTCCGTGACCAGGCCATCTGAGGGTCGTGAGTCCGCAGCCAGGCCAGGCCGAGGATCACCGGGAAGTGGAGGTCCGCTGTCACGTAGAAGCGAATCACCTCCTTGTGGTCCCCGATGGCGAGGCGCAAGGGCTGCGTGGCAAAGTTAATGGGTCCGGCCACCAGCTCCCTCCCATCGATGGTCTCGACGCTCATCGGAGGGTCCACCGGTACCAAGGGAACCCCAAAATGGTCCACAAAGGCCCGGTCCATAAAGTTCGTGGTGGCCCCCGAGTCCACCAGCGTGTGCACCGGGATCCCCTCTGGCCGGTCACCTACCCACACCCGGGTGTCCAAAATCAGGTGCCAAGGGGGCCCGGGGTCCACGTCGGCCGTGTCTGGTGGGGGCTTGGTCTGTGCCCCGTTTCCCGACTGGCCAGGCTGGGATTCAGGGACGGGCGCACGTGCTCCACCGCGCTTCCTGGGGCATGCGGCGGCGAAATAGCTGGGCTCCCCACAGTACAAACACAGCCCCCCTTGGCACCTCCGGCTCCACTCCTGGGCCATTAGGTGAGGCCTGGCCACTCCTAATTCCCTGGGCTCCGCGGCGGTGGCCACGAAGCGTGGGGTGGCCTGGGACGGGGTCGGCATGGGTCGAGGGAGTGCGACAGTCTTTGACAGTTGCTGGCGGCGATGGGACGGGTGTTGCTGGAGACGGGTGTCGAGGCGCAGGCAGAGGGGCACCAGGTCAATGAGGGTCCGTGGTGCCTCCACCCAAGCCAGCTCGTCCTGGAGCTCTTCCGAAAGGCCCCTCTGGAATGCGTCCGCCAGTGCTGTGTCGTTCCAGTCCAAATTGTGGCACAGCAACCGGAATTCCGTGATGTACTCCCGGAGGGGGCGCAGCCCTTGTTGGATCTCTCCTAGGCGCCGGGCGGCCGTCTGGACCTGCACGGGGTCCTCATACATTAGGCGTAGTTGCCCCCAGAACCCCTGGTAGTCCGCCAGCAAGGGGCTGTCCCTGAGCACCAACGGCGTGGCCCACTGAGCAGCCTGGCCAGACAACAGGTTCATCACGAAGGCCACCCTGGCCCGGTCATCTGGAAAGTCCCCCGGCCGCATTGCCATGTAGGTCTGGCACTGGGCCATGAAGGCCTGGAACATCTCCATCCGTCCTGAGAACTTCTTTGGCACCGGTACCGGGCTGTGGCGCTGAGGAGGAGGAGGTTGGACTGCTGGGGCATTCCCAGCAGCCAGTTGAGCAGTCAGCTGGGCGACTTGCTGTTGCAGTGCTGGTTATCTGCTTGTAGCTGCTGCACAATCTGCGCCAGCTGTTGCTGATCCATCTTGTGGTGTAGATGTGTGGGAGTCAGGCAAGATGTCGTGTCCCACTCCTCTGCTGACGGCTGGGTCAGGGAAATCTGAATCAGGCGTGCCTCTGCAGCTCTGCCAAAGTCCTAGCAAAGTTCTCAAGGCAGGCAGGAGACCAGAAAGTGACTTCAGCAAGATAAGGTAGACTTTGCCTGACTCAGAGAATGCCAGAAAGCAGATCCTTTATATAGGCCATGGGGTGTGGCTCCATGACTCAGCACTTATCCAGGCCTGCCCCTTCCTTCCTTCTGTCGCCGCCGCCTATCAATTCTCCTGAAGCGAGGGTCACTCCAGTCTGCAGCTGTTGGTAATTGACCTTCCTCAGGCTCACATGCTGTGGGGGAGGGGGAGGGGTCTAGTTGCTCTGTTTGCCTGGGCATGGAGCCAGGGCTGGGGGCTGGAGGCACTTCTTCTTCTTCGGCCTGTCTGAGCATGAAGCCAGGGCTGGGGCCGGGAGGCACTTCTTCTTCTTCGGCCTGTCTGGGCATGGAGCCAGGGCTGGGGCCGGGAGGCATGCTAGGACATTCCTCAGTGTTCGGAAGCAGATAAGATGGGCCCGGCTGCGGGGAAAGCGGACGAGGCACAACACATGAATGCTGGTGTCTCCAACTTCTACCCTTCAGGTGTTTTGCAAGCAGAATGCTCAAAAATTTTGAAACTCACCACCAACAGATCACAGGGGTGTTTGGAGCGTATTTTTTATTGTGAATTGCCCAGAATCATTTAGGTGAGATGGACAGTGTAAAAATAAAATAAATAAAATCACATTTTTTATTAAAAATAAAAATAACACTGCTTAACCCTATTGTCTATTTTAATTTTCATGAATAAAAATTATTTTCCTTTATGTCTGCATCACATTGCAAATAGTTATTAACACTTAAGACTATATTTCTCCTCCTCCACCTCCTCCTCCTCCTCCTCCTCCTTCTTCTTCTTCCCCCATCATGTTCTCCACTCCAATAATCTATATTTCATAGACTATATAGGTCACATTCATTTGAAAACAGAACTAAAGTACTATAATTTGTTTTTTGACCTATTATTTTGTTCTTCATATTCCCTTTCTATTTCTCATTTTTTTAACCAGATAAAACTGTATTTTATCACCTAAACCTCTGTGTGCGTGTGTTTTTGCACATGTGCACACACACACTCAAACACATAGCACTTTTAGAATGGTAGCACATTCTGACAAAACATTGAAGATGAGAAAATTGAAAACTACATCAGAAAGGGCCACAAAGTCTCTTGTGAAAACGGGGTGGGGGGAGGGAATGCTTCAGTTTGACTGAACATACCTTTGTTGTTTTTTTGACAGGAAGGAAGAGAGGGTAAAGACTGGAGCTTTTTGGCTTTTGCCTTGTCATAACTCAAACCCACATTTCTTTCTCTCTTTCTTACACTCGTACATTACTGTGTGGAAGACAAAAATGGATGCTCTTTTATTGTTACAGTTCGGATTCTTTTAGTTAAGCAGCAGTGTTGCGTAGATCAAAAATTATTTTTTTATCTTTATCTTTTTTAAAAAAAGGAAAGAACTAGATCCTTCCTTCCTTCCTTCCTTCCTTCCTTCCTTCCTTCCTTCCTTCCTTCCTTCCTTCCTTCCTTCCTTTCCCTTTGTGCCAAATGGTAATCAAATTATGAGGAATAAAGGGAGCCTGAATTAAGGCAGTTGCCTATCCTAAATTGCAGGCAATTCTCATTTACTGCTGAAAGAGATGTTCCTCAGCATCAGCTGAAAAAGGTGAGCAATCCTATAGGAAAGTGGTTAAAACACGCAGACACACCCACACACACACACTGTCTTGTACAACTCTTATGGACAATGTAGGTCAATAAAAAGCACACAAATGCTGCCGCAATAGAATAATGAAAACAGGCACTGATTTCTGACTACACCAACCTTATAGATTGCCTTGAAAGTTGGTTTCTTATTGGTAAGCAACATCTAAGATTCATAAATATTCCACATTTCAATCCTTAAAGATCAAGCTGCTATGATCATAAAATACTTCTTGCATCACCACCACAGAAAGAGTGGATTGGGTTTGGAGAACCTCTGAACTCATCATTTTATTTAGAAATCAAAAAGGGTGAGGTTCAGAGTACTCTCTGAGTCACTGTCTTCAGGAAGGCTATAGGGACAGTAAGGACCAAATGCTCTTGTTAATATTTAAGGCTCTATAGATATAGATATTTTAGATTTATTTTTACTTTTAATTCTTCTAATCATTCTCTTTTCTCCTTCAGTCTGCTACTCCACTTTTCAAATTTACTTTCTCTTTTGAATTTTCTATTTTTATCAAGGGAGCATGTTCTACTTTGGTCATTGACTGTAGTAAATGTATTTATATTAGAATTAATGCAAACTGTTCGTGTTCCAAAATTATTTCCAGAAATTCTGGAGAATAGAGTGAGTGGACCAAACCTAGAGAATGAGATTGGGAATTCAGAATGGAGAAAATCTACTCATCTCTGGAGCTAAAGTCAAGCCAAAAACCTCCTCTTTTGCCATTATTTCAATGATAGAATTGGAGTCAAGAGACATACTTGTGGCAGGAGGAGAAATCTGGCATTGGATCCTTAAAGAGTATACTGTTCTTTCCAAATGTAATGTTAGTGCCATTGGTGGATAAGTTGCATCCTTGATATATCATTTGGCTTATGCAGACATTTTAATGGCAACAAAGAATCTGTGAACATTTTCTTAAACTGTTAGTGCTAATAAATAAAAACCTGTGTAGTATCCTTCTAGAAATATCTCTGGCATGTGCATTTTTTTCCTGCATATTACTGTTCTAAAGTACTGGCACTGCCACAGAAAAGACTGATCGCTGATCTTCAGTCCCCTGAAAATCTAAATAAATGCAGGATTACTAGAAATATCTCTCTAGCTGTCCTAACTCAGGCTTCTTTTTGTTTGCCACATTTCTCTACTTCTCTACTCTTTTTCTAACTTCTTTTGCCACCAGTTAGATACAACAAAGGTCAATATTTTGTATGAATTACCTTCTGAAGTGCATAAGAGTCCAGTGAATGGAAGCTTAAAGAACAAGTCACAGGACCTAGAGATAGGATAATAAAACAGGGACATAATATTGTATTTTTCAGGCTGAGATTGATCTAGTTGCATAAATTAAAAATGTTGTATTTAAGAAACCCAGTCAGAACCGTGACATGGATTCCTGTGCCATGCAAGCATAAAGACTTCACAATGCAATTTCACATCCCTTTTTCTTCAGCCGCACACTGGAAAGGGTCAAGCGGGTCAGGCATGATTTGCGAGCTCCAGCTCCTGTGACAAGTTCAGTGCTAGCTGCAACTGAACTCCAATGCTATATTATCCACTCATGGCCTTCTGAAGCTGTCTTGCCCCCACACCCTGAAGAAGATTGATTGTTCATGATCCCTGCTTGAGATGCCTCTATTGTAGCCTGTCTTCAGTTCCAGCTCACATAGCTTACCTCTGGGTCACAGGATGATATAATTGATGTTCACTGGGCCTCAAGGGGTTAAAAGATTAATGTTCCACAAAGTCTCCAGCATTCTGCAATTTCTTTTTTTGGGGGAGGGGGGCTGAGTTGGGTGGGGAGGAATCAGGCTAGAATCTCTTGTATTACATCTCAATGAGAAGCTGAAAAAAGAAAATAGACAATAAGACCATTGCCCGATCTTATCATTTTGAATTGCATTGCCTTACAATATTATAGGTAATCAATCCAATGTTACAAATGAGCTTGTAAGAAATGAGATAGAAATAAAGTCAATCACGTGAACAAATACATTGATTACAGCAAGATGGAAAGCAGTAGTTCGTTTCTGCACTAATCATAGTAGCTATCACTGGGAAAATTATTTTTTGACCCCTGTTTTTCATGTGAGAAATTGAAGTAATAGCAACCTAACGGTTGGATTAGGTGTGGATAAGCAAAATGTGCATTTAAGGCACTTTGCACTTTAAAACTATGTGAAACAAAATTGACGTATTAGCTGAGTTATGAACAGAACTTCCCCTCCAAATCACTCAAAAGCTTGTAAGATCCTCAAGTCATGTGAAATGCCAGCTCTGGAGCTTGCAAGCCCTGTGTTTGTGACCTCTATAAAAAACTAGTTATAAGCACTCTCTTGCATTTTAGTGTGATCAAGAAGTGCAGGAGAATGCAATTCAACTAATTCTCAGGTGAAGGCAATCAAGGTAGAATCTATTTGAATAAAGTGAATGAATGCAATGCATACAAATTTTAGCAAGCTGTATTTGGTTTAGAAACCAAGTCATTCCACAGATTTGAAACAGTTTTTATCAGAGCCCTTAGAACGACTGAATAGATAATAGATATTGAGAACCCAATAAAGTAAATAATCAAATATATAGATATATCTAAATAGCAAAAAGTCCCAAATTGAAGCAAACTTCTATCCGTCCATTCAATTACTAAATAATATGTATGCAGAGTAGCTATTATACAAAAGAAATCTTGGAAGATAAATTGGAGTGCAGAGAATACGCAGCTCTCGGCTCTTGACCCCAGATTGCCTTTTTTGCGGTCACCAAACTCAACACGAAAATGTTCTTTTCCCAACAATTTCCCAAAAAAATTTCATCTCCAGCCAACTGCAGTCCCAACTGCATGGAAAGCAGCAACAAATAACTTATTCTCCTCCCTAACAGGGTGAAAAAGAGAACGTCACCAAGTGTCAGCAACTGCCCATTCACACCTTTGCCTCTTCGTTTAAAAAATTAAAATGCAACTTCCAAAGACCAAAACATTCCCTGTCCTAAGTGAGATCATGAGGCCACTGTGCCCTGATATTTTAGACTGCTTATTTTGTCACCTAAAAGTAAGTGGCAACAAAATTGCAGTGGGGGCAAAAGCTATCATTTACAACTCTAATATTGAATGGGCTGGTTTCTATTGACAATCAGGCAGCAGGCTGCAATGTGTATATTATGCCCAAGGTGTCCGATCATACCCTTTTCTCTAAGGAGTCTTTGCAACAAACAGACCCTGACAGCTTCCATCAGTCATGATAGCAAGCATTCCTTTAAAAGCCTCTTTTCAGTTCTTTACCACTTTATCATGATCTGAAGTATCATGTTTGGAGTTTGTCTAAGACAGGGGTCTGCAAACTTGGCTCTTTTAAGACTTGTGGACTTCAATTCCCAGAGTTGGGAGTTGAAGTCCACAAGTCTTAAAAGAGCCAAGTTTGCAGACCCCTGGTCTAAGCGATAGGAATTTGTGGGTAGAGGCTGTATATTGAAGATCTCTTGTTTCTTCTCAACATTAGATCTTGCTTGGTGAAGGATGTCCAGTTTGTTCCTGAAGCTCCTGCGCTCGCTCGCTCTCCCTCCCTCCCTCCCTCCCTCCCTCCCTCTCTCTCAAATCTACATAGCCACCCATCACATGAATGTGACTCTGGGAGGCATACAATGAAAATATTATTGTTGATGGTAGAAACCCACTCACTGTATCCTCATCTCTTTGATTGGGAAGAATGTATTATTTTACTTAGTTCTTCAGAAAGTTATAGCTTCTTAACAAAATGGAATGAGGATGGCATTAGAATTGGTTCTGTCTCTTTAAAGTATTTCCATGCCATGGTCCATTAAACCAGCAGCATAATCCATTGGAAGGTTCTGTACAATCTCCATATGAATGAATGAGAGCTGAAATTGTGTTTGTCTTTCTTTCAGTAATACTTGTGCAAATCAATGTCCACATTATGGAATGTTTCCAACGTGAAGTTGCAATCGGAACCTGTGAGGCACAGTGACATCATTTAAGTATTGAAGAAATGCTGGCACTTTGGGATAAAATATAGAAATATATAATGTAGATATAGAAAATGAGCTAAAGGTTTTAAAAAAATCTTGGGAGTGCACAGTAAAAGCTATCTATTAATGTGTGGGGAATATATTATTATTCTGCATCAGAAACAAGGAGTTGACTTGGGTATGTATACTTACAAAGTTTTGCAGATGTGTGAATATTGTATTCTGGGTATACCAAAAGCTAGAACCCAAAGACAATATAAATTACAGTAAATGCTAAAATTGGTTGCCAGTTTCTTCTAACTTTAAGTACCTATTTGGCATTACCTATAATTACCTAATTACCTCTAGTAGCTTTTTCTCCAAAACAAAAAATCCCCTAACACCACACATTGTGTTTGGCTTATGGGAACTGACTTTTGGTATATCCTGTATATGTTTCTTCTGCTCTAAGACTGCTTGTTCAGTGATTGTTTGAAATTATGATGGTGCTGGAGTTATGACCTGTGCCCAAAGTTATGACCTTTGCAGCATTTCCACAATCATGTGATTAAAATTTGGGTAGTTGACAGCATGCCTGCCCTTACAACCATGGGGGTGTTGGAACTTTCCCACCTCCCTATTTCCACTTGATATAGGTCAACCTGCACAGCAACACTTAGCAGAAATAGATGCCCATGGCTTTCAGCCATCTGAGCCAACTGCCATCAGCCAACTGATCCTCTTCACATGCAACTTTGGAAGCTTTTGAAAGCCCTGGGAAACTTCTTGCAGGGCTTCTGAAGGCTTCCAAAGAATGGAGTTCGTTTGTGCATGGCTTCTGAAGGATTTTAAAGTTGTGTGGGACTTCTAGAGGCTTCCAAAGTCACACGGGGCTTCTGAAGAATGGAGTCTGTTTGCATGGTGCTTCCCAAGGCTTCCAAAGCTGCAACAAGTAGACTCCAGGTAAGGCCTGGAGCTGCCTTGAGTAGCTTCTCAATAGCAGGAGAAAAATGCTTTAAGCTAAGCAGTACACAGCAGATCCTTGGGAGTGCTGGGCAATGGGGGGAAATATGCTTTGCCATAGGCCTGTGAGACTTGGGAAATAGTGCAATTGCCCCCACTGCCCAGCACTCCCAAGGATCTGCTATGCACTGCTTAGCTTAAAGCATTTTTCTCCTGCTGTTGAGAAACTACTCAAGGCAGCTCCAGGCCTTCTTTCCTGGAGCTTTTTTTTCCCTATGTGGGAGATGTGGCTCTAGTGCTGACATAGGATAAGATTGTTGGAAGCAGTGGGTGGTAGGGGCAATTGCACCATTGCCCAAGGTTAGTAACAGCTGCCAGAGACTGCTGAAGGCCTATGAAGGTTCTATTTCAGATCCAGTTTTAGTGCTGCCACTGAGTACTGCTGTGGAGGGCCAGGCTATGATGGCTGAGGCTTTGCACTACACTGCAACAACCCCACAAGCTTGTGCATTGCCTGCACTGGATCCCCCCAGGGCCTCTCCCAACCCCCAGAGTTTGCTTAATAACCCATTTGATTGCTAAATGACTTTAAGTATTCAAGTATTCTGTCTGGAACCCATACCACATTTCAGACATCAATACAATTGAACGTGTCCAGAAATATTTTACAAGAAGAGTTCTCTACTCCTCTGCATACAACAAAATAGCTTATGCCACCAGATTTGAAATCCTGGGTTTAGAAAACTTAGAACTCCGCTGCCTTCGATATGACCTGAGTTTAACTCATAGAATCATCTATTACAATGTCCTTCCTGTTGAAGACTACTTCAGCTTCAATTACAACAATACACAAGCTCACAATAGATTTAAGCTTAATGTTAACCGATCCAATCTTGATTGCAGAATATATGACTTCAGTAACAGAGTTGCTAATACTTGGAATACACTACCTGACTCTGTGATCTCTTCCCAAAATCCCCAAAGCTTCAACCAAAAACTGTCTACTATTGACCTCACCCCATTCCTAAGAGGTCTGTAAGGGGCGTGCATAAGAGCACAAGTGTGCCTACCATTCCTGTCCTATTGTTTCCTTTCAACTGGGATTGTGGTTGATGACTGAAATGGATATGTAAGCATCTTATTTAGTGATTTATGACTGAAATTCAGGCTCAATTGTGGCCATAAGTCAAGGACTACCTGTATGAGAAAGCTTCATGTATACATTATTCCCATTCACTCCCATTAATCCCATTGACCTCAAGTCAATTTCAGATTGACCTCTTGAGGACCCAGATTCTTGGGGGCAATATGCTGACTCTGTAAATTGCTTAGAGAGGGCTGTAAAGCACTATGAAGTGGTATATAAGTCTAAGTGCTATTGTTACTGCTCTTTCCCCATCTTTTGGTGTTTGTGAGGGGATGACTTCCCACTCATGCCTTTGATGGATGAATCTGAGGAAGATAATATGCTTTTGTTGCCACATCTTTTCTAAATGAATGTTCTACCAAGGGCATTGTCAAGAAAGACATATAAGAGTTAATTATGAGCTCCATATGGAGACCTATGTAATATTAAACATCAAAAGATGGATGGTTTTTACCAAGAGCAAGTAACATTTCCTATCTGATGTAAGTGTAAAAACTTAATGCCAAAGAATGAACCTTTTAATTAAAATGTTCTGTGCTTGAATGATGTCTAAAAATGAGTAAAGTTGGAAATTAAGTTAATTGGGACCAGTTGAGATGTTAACATAAATGCCACAAGTGAGAATGCTGAAATGTTAAGATACTGCTTGACCTTGAGAGGACATTATGATTAAAAATCACAGTTCTCTTGATGAATGAACAACACGAGCCCTCACCCTTTGGCCCAACTCAATGGAGAACATTTTAGATGAAAATCTTCATTTTAGCAGCATCATGTGTTATTCTTTTTACATAACAATACTAATTGTGGAACTTTTCTTCATTTGACAAAATTCCGAATATATATTAACAAGAACTGCATAGTTCATGCCAGCTTTCTTCAACCTCACATTCTCCAAATGTATTGTGGTACGGCTCCCAGTATTCCCAGCAAGAATGGCCAATGAATATGAATTGTATGGCAGTATTAGTGGAGAAAAATGGTACACTATATCTAAATTTTATGTATGCATCTGCATTGTCCATGAGCACTGGTATAACTTAGTTGGTTTGGCATAACATACAGTCCCTAACAATATATGATGTTTATTTTTAAATAGGAATGAATCACAGATCACAGATTACAGATATATAGATTACATGTCACGTGTTGCATATTTATTCCAGGAAACAACAGCTGAACATCTATGCATTTGAGATGCTATATCATACACATAGGTGTTTTTATTTGTAGGTTTATGCAAATTTATTAGCTCATTATAGAATCCCCAGATTTTCTCTCTCTATTTCTGTCTCTCTCTCCCTCCCTCCCTCCCTCCCTTCCTCCCTTTCATCTATCTATCTATCTATCTATCTATCTATCTATCTATCTATCTATCTATCTATCTATCTATCTATCTATCTATCATCTATCCGATAGCTCAGCAGTTAAGACACTGAGCTCCAGGGATCATTTTAAAAAGGAACTTCCTTTCTCTCCATCTATTCAGAGGCAGATTTCATCAATACGTTCTTTTGTGCTGTCAAGAATTTCACTGTGAGTGATCAGTGACAATATCCCATCAGCAGAAGAAGCATTATTAAGGTAAAGGTTAGGCAATGTAATGTTTGAACCAACTAGGATGATCCACAATCTAGTTACATGAAGAAGCTGTTTGTAAAAAGTGGTGCTCTGAAATAGAAGGCTTTTCTCAGATTGTTACCAGATTGACATAAAGCACTTTTTTTTTCTAAAAAGAAAATAATTCTTTTTCTGAAATGATTTTTAAATTGGGGGGAATTAAATCTGCCTTCTTTGCCACTCAGCTACAGAGGGCAGTAGTACAGGAAAAAAAATGGAGTAGATGGACTGATCCCCAGTGATACATTTTCTTTAAGAAATGGCACATTTACAATCCTCCAACGAAAAACGATTGAAGTTGTCTTATTAAAACTATGAAGTTACGGTGTGCTATTCCATACAATTCTGTTTTTAAACCTGAATTACTAGTTGAAAAAGTTACATTTAGATTCTCTCTGTCTTTGTAAATATATCTTGCAGGAAAAAATAATAATCCAATGTTAATTTAGTAAAAAGCAGAATGAAGCATTTAAAAGCAACTCTGCAGGTTTTTTAAACATTTTTTTTCATTAATGCATGTTGTATTACAAAAGCAAATAATAGGAAATTCGACTCTTCTTTTTTATTTGTATTCTTTAATGGAGTGAAATGATTGAATGTAAAATCAGAAGAACGTTTCCTTTATTTCAGTGCTACTTATTCCCAATAATTAATCTCTCTCTCTCTCTCTCTCTCTCTCTCTCTATATATATATATATATATATATATATATATATATATATGTATGTAGGTCTTTGGTTATTCGGGTTTTCCCCCGCGTAAAATTGGAAGTGTCTTGGCGACGTTTCGACGAAGTCTCATTCGTCATCTTCAGGCTTCAGCTTCGTGAAGCACGAAGCTGAAGCCTGAAGATGACGAATGAGACTTCATCGAAACGTCGCCAAGACACTTCCAATTTTACGCGGGGGGAAAAACAAATATATATGTGTGTGTGTGTGTGTGTGTGTGTGTGTGTGTGTGTGTGTGTGTGTGTGTATATATATATATATATATATATATATATATATATATATATATATATATATATGTTTTCTGAGGTTTTCACGGGTGTTTGTATATAGGTCTTTGGGTTTCAAAGTGTTCCATGTAGAGGTTGGCAATGACAGGTGAGAGGGGTGATCCCATGGGTGCGCCTTCTATTTGTTTGTATTTTTGTCCGTTATAGATGAAGTATGTGTTGGATAGGCAGTGGTTGGTCAGATCTAGGATGTGCTTGGGGGGTTATATTTGTTTTGGATAGCTGTCAAGGCTTCTTTGATTGGCACTTGGGTGAAGAGGGATATGACATCAAAGCTCACGAGTAGGTCGCTGGGCTGTAAGTTTTGTTTCTTTATGATCTCTATGAACTGGAATGAGTTTTTTACGTGTGAGGCGATGGATTCTGCATAGGGCTGTAGTTGTTTGGCGAGAAATTTGGCTAGGTTTTGTAGAGGTGAGCCTATGGAGCTGACTATGGGTCTGAGTATCCAACACATACTTCATCTATAACGGACAAAAATACAAACAAATAGAAGGCGCACCCATGGGATCACCCCTCTCACCTGTCATTGCCAACCTCTACATGGAACACTTTGAAACCCAAGCACTAGAAAAATCTGATCACAAACCCAAACTCTGGCTCAGATACGTAGACGACACCTTCATAATCTGGCCACACGGGAAAGGAAAACTTGAAAACTTCCTCACACACCTCAATAGCCTACACCCCAAAATACAGTTCACCATGGAAACAGAAGTTAACAACCAACTTCCCTTCCTAGATGTCTTAGTCTACAAGAAACCCAATGGCTCCCTAGGACACACCATCTACCAGAAGAAAACACACACAAACCGCTATCTGCATGCACTCTCACACCACCACCCAGCACAGATCAACTCCGTAGCCAAGACACTCATCTCTAGAACAAAATGCCTAGCTGACGAACAACACCTAAAAACCGAACTACACACTCTCACAAACGTACTAACATCCAATGGATTCCAGAGAAATAAGATTACCAAACTAATCCAAAAAGAACCCCCCACTAAAACCCAAGACAGAGAGCAAGAAAATGGCACAGCCCTCCTCCCATATATAAAAGGCACCACAGACAGAATCAGCAAGATCCTCCACAAACATAACATCAAGACAGCATTCTGCACAAACCAAAAAATATCCACCATCCTAAGAAACCCCAAAGACAAAATTGAGTTAGAAAATCAAGGAGTATATGAAATCCCATGCACCGCCTGCCCCACCACATACATTGGACAAACCAACAGAAGAATAAGTGCATTGAAGAACACAAGAACTCATTCAAAAGAGGAACCAACTTCTTCCCTGGTCCAACACTTTAAAGTCACAGGACACGATATTGACTTTAAAAGACCAGAACTATCGCCAAAACTGAACACTTTAACAACAGAATAATCAGAGAAGCCATCGAGATAGAAAACGCCCACACAGCATGAACAAGCGAGATGATACCTCCGCCTACCAGCCATTTGGAAACCTGCCCTTATTGACAAACGTGTCCCTAACACGAGGAATGACACCAGACCCACACTCACGAGGTCCACACAGGATGTCACCACCACATCCACCCAGAAAGCACACCCAAACCCACACTGATCAGGAAGCACGACCAAGGACCAGAAGCCAGACCGCAGCTGCAACATTAGCCATTTCAAACCCCTCCAATCCATACATGCAGCAGACTGACACCCACTACGAAGATGTAGCACGACCACGAACACGAAGCCAAACAGCAGCAGTGCAGCTCACCAGCTCAGATCCCCCTGCAACTCAGACTAATTTGAGCACAACCAAGCCCCCACCCAAACAGGACACACCCCACGCCAATCAGAGCACAAAAAAACCCACATCCAATCAGAGCACAGCCAAGCTCCCACCCAATCAGTTCAAACCCCCACTAGCAGTTAAAAAGGAAGAAACAGCTGCAATCACACATTGCTCCCAGAAGCACGAAGCTGAAGCCTGAAGATGACGAATGAGACTTCGTCGAAACGTCGCCAAGACACTTCCAATTTTACGCGGGAGAAAACCCGAATAACCAAAGACCTATATATATATATATATATATATATATATATATATATATATATATATTCATATTCCACCACTAGTTCCCTAAAGCTCTTATTTTTTTATGTTTTCATGGGTGTTTGTATTATTAAAAGGACTTTTCGACAAACTGTATATAATTTCAAGAATTGGTCCTGATCCTGGCTAAGCTGAAAGCCTAATGTACTTCTGCAATCCTGTAAATTTGGCAGAGATTTCCAGATGGCAAAGAGCAAAGCAGATGCAGGAATGCTGTCTTCCTTGTCACAGGAGATCACTGCAACAGAGAAGAGTTTGTTTAAGCAGCTCATCCCGGGTTGCCTCTGTTTCTGCACAAACAAGTGAAGGCACGGGAGAACATTCCGCTGAAGTGATCCTGACTTTAAGCCTTTCAAGAATGTATCCAGTTGAGAAAGAGAAGATAGTTCAACAGTATTATTGCAGAAGAAGGTGAGGGGGGGTGGGGGGGGAATAAGGTGTAATGTTTCTTTCAGGTGAGCTCAAGTGATCAAAGGATATAATAGACCTTTTGTTACTATGTACAAAGAATGTAGAAAGCTTAACCTTTGCCTTTGATGGCATGTCTTTTTTAATGTCATATCAACTTTGAATGCTAACAAACCTTTCTAATAAGGATTATAAGGATTTGAAGGTGGGGGGGGCAAGGGGCTGGCATCCTTCATCTAAAGTACTTGACTTCAGAAACCAAAGAGAAAGCAGAAAATTATATTACCTATACCTATAACAGTTCCACATAATTGTTGTTCCCCCATTCGCTTTGACATTTCACTTTTTTGTGAAATTTGGATATCAAGTCTTTGCAAGAGGGCTGTCAATACTTCACCATGTTTTCTAAATATCTTATTCACTGTCCTCTCATTCCTAACAATATCACTCATTGTTGGTAAGAAGCAAAATAACATTTCTGGTATTCATGCCTTTTTTTTTTGTTCCCCCCCCCAAAAAAAATGCCAAAAACACACTTCCTCCCCAGTCATGCTATGGTTGGCTTTCTGAAATTCTATTAATTCTTCTTAAAATAGTTGAGGTGAACAAGTTCCATGTATCCATGCACAACTGAAATAATGCATTCCAGTGCTTTTTCAAAAGGCAATTGGACTGTGTTGCTTCTTTGAAGACATTTCATCACATTTCATCACATCCAAGAAGTTTCTTTAGTTCTAACTGAAGAAACTTCTTGGATGAGAAGAAAATGTCTTCAAGGAAAAAACAAAGCCCAGCTGCTTTTTGAAAAGGCACCTTTGGGACAACCATGACCTGGATGACTGAGAATCTCCATAGACATCCAGTGTTTTACATCTGGCTGGCAAGGCCATATCAACAAAGTACTTCAAAAAGCACTGGCATCTATTGATGACAAAGATTCCACTCAGGAATTCCACTAACATTCCACTAACACATTTCCTAGTGGAGGAAGGAAGTGCTTAAACCATAACCTGGCGAGAGAGAGGAAAAAACCCCTAAATATTTCCAAGAATATTTTCAACTGCATTCATACCAGTGAAGGTAAATGCCAAACTTGGAGTTTCACTGGGAAAGGAACAGATTGGGGAACAACACTGCTGGGAAAAGGATGTAACTCTCCATCCTGCTTGATCTTTGGTGCTTTAAAAAACACCTACTTCGTTAGGATGCCACCAAAAGATGGCCTATGCCAGGGGTCTGCAAACTTGGCTCTTTTAAGACTTGTGGACTTCAACTCCCAGAGTTCATCAGCCAGCTTTGCTGGCTGAGGAACTCTGGGAGTTGAAGTCCACAAGTCTTAAAAGAGCCAAGTTTGCAGACCCCTGGCCTATGCTATAGGGGTATTCAGAGTTAGAAAGAACTCTATATAGAAAATGGAAGGCCATGGTGAGGAAATCAGTAGCTACACTGTTGTGGATGTGGCAGTTCTGAAATTTATGTTACATCTGGATTCTAGTATAATATGAGTTATACAACTATATATAACAATTTATATAAAACAACTATAAGTTGTTCCAGTATAACTTCTAGGGTGGTCTACAAATTGAATAAACAAATAAATAAATGTGGGATCATTAGAAAGTTACTGCTTAGGTTCCTATCTTTTATGGGTGATATGGTATTGTGGCAAGTGCTTTGCAAGTTATCAAAATGCATAACTGCCTACAAAGGTCTGAACTTTAATCAATATTTTGATTGCAACCACCTGATGACCACCTGGTTGGATAGTTGCACTCATCTTCTGTTAATGTCTGGATTTTTGAATTATTTTTTAAATGTTTCACCATGGAACTTTTAACTTTCCACATATCCCATAATCCAATTTCCTACATATTGGTCTCAAGGGCTGTATGTTTATGCTTATAGACAATTAGTCAATATGAATTAGATTATTTTTTCATCATAAATTGACCCAATAGGTTACATTAGCTCTTTACACTCCCACTGTCTTGGGATCAATGCTCCTGATTATTATATATTTTGTTTCTCCTGCACAGGGAACTTTGGGACTGTTCTTGAGAAGCATATCACAACTGTCCTTTTCAGTGATACTTTCCATTTCAAATTTAACATAATGGGGAGTGGTGAGCAGCCATTCCCCAAGCTGTGCTGAGTTACAAATGAACAGCCAATCATCTTAAGATACAGTGTGACTTTCTCCAACAGAAAAACTCTGTTGAGTCCCTTTTTAACCAACTGCACTGAAGCCAAAGAGCTTTGTTTGGTTACATCATTGTACCCAGTTATGTTACCAGCATAACTTTGAGAGTGGCCATTCACCACTCTTTGCCTATTGAATAATTGACATGAGTTTATAGCCTGAACAGAGTTAACAGGAAGCATGAATCTTTCAGATAGCACACATCTCACTTTGTCTCTCAATGTTATTTTCTAGTTGCCAGAATATTCTTACTCTATGGCCTGGTTTTCTCTGTTACTAAAAAAAAAAGTTAGACCTTTAACACTGTTAAGAATGCTGCTTGTAGTGTTGTGACACTACGTCTTTGACTGGCTCTAGGAAATCTTCCAGAATCTACACCTTGGGTGATCTCCAAAAAGATAAATGAGCTTGGATCTGGTTAGTGTTTTTTCACTTAGAAATTCCAGGACTGTAGGTTACACTAGGAAATTGAAAATCCTCTCAGAAGAAAGCATTGGAAGGCACTTCCATATTGGTGCTAAGAAAGTACCAATGTGTTCTCGTATCAATTGAACTAGACTCAAGGAAGTTTTTATCTTTGCTTTAATAGGGAAACATATTTCCATAAATATTTTTCAATGCTTATGTTTTCCCTCAAGAGACTGGGATTGAAGCATAGATTAGCTTCGCTTTATTAGTTGTGCCTTCAATGTTACTTTCTCACCAAGGTCTATCTGATGATGGTGAGGAATAATGGAATAATGGTTAAGACCTCTATTTGCCAAGGCTGAGAAAATTTTACCCAATTTTCACATTGCTAATCTATGTAGTCAACACAGCAAAACAAATTTCCTTGAATAAAACATCTTGCAAAAACATTTCTGTGGAAGATTTAGTGGTTTTGTTTATGGAAATGCTTATGGAAACTGAACTTCTTACAGCCAATAAATCAACTGTCTGCCCCCATATTATTTTTTATTCAAACATGATGGCTGGTTGTAATTCCTGTTTTACTATTCCACTGTTATAATCTAAATTAGAAATTAAATTACTTTTAGACTAATCTAAACACAATCTAAATCTAAAAACTCAAATGAGCTTTTATAGGATATGTCAAGTGAAATTGAATGATACATATCAGCCTGGATGAATAAATGCCATTGATTGGTTTCTTCTCTGTTTGAAGTTGCTCTTCACTGTTGTAGACCTTTCTGTCACCTTCCTGGAAGATTGAGAAACACACAGAGAGAAGCAAAACTATTACATTACCAACAACCTTTGCTTTTCTCCAACTTTGAGCCAATTGTCAGACGCCAGCAAGTTGCCCTCACTGTTGTGATAATGGGAATAATTTTAAGGGCCATGGGGAAGAAATGCTGCTTAGGAAACAATCAAATAAAAGTGGGAGGAGCCAACAACTACTTAATGGGCAAAGAAAAAAATGGATCCACCCTAACATTTCAGATTTAAAAGTGACAGTGGGAGATCTGTATTTTCAAACTTGCAAGGTTCCATTATATAGCTTTACAATAAATTAGAATTAGTTCACCTGATGCATTTCTCATCTGATTTACCTGGGATGCTGACATTGTTTTTTTTCCCTGTTGGCTGTGGCAAACTCATAGTTTTTAGAATTAGTGCTTAACTTTAGTGCAGGGGTGTCAAACTGGTAGCCCACGAACCAGATGTGTCATTCACAGGACATGCCCACCCCAGCTCCATGAAAAGTTGTTATAGATCACGTGACAGCAATGCGATGCCGCAAGTTTGACACCTGTGCCTTAATACTTCCCTCTCCAACTTTTTCCTGATGGTTCCTACATTTTACAATAGAATCTGACCTGAGATAAAAGACTAGGTTACTCCTAATATGTGTAAGAATTTTTAGAGGCTGCTTTAGGATCAAATGGGCTAAAATGATTCTGTTCCTGCCGTTGTTACCATCATTGTTATTGTTGTTATTTGAGATAAGTATCAGAGAAATAACTGGATCTTGAGAAAGAACACAGTGTTAATCCCTCTTGCCATAATAATACCACCATAATACTGTAACATCATAAACACCACCATGTTCAGTAGCCAAGTAAATCATAGCAGGATTTGTTTTTGAATTTTTAATGGAGATAGAGATCCAAGAGATACATTCCATGCATAGAATGTAATAATAATAATAACAACAGCAAATCTTTACCACCACTGGTATTTTGTAATTCAGCCAGTCAGTCCTTTTAATACTTCTCTCTCCCTTTTCCAGGCTGTATAATCTGCTCGTCAAAATGTCCATATTCGATGTATTCATTGTGGGGTTTCAAGTCAGTGACCCCAGTGCTGCCCAACTGGTTTAGCAACTGGGTTCCAGAAATCCCAACCTTGGCTGTAGGCTGGTGAAGGCCATGGCAGAACAGTTGGACAGCGTCACTCTAAAGTTTTTGGTTTTTTGTTTGCTCATTGGCAAACCTGCTGATTATTTTTAACACATCCGATCTTCTAGCGGCTCTGTTCTTATTCAAGAGCACAGAAGGCCACTTACACACTTCTGTGGCATCCATTCTGTGACATCAATCACTACTGTCATTAATTCATTGTGCATATCAGGACTCATGTCTTTATGGCCCCATCCTTCAAACTCAACAACTTATTTTGCAAGAGGGTCCATGTGACTAAAGTGATCAAAACACTAAATGTGCTTGAAGTCTATTATATACACAACAGACATGCACATCTGATGATAAATTGCTGTTTGTCCTGGGTAGGAGATCCTAGGGCTTTCAAGGGAGTTATGGTGGTCAGAGTTGGCCTTCTGAGAGCAGCCATAAGGACTCTTAGAGCGGATACAAAATTCCTGCCTATAGGTTGGTGGGGAAAATGGCAGTCCATCTGCTGAGTGACCACTGGCATAATGTCAGGATCATTCAGTGACAGCTTGGAGGATTCAAAATAATCTGTCCTATTCTTTAGAGGGTGATGATTACTTCTGTAAAGTCAAATCTGTAATTGTTGTAGTCGCTGTTTGGGAAGATCGACTGATTTCATAATTACAGCGGGGTGGTGGCAACCAGTTATTACTATGAATTTACCCAAACACAAACTAGTTAAGTTGCTCTCTATATACTCTCTAGATATTCTTTCTTTGCACAAACTATTTTTGTTTTTTGTTTTTCTGGCCAGATCGGCCCATTTCAAGACAAAAGTTGAACTATAATAACACATCATTGTTATAATTTTAAGATATAATTCCCCTGGGGTTAAAGTAAGATCTATTGACATTTTGGGGGAAAGAAATACGATGCTAGGAGCCGGCCTTTGGTTTTCTTTGGTGTTTTTCTTTCTTTACTGCAAATCAATAATACTTCCTGTTTAATTCTAATGAACCCAGAATCATCGGGAGATTCAGACCTGATGAGTAACTCAGAACAAAAAAGGGTGACATAGAAAGCAAGGGATGTGACACTATTTCTAGAGCTGCATTTAAATACGACAAATTACCCCAGCAACAATAATCAAAAATTTAACTTCCAGAGGAAGGATCACATTGTGAATGAATGCCCTGGATTAGGAAAGAAAATATCAGAGGAAACAGCATGGAATAGGTTTGGGAGGATAATAAACAAATTCCATCAAGACTCTTTAAAAATTACTGGTCCAATGAGATAGAATTATTAAAAGAGAATAGAATTTAGGAAATCATTACTTAGGACTCGAGATCTCTCACCCCACTAAAGTCGAGCATGTGGTAAACTATCGAATAGCCATATTAATGGACTAATAGCTATTAATGGATAGCTATTAATGGATTAATAGCACCAACTCTAGGCTGAGTTGGTGCTATTCTGCTTTAGCAACAACATTATTGACAGGTGCCCTCACTGATTAATGTGGGACAATTTACAGAAAGGGATTGGTGAATTTCTTGCTCACAGTAAAACACCCACCTCGCCCTGAGGGAGGAGGCCCTTTTTGTCAGCTTGGCCCTTCATTTGTGTGAAGTAGACAATATTTTCCAGTTTCAGCAAATAGAACAACCATCCTCGTTAGAACAAGTCTAATACCTGAGCCACAATTAAGTCTGAAGACTCAGTTCCTCCTGATTATTCTTGGTACTCTTCAGGATAGCACCACTAACTGCTTGTTAGTTCAGAGATATTTAAAAAAACATAAATAACATAACATAATAACAGAGTTGGAAGGGACCTTGGAGGTCTTCTAGTCCAACCCCCTGCCCAGGCAGGAAACTCTACACCATTTCAGAAAAATGGCTATCCAACATTTTCTTTAAAATTTCCAGTGTTGGAGCATTCACAACTTCTGCAGGCAAGTGGTTCCACTTATTGATTGTTCTAACTGTCAGGAAATTTCTCCATAGTTCTAAGTTACTTCTCTCCTTCGTTAGTTTCCACCCGTTGCTTCTTGTTCTACCCTCAGGTGCTTTGGAGAATAGTTTGACTCCCTCTTCTTTGTGGCAACCCCTGAGATATTGGAACACTGCTATCATGTCTCCCCTAGTCCTTCTTTTCACTAAACTAGACATACCGAGTTCCTGCAACCGTTCTTCATATGTTTTAGCCTCCAGTCCCCTAATCATCTTTGTTGCTCTTCTCTGCACTCTTTCTAGAGTCTCAGCATCTTTTTTACATCGTGGCGACCAAAACTGAATGGATTATTCCAAGTGTGGCCTTACCAAGGCATTATAAAGTGGTATTAACACTTATTTATTTTATTTATTTATTTATTATTTAAACTTATATACCGCCCTATCTCCCAAAGGACTCAGGGCGGTTTACAGGCATATAAAAACATCAATATACAAATTAAAATAATCATTAAAAAACTTATTCTAATGCCAATAATTAATAATACCAATTGTTAAAAATAGAAATATAAATATTAAGATCAATTTAAAACCCCTCTAAATTTAAAAATCTAAGCCAGTCCTGCACAGATGAATAAATGTGTCTTGAGCTCGCGACGGAAGGTTCAAAGATCCGGAAGTTGACGGAGTCCTGGGGGGAGTTCGTTCCAGAGGGCGGGAGCCCCCACAGAGAAGGCCCTTCCCCTGGGCGTCGCCAGACGACACTGCCTAGCTGACGGCACCCTGAGGAGTCCCTCTCTGTGAGAGCGCACGGGTCGGTGAGAGGTATCTGGTCGCAGTAGGCGGTCCCGTAGATAACCCGGCCCTATGCCATGGAGCGCTTTAAAGGTGGTCACCAAAACCTTGAAGCGCACCGGAAGGCCACAGGTAGCCAGTGCAGCCTGCGCAGGATGGGTGTTATACGGGAGCCACGAGGCTCCATCTATCACCCGCAGCCGCATTCTGACTAACTGTAGCCTCCGGATGCCCTTCAAGGAAGCCCCATGTAGAGAGCGTTGCAGTAATCCAGGCGAGACGTCACGAGAGCGTGAGTGACCATGCATAGGGCCTCCCGGTCCAGAAAGGCGCAACTGGCGCACCAGGCGAACCTGGTAGAACGCTCTCCTGGAGACGGCCGTCAAATGATCTTCTAGAGACAGCCGCTCATCCAGGAGGACGCTAAGTTGCGCACCCTCTCCATCGGGGCCAATGACTTGCCACCGATGGTCAGCATGGATTTAGCTGACTGTACCGGGATGCCGCATCCACAGCCACTCTGTCTTGGAGGGATTGAGCTTGAGCCTGTTTCTCCCCATCCAGACCCGTCGGCCTCCAGACACCGGGACAGCACTTGATAGCTTCGTTGGGGTGGTCCGTGTGAAAAGTACAGCTGGGTGTCATCCGCATACAGCTGGTACCTCACACCGAACCCACTGATGATCTCACCCAGCGGTTTCATGTAGATGTTGAACAGAAGGCGAGAGGATCGATCCCTGCGGCACCCCACAAGTGAGGCGCCTCGGGGCCGACCTCTGCCCCCCTGTCAACACCGACTGCGACCGGTCGGAGAGATAGGAGGAGAACCACCGGTAAACGGTGCCTCCCACTCCCAATCCCTCCAACCGGCGCAGCAGGATACCATGGTCGATGGTATCAAAAGCCGCTGAGAGGTCTAATAGGACCAGGGCAGAGGAACAACCCCTATCCCTGGCCCTCCAGAGATCATCCACCAACGCGACCAAAGCCGTCTCCGTGCTGTAACCGGGCCGGAAACCGGACTGGAACGGGTCTAGATAGACACTTCACATGATCTTGATTCTATCCCTCTGTTTATGCAGCCCAGAACTGTGCTGGTTTTTTTCTGGCAACTGCCAAAATGTCTGATGATCTTATAAAATGAGCCTCCATTCTCTACGATCTGTGTTTTGTGAAGCCTCAGTCCAGTGTAATGCAAGCAGGTGCCTCTAACAGGGTCAGGTGCTCTTTGTGCCCTGCTGCCAAAGCCAAAAATGTGATTGTATTCACAGCAATCAAAGTAGAAGCTGGGCACGTGCCAGCGCCTGGTCACACAATATCCTACATTATGTAGGAGATGTTGCAGACCATTCAACTGATATGATTTGGGCAGTGAGAAAGATGAAAAAAAACTTTAAGCTGAAATAACTAAAGTTGAAGATAGGCTGCCTCCATGGGGGAATGAGATGAAATAATGTTCTGAGGATAGGTACTCTAAAAATGGTTTTTAAGCAACTTTGTGCCATAACTGGCATGATGTGGTAAGAGCTCTTTGTTGTTTCCTCTATTTCCTTCACTAGAATTTTCCATTTACAGTGTAAGAAGAGGGAATTTAAAGAATCTTAACATTCTTTTGTCCTCCAAAGCACTAAATCACTCATATGTACTTTAAAAAAAACTGAAGTGTGTTATCAATAATTTTGGAGCAGAAGGGGAATTTGCAGTTCATAAGCAAAGCCCCAGTCACAAGTCTCTATCATTCACATCTACATACAAAGTAGTCTGATTTGATTTGGAATTCAGAATTGGGCTGAATCTAATGCATATCCTTAGTTTTCAGCTATTTCTTCGAATTTGCAATCAGTTTCACAATATTCTTTTTGTGGTTGTGCAATATTTCACTCATAAAATATAGCTACCTATAAATCCAAGGAACAAAACCCCTTTTATTTTGAAAAGAATCCACATATGGAATGGGACACAATTGGAAAGAAGTCATTGTTCCTCTTCCAAGATTTTGAAACAAGCTAGTTATAAAGTCAGAATGTGTATTCAAGAGCTGGATCGAGTGAGAGAGTCATGGTGCTGTTCCCAAGATAGCTGTTATTGATGGGAGATTTGTCTATGTGAGTGTGTATGTGAAAGAGAGAGGGAGGGAGGGAGAGGGAGAGAGAGAGAGAGAATTGTCATGATTTCTCAATTTTAAGTAAGGACTGTGTGCCAGGAAAATAAATGCATTTTGAAGTTAACAAGTTTATCGTTCTTGATAAGTGTTCCTTTAACAGTGGTTTAATAGCAGCTTGTGATTAATAGCAAAGATAAGAACAGAATTAAATGTTATGGCTCTCCACAGCACCCGCTTTTATTTAAATTGCCACCATAAAACATCTGTTCAACTGGAGGCTGAGGATATGATCTTACTTCTGACATTGGCTTTGTTGCTGCAGCTGCTGTTTTTGGCAGCAGTTAAAATCATGGTGAATGTATTTCTTTTTGGGTTCTTTTTGCTGAACATACATAAAAATTGGAGCATACTGATATGCTGAAATCTATGCATCTCCAATACAGTTTACAACCTCCAAAACTACATAAAGAAATATTTATATCAGAAAAGAGTGTACACAAGTGTATAGTGTATTGGACACAAGAAGGAAGTTTCTCCTAGAAAATAACCACAGAAATATGTGCTGGGAGAAATACAAACAAAACATTTAAGAATGTTATTGCAGAGATGTTGTATTAATTACAGACCGAAGAGGAAAAGGAATGAACCAAATCTGAAATTGGCTAAATGAGAAAGCAAGTGAAACTAGAAGTGATTTAATTTTACTGAAAACAACTCATGTTTGTAGAAGACTGCAAAAGTTTAATTCGGGAACTTTCTCTGGCATGGCATTCCAATGGAGGAATGCCCTGCTAGGTGACATAACATTGGCATTAACTCTGTACTATTTCCGTAGCCAATAAATGCATTCCGGTTTGAACAAGAATTTTGGAAAAGTAAATAAATGTTAACACTTAATCAAATCAACAAGCAAAACTGATAGGACATCTCTTGGAAGGATTACATTCTTATATGCTTATATTCCTTTTTACCATTATTTTTCACATCTTTCAATTTATCTGCATCTAGTTCCAAGGTGGGAAGCTCATAGATGAACTTCTGTGAGAAAATATGACATTTTGCATACTGATTTAAAAAGCAAAGATGCTCAAGCTTAATTTTGAGGATTATATCTGTGCAGTTTTCTTGACATACCTTCTTCTGGGATCTTTTTCTGAATTCTTTACTCCTTTGCAGTTGACATTTTGGTGGTCTCAGTGTCAGTGAGAGACAGCCCTTGATAGATCACTCCTCCATAAAAATATCTAGACCATCCCATAAGTTTGTGGCCATTATCATGTCATAGTAATGAATTTCACTGTTAATTATATATTGTTTGAAGAAATACTTTCTTTTTGTTAACTATGGAATGAAGTTAAAAAGACATGTTAAGACCAGAGGAACAATTGTCATTGCTGGAGAGAATTTATGGGATAAAATGAGTGTCTTGAAAAGGTTAGCCATCACTGGTATAGTCCATACGCTGTCCTGATGTTCCTGTACACAATGTCAGCTACTTGTTTGGGCTATTCAGTGTGTGCTATTCCTACCTACATCTTATAACCTGCCATTATATGTTTGACTGTCCCTGAGGCCTCTCTGCATAGTCTGCACTTTGGGTCCTGTCTAGTGTGGTAGACCTCTGCTTCTATGGATCTGGTGCTTGGTGCCTATTCTTGTGCTGCTACTATGTTTGTGCTGCTTCTATGCTGTCTTTTAGACCTGCTCTTTCCAATTTCCCAATCTCTGTCACCTCAGCTATCTGTCAGATAGATATAGATGATATAGATATAGATAGATATAATTCTTTTCAGGCTGTTCGTTCAGGCTGCTTTTTCTTTGTACCTATACATGGAGGATTAAGTTCTATTCAGTTCCATAGGAGTGGTCTATGCTGAATGTCAGTTGCTCAGTGTGCACTCATCACTGAAGCCCAAGTGAGACAACTTCATGGCTGTGCAAATTTAATATGCTCTCTACTACCACAATATTAAATTAGCAGTGATATGCCAGGCTGTCAAGGCATATCCTGAAGAAAGCATATGACCACTTTTCCACATGTTGAGTCTGTGTTCATGTAGCAGTTAAGATACTGCCTTATTTGAGAACTCCGTGTCACCTCATTTCACTTTTTATATTATATTTTGTATTCAGGTAAAATACCTAAAGTGAAATCTGAATCTGGGTTCCTGATGGAGAGGTCTATGTTGTCTTTTGTGGTACTTTATTCATGTCAGAATCACCTTCAAATTATAGGCATATAACATTCAATACTGAGCAAATAAAATAGCTATAAGGTCATAAAAATATAATACGTGTAAAAAGTAGGATTGAAACTAAATGACATGCAACCAGTATTGGGTCATGTTGACAACATTTTCTCTCACCAGCATGAAGTCCTCCTCTGTACATGTTGAAGGACATTGTATGCTATGATCCACACTCACACAGAGTATATTCTCTAGGGAAACTCCATTTTCTTAGATTGATCTCTCTATTCCAGTATACAGTCTGTTTAGAGATTTCCATGGTTAAGGTTCTTCTTAACCAGGCAGCAGATAGTCATGTGGTTGTGCCCAATTGCCCAATAGCCTTCCATAGTTCCAGGGCACTTTGTGGTGTCTGGAGGGGCAGAAATTTGGAGGAAGTTGTTTCTCAGCCTCACTCTCAATCTTGGAGGTTGATGGCCATATAATAACAGATGTGTTCCTATAGACATTGCTTTAATCCTCTGTTTCTGCACAGCACTTTCCTGGCAGAATTTTGGAGGGGGGATACCAGCTAGATAATGTACCTTTTATATTGGGCTCCATTTTAGGCACTCCATGACCAGTCTTACTGTTTCCTTTAGGGCCACACCCACCTGTTTTGCATGTTTCAATCTATATCAAACAGAGCTGGCATATTCTCATACAGAGTAACATAGGGCTAACGTGGAAGTTCTTAATGTGTGTGGTTGGATGCTCCATCTTGTGCCCTTTTATTTTCCTCAGAATGTTATTCCTAGCCAATATATTTTCTGTTTCGTATCAAGACAGTAATTCTTAAAGGTAAGTGTGCAATCCAGAGTTACTCCCAGATACTTTGAAGTAGTGCAATGTTCAAGGCTGGTGCAGTTCCATCATACCTGCAGTGTTCTTGATTGCCTCATCATTTTTCAAGTGGAAAGCACAAAGTTGTGTTTTTAGGCAGTTATCTGAATTTTTGCGTATCTTTTGAAAATGTGGGACCTCCTGATCTATACAAGAAGTTTTAGTGCTTGTTTATTTCATCAAAGCAGACATTCAGCATGTGACATCCCAGTTGAAAATATAATTGCCCCTTTAATGTAGATTCAGTAACTGACTGTACCATTTTTAGCTGTAATTACTTCAGAAAGTGCTACTGATTAGACTCTTACATTGTTATATAGTAATTTGGTTCCATACCTGTTTCATTGAGTATTTGCAGTCAGTATTGTTTGAACGTTTTCTACCATGAACTGCTTGTTTCAGGTTCTGAAACAACGTTTTTATCTTTAGACTTTGATTTGGTGATTCCAAAATACTAAATTTGTTCTTCTTTATCCATTCTCTTGTAGATGTGCTTGTATGTTGGGAATCGTTATCTTGCTGTATGACCCTACTTGCCCTTCAGCTTGAAACTGACAGACAGATGATCTGAAATTCACTTGTAGATTTTTTTGATACAAAGCAGAATCCATGCTTCCTGCAATGAGGGCAAGTCATTCAAGTCCTGAGGCAGAAAAGCTTCCCTAAACCATGATGCTGCCAGCCCCATACTTGACAATTGATATGATCTTATTATTGTCTGATTGCCATATATAATAGCACCCACCTTGTGTCAGGGAAAGTAGCAAGGAGGGTGGATTCCCAAAGGTTAAGAGATGTGGAGGAGTAAAAGGCAACTCAGTTTGGATATTATGTGTGAGAAAAAGATGGTGAAGACAGCCCTGCCCTAATAGTTGACAGAGGGTATTGTAGACGTAGTTAGTAGAGTCCTCAATCTGGCAAGATTTTGTCTATAGGTGTTAAAGAACTCATCTTGAAGAATCACCATGTGCTAATCTTGATTTGGGGCCTGAGAGATATTCTTCATTCATATTCTTCAGCAAGGCCATCCAACAGAGTCTTAAAACAGGCAGAGCAGAGCTTCAGGCCCAGATATATTTAAACTCTATGATTTAAATGTAACTGGGCCTGAAGATTAAAATAATTAGAGCATTAATGCTTTTAAACTTTGGTGTTGGAGAAGATTCCTGAGAATACCATGGAGCAGGGGTCTCCAACCTTGGTCCCTTTAAGACTTGTGGACTTCAACTTCCAGAGTCCTTCAGTCAGCAAAGCTGGCTGAGGGACTCTGGGAGTTGAAGGCCACAAGTCTTAAAGGGACCAAAGTTGGAGACCCTGCCATGGAGGGTCCAACCCCCCCCCACCCCCAAACCAATGGATTATTCAACAAATAAAGAGCTCTCACTTGAGGCACAAATGACCAGGCTTCAGTTAACCTATTTTAACATATTATGCAAAAACCTAGCTTCCAATAGTATCTAATGCTGGGGAAAGTAGAAGGGGGGAAAAAAAGATGATGATGAAGTGGATGGATTCAATTACAGTGGCAATGGGTGCATCTTGGAAGACCTGAGGGGCCAGGATATTTATTTATTTTTTATTTTGTCAAGCATGTATTTTATGACAGATACAAGTGTAAACATAATTATAAATACATGAAAAAGATACAAATAAAAGAAAACATTAGGACAGGGATGGTAGGCATGCTGGTGTGCTTACACACACCCCTTACAGGCCAGCCAACAAATTTCTTTGACACAATATATTTATTTTTTATTTTATTTATTTATTTATTTTGTCATAACAATATATATAAGCATTAACATGAAATAACTATATAATATATATTTTATTTATTATTATTTATTTATTTTATTTGATTTTTATACCGCCCTTCTCCCGAAGGACTCAGGGCGGTGTACAGGCATAATAAAACCGAACATACAATATACAAATTTAAAATATGATTTAAAAAACTTATTTAAATTAGCCCAATAATTAAAATTTACCACGTTAAAAAACCCCGTTTAAAATTAATAAAATTCAACATTAAAATCCCAATTTAAGCCAGCCCCGCGCGGATAAAAAGATGAGTCTTGAGTTCGCGACGAAATGTCCGAAGGTCAGGTATTTGGCGTAAACCCGGGGGAAGCTCGTTCCAGAGTGTGGGAGCCCCCACAGAGAAGGCCCTTCCCCTGGGGGCCGCCAGCCGACATTGTTTGGCGGACGGCACCCTGAGAAGTCCCTCTCTATGGGAGCGTACGGGTCGGTGGGAGGCGTGTGGTAACAGCAGGCGGTCCCGTAAGTACCCAGGTCCTAAGCCATGGAGCGATATATAAGCATATATATGAGCATAAGTATGTAATAACTATATTAATTGGATATAATGAAGAGGAACAATAGGACAGGGAAAGGTAGGCACGTTTGTGCTCTTATGCATGCCCCTTATAGACCTCTTAGGAATGGGGTGAGGTCAGTAGTAGATAGTTTTTGGTTAAAGATTTTGGGATTTTGAGAAGAGACCACAGAGTCAGGTAATGTGTTCCAAGCATTAATAACTCTGTTACAGAAGTCATATTTTCTGCAATCAAGATTGAAGCGGTTAACATTAAGTTTAAATCTATTGTTTGCTCTTGTATTGTTGTGATTAAAGCTGAAGAATATTCAACAAGAAGAACATTGCAATAGATGATTCTATGAGTTAAACACAGGTCCTGTCGAAGGCGGCGGAGTTCTAAATTTTCTAAACCCAGGATTTCAAGTCTGGTGGCATAAGGTATTTTGTTGTATTCAGAGGAGTGGAGAATTCTTGTAAAATATTTCTGGACACTTTCAATTGTATTGATGTCAGAAATGTGGTATGGGTTCTAAACAGGCAAGCTGTATTCAAGAATTGGTCTAGCAAATGTTTTATATGCTCTGGTTAGTAGTGTAGTGTTTTTTGAAAAGAAGCTATGTAAGATTAGGTTTACAACTCTTAGAGCCTTTTTTGTGATGTAGTTGCAGTGGGCTTTGGCACTTAGATCATTTGATATTAAAACTCCAAGGTCTTTAACAGGGTAGGGGGTCATCTGTAAGGTAATGTCCATCAAGCTTGTATTTAGTGTTTTGGTTCTTTTTTCCAATATGTAAGACTGAGCATTTGCTGGTTGAGATTTGGAGTTGCCAAGTTTTAGACCATTCGGATACAAAGTCAAGGTCTTTTTGAAGGGTAGTTGTGTTGTTGTTGGTGTTAAATAGTTTGACATCGTCAGCAAAGAGAACACAATTACTTGTGATATGGTCGCAGAGATCGTTGATGTATAATATGAAGAGCGTTGGTCCAAGAATGCTGCCTTGAGGAATGCCACTTTTGACAGGAACAGGATTTGATAGAGCATTGCCAATTTTGACCACTTGTTGTCTGTTTGATAGGAAAGCAGATATCCAATTGTGGAGGGGTCCTGAAATACCATAGGATTTTAGTTTTAGGAGAAGTTTATCATTTGCTACTGAGTCAAAAGCTTTACAGAAGTCTATGTAGATTGCATCAATTGCTTTGCCTTGATCAAGATTTGTAGTCCATATGTTTTTGCAGTGAAGAAGTTGTAAGTTACATGATAATTTTTTTCTGAAACCAAATTGTTTATTAGAGAGTAGGTTGTTTGTTTCTAGGTGGATTGGTTGATGATTGATTCCATTACTTTGCAGGGGATGCAGCATAGAGAGATTTGTCTGTAATTTCCAACTAGGCTGGGGTCTCCTTTTTTGAAGACAGGGATGACTGTGGCTAGTGACCAAAGTTTAGGAAGGGAACTGGTCGTGAAAGCTTTTTCAAAGGTTATGCTTAGGGGTTCTGCTGTATTAGTAGAAAGTTTTTTTAAGAAGTATGCACATAGTCCATCAGGCCCAATAGATAGAGATGGTTTCAGTTTGTGAAGAGCTTTTTCAACATTATCTTTTGTGAAGTCTATATGTGTTAGTTCGTTGTACTCATTGTTGTACTCATTGCTGGTACGATTTGGGAAAGTCGGGTAAGAGCCATTACTGTTAAAAAAGACTGAGCCAAAGAATGTGTTAAAGAGGTTTCCTTTAACTGTTTCATCATTACATTCTTTACCGTCAGAATTTTTTAGTGGTGGGATGGATCTTGAGTCTTTAAGTTTATTATTCACAAAATTATAAAAAGCATGATTGGAATTTGTGCGTAGAAGGTCTTCTTCTAGCTTGGTGTGGTAATTAATACATTCAGTTTTTATTTGGTTACATATATTTCTGTAGCGGTTTTTGAAATTTGCTACATAGCCCTTTTTGTTTCTTCTCCAGAGGGATTTTTTTGGGATTGAAGCTTTTTTTATTGATATGGGTAATTTGCTTTTTCTGGTTTTGGTGGTGGTTTGTGGTACGTATAGTTTAATGACTCTATTGACTTCAAGTAGGAAAACTTTATAGTGGTCTTCAGCAATGATACAGGTTGAGAACAGATTTTGCCAGTCAAGAAATGAGAGGTCGTTGTTTATAAGGTCATAGGTGGCTTTTTTGAAATTGTAGTTTGGAATTCTGTTATTATGACGATTTATGTAAGGGTGTATATTGAGAGAAAAGTCTATCATGCAGTGGTCGCTGTTGGAAAAGGGTTCTTTTATTTGTAGTCCATAAATTGAGTTTGTGTTGTTGCAGAAGATATAATTCCAAGTCTTCATTGAGGCCTTTGGTTGGGAAAGTTGGCACATTTAATTCATGGGGGCAAAATGTGATTTTTTTTTCTAAGTCTGCTCGGCAATCATATTCCTTTTAGGTTGTGTTCCTTTAAAACAGATGAAAGCAGAATGAGAAAGCAGAATCGGCTATCAATAGAATGCATGTCTAAGTATTTTTGAGAGCTATTTTTCACACTTTATAGAAATGCCTTTCTGATACATTGAGAAGGATGTCAAGTATTTGTCTATCCATACTCAAGTACACAATATAAGACAATCATCCTACGTCAGACTCCCTCTCCCTCTCCCTCTCTCTCCCTATCCCTCTTTCCATCTCCCTCTCTCCCCCCCCTCATGTCTATCTCTTAGAATTTACAGCAGCTGTGAGGACCTGGTTCTGCAAGATACATTTCTTGACACAACAGTGATCGGTCTCATTTGAGACAATGATGAATCCACATACAGACAGGAGGTTGAATGACTAGCCTCGTGGTGTGACTGGAACAATCTGGAACTGAACATACTCAAAACCATAGAAATGGTGCTAGACTTTAGGAGAAACCCTTCCGTACTTCCACCTCTCACAATACTAGACAACACAGTATCAACAGTAGAAACTTTCAAATTTCTAGGTTCTACCATATCTCAAGATCTAAAATGGACAGCTAACATCAAAAATGTCATCAAAAAAGGACAACAAAGAATGTTCTTTCTGTGCCAACTCAAAAAACTCAAACTGCCCAAGGAGCTGCTGATCCAGTTCTACAGAGGAATTATTGAGTCTGTTATCTGCATCTCTATCTGTCTGGTTTGGTTCTGCAACCCAACAAGACAGACACAAACTTCAGAGGATAATTAGAACTGCCGAAAAAACAATTGCTACCAACCTACCTTCCATTGAGGACCTGTATACTGCATGAATCAAAAAGAGGGCTGTGAAAATATTTACAGTTCCCTCACATCCTGGACATAAAATGTTTCAACTCCTACCCTCAAAACGACGCTATAGAGCACTGCACACCAGAACAACTAGACACAAGAACAGTTTTTTCCTGAACGCCATCACTCTGCTAAACAAATAATTCCCTCAACATTGTCAAACGATTTACTAAATTTGCACTACTATTAATCTTCTCATCTTTCCCATCATCCCTCTCCTTCACTTATGAATGTAACTTTGTTGCTTGTATCCTTATGATTTATACTGATATAGATTGTTTCCTGATTGCTTATTTGTAGTCTATGACTATCATTAAGTGTTGTATCATTAAGCGTTAAATTTGTACCCTATTAAGTATTGTAAGTGTTGTACCTTGATGAAGGTATCTTTTCTTTTATGTACACTAAGGGCGTATGGACCAAGACAAATTCCTTGTGTGTCCAATCACACTTGGCCAATAAAAGATCTATTCTATTCTATTCTATTCTATTCTATTCTATTCTATTCTATTCTATTCTATTCTATTCTATTCTATTCTATTCTATTCTATTCTATTCTTAGGGTTGCCAAGTTGACAAGATGAATGCAACCAGAAAAGGATAACTTATATTAAATATTTTTTTAAAAAAACACATGTACACACACAGAAACACACACACACACACCCCTTTATTTACATAATACTTACTCTTCACAAATACCCTCTTTGCCTGATATAATTCAGCAACCATTACAAACACAATGAAAAAGAGTGCTTTCATGCAGTTTGATTACCCAAGCTGATGTTTTCCACAAACAAAACCACCAGTTTGATGAAACAAGGAAATGAGAATTCTACATCTAAAATTTACACTGATTTTGCTGTAGTGAAATTTTTGTAATCCATATAAAAGCTGTATTCTATCCTTCTTTTGGATTCTTTAAAAGGGCTTATCAAGATGAATGAGAACAGTAGTGTGTAATTTAAAAAATGTAATTGCTTTTCTCCCTGGCTTTGTCTAAGCATTTTCAAGGTCACTCTTAAAATCGGGAAGATAAACCTTAAAGGTGTGCCTTCTTCTAGTATTCCATGTCAATATATATTGTTGCTTTTGCTTTTTTAAAAAAAAATCTGGTTTTTTTTTCTATAATGATTTGATCCTGTTTTTCATCCCTGGCCCTGAGTATGACACTGTTTAGTTTAGCTGCAAATTTTATGTTTCTTAGTGTTCTTTCAACAATGTCATGGAGGGTCAATACAATTTTGGCATTAATTGTATAACTAATTTAGCATGATATAAATATCTCAATGCATAGCATATTAATACACTTATTCTGCCTTGCTTTTCTCTGTAATTTGTTGTTATTTACTATATTGTATTTCTTCTGATTAACTTCAGTCAATCTATAAAATGAGGCTTTGGAGTATTTTTAGTGACTTCCTTATTAATAAATTCATATTTAATTGGATCTACTGATTATACTTACTGTGACCTATTGGATTGGATCCATTTACAGTGCAATGTTATGCCTATAGACTCAGAGATAAACTCGATTGGATTTAATGTGATTTTCTCCCAGGTAAATGTGCACTGGATTTCAGCCTTAGCCATAGTTCTCTAATTGATTGCAATGGATCTTTTCTAACTGTGTCTAACTCTGAATCCAACCCAGTGTTACCAATCAATTTGCAGAATAATCCTACTGCTCTGTCAAAGAAGTCTAAGATTTGAAAAGTCCTGCCGGCTACAGACACTTATGGCAGTCCACCCACACACAATCCCCGCAAAACAATTATCATCCTTCACTGAAAGCAAGAACAGGGAATACATATGAATCAACCTGAGAATTGCAAGATTGGCCATCTATGAGAAATTTGATACTTTTTGCTGACTCAAACATCGTTCTAAAAAGTTCCATGGCAGGCAATCCTTTTTAAAGTAATGGATTGACAGGCAATATTGCCAAGATTACGACTACAATAGCCAAATCATATCATCAAGTTCCAATGGGTTCCCCTCTACCATACAATTAAGGAAGGCATCCTCTAAGATTTAAACACTGATCCTAAAAAATAACCTCAGTGCTTATTATCAGTAAATCCTCTTCTGAAAGGCATCATAAAAATTTGTGAAACAGGTACTCCTTGATTTACAATCACAACTGAGCCTGGAATTTTGATGGTAAGTCATTAACTGGGTCACCACTTGACTCGAGTTTACAATCTTTTTTCCAATGGTCGTAATGTAAGCCACATTAGTAATTAAATGAACCATGTGGTTATTAAACAAATCTGATATATCCAATGCATATATTTTTCCCATTTTCTACTGGAAAACAGCAAGAGTCTGAACTCTCAGTCATGTGACTGTGGAACACTGCAACTGATTGTACATGGAAGCCAATTGCCAAGTGACTGAATTTTGAGGTGATTATGAGTGTGTTTGAGGATGGGTCATGAGTACTGTTTTTCAACTCCTTCATAACATCATTAAGCAAGGTCTATCTGTAGATGCTTATATAATCTATGTGGGTGAATATTTGGGTCCTGTTCTTGCTAGACTTAAAATGTTTTTATCAGTAGTGATGCAATTGTGAACTTGTTATATAAAATGGGATTGATTCTGTGTAAGAAATATTTGTATATAATTTAATACTCTCTGTCCCAGGTCTTGGTTAAGTTTGGGACTATTTCATCTTTAATATGAACTGTAATGTTTTATTTTTATTTATTTTACAGTGTTTGAGCCTGGCTAGCTCAAAACAAGTTAAAATAAGTTAATATTATAAATAAAACAGTAACTTAAAATTATAAAAACAACAGTGAGAAGAAATCAACAATAATACTATATATCAACCTTCCTCTTATGGTCCAAGTCCTCAGGATTGCAGGGCCCAAGGAAAAGAATGTCAGTCAGCAATTTCCAGATTTTCCCTTATTATGGTTTTCTTTTCCACCTATAGGGCTGTCTCATATTTTATATGTAGAATCCATCATTTCCATCTTTACCTGGATATAGGCAGACACAATTGTATTCTTCTCCTCATAACTGAAGTATCTTTGGTTTTCTACTCCTGGTTCTTTCTGCCTCTGTTCCTTGTCTCATCATCTGGCAATCTTAATTCAATCCCTCATTTTAATACTGAAAGTCTTTAAAAGTCTCAGTGAAATATCTAGTCCAATTCTTTTTTTAAAGAGGAAACTAGACTTAATTTAACTTCAATACTCTACAACCATTGTAGTTTTCTGAATCCCTATAAATAGTTTTGACATCTACATAATTTTTCACAACTGGGGTAAGGGAAGGAAAGAGCCTTTTGTCCCCATATGTTTTTCTTCTTCACTCAAGTATTTAAATAAACTCTCCCTCCCTAAATATTGTTTATGTCAAAAGTGAATGGTAATGATAGTGGTGATAGTAATGACACTAGATCAGGGGTGTCAAACTGACTGCCTGTGGGCCAGATGCGTCACATGCTGGCCCCACTTGGCTTAGCAAAGGGGGAAAAAGTCCTGATATGTCACGTGATGCCGCCATGACAACGCGAGTTTGACACCCCTGAACTAGACTATGGGATACTGAGGGATAAGTTTATAAATCCCACTTTAGAGTTATTTTGGGACGCTTTCTGGTTTGACTTTTTAAAATCTTCAAAAAACATTTTCTGTTATTTTATATGTGTCTAGTTCTACTTCCTGCTTTATACCACTCTTTTAACTTTTTCTTTTCCTCCCTGATCCCTCTTTCCCTCTCACTCTCTCTCTCCCTCCCTCCCTCCTCCTCCTCTTTCCATTTGCAGGATCCAATCTGGGTCGGTCACTGGGACCAGAGGGTTTGTATTTCAAGCTTTCAGACTCGTGCTGGCCTTTCCATATGCTTTGTGATTTGAATTCTTGTAAGTGCCTGAAAACTTAGGGAAAGATAGAATGCAAACCTCCACATGAACATTTTTACACTTACATGCATATATACCCAGATATATGTGTTCAATACATCCCAATGTCCTTGTAGCATTCAGGTGTTTTCCAGCATCTCTAATGATGAGCATTTTGCAGGAAAAAAAACCTAATGTTAGCTGAATTATCATATGCACACAGAAACCTTATGAGTTTTCAGAATTCAACCCCCAACCCCAGATCAGCACCATGATTTCCAGTTAACACATGGTTAGTTATTCTGCCTTGCTAGTGACTTTGACCCTAAATGACAGGGCCTTTCTTTCTCTATGGGCTCTAATTAAGTCTGGTCAGAGATGCCCCAGAGCCTAGATCTGTGTTCATGTCCACATCTCTTTTCACTTTAAACTGTTTCAGTCATTAGTCACAGCACTTTCCCATTCTTTAGAAGGAGCTTGACAGGACCTTCTACACATTTAAATATCTTTTATTTGCTCTTTTCATGCTGGCATTACTATTTATGTCCTGTGTGATATTGCTATTGGGAACCCAAAATGTGGCACTTTGATACTGTCTATTGTAACTACAAAGTCAAAATGCTATCATTTCCTTGCAATTTCTCCATGACAAGAAATTTGACATTTGCATTCCATTTCTAATGGAATGTATTAGATCTAGAAAGTAGGTGAGGAGATGTGGGTGGAACAGTATTCATTTGGGAGAAATGATGCTGCTGAGCTGCGGTTGTTGTGATGGCCCCAACCTTTTGAACAGTCATCCTTAACTTGATGCTCTCCAGATGTGACAGAATTCTCAGCCAGCATGACTCTGACTGCTGGGGTTTGTAGTCCCAACACATCTGGAAGACACTAAACCAGGGAAAAGCTCTTCTAAAAGAGAGGAAGATGAGAAAGCTAAGCAGGACTCCTCAATCAGGACTCCATCTGAGACAGAGCCTGATCCCAATCATTAGTTAATTGCTACAGTTAGAATCTGCTCAACCATTAAGCAGAATAAAACATCATGTTTTGACCATCTGAAATTATTCAATGTTTAATTTATTATAGTTGCATTTCCACTATGAGGGGAAGAGTTGTGGTTTTTCTCATTCAAAATTACTTGGCTTCCTTTCACTCACCTTTGTGGAATGGTGGTGGGTTACAAAGGGTTCTCTGGCTAATCCTGAATGCCAGCAGTATACATTTCTATAGTTGTATAGTTCACGTAGACATTTCTATAGTTCTATAGTTTTCTTGTATTAATTTTCAATTTGTTCTTGGAAGATGGTATAGAAACTGACAATATTCCACAATTGTTTAATTGGGTTTCAAGTTTAATAATCTTTGGTAAAATAGCCCTTTAAGAAAGGCAATTTTTGAATCTTTGAATGGATTCTTCCTCACTGTTTGCAGTTCTGATCCAGTTTCTATGTTTGTTTTATTTTTCATAACATATAGATTTTAGAAAGTTATGGCATTTTGTCTAAACAGTGGATTGCTCTATTCTCCGTATGAGAAGCAAATGGCAATTTATAGAGGAAAAACACTGCAAAACCATCTCAATTTAAGGCAAAAAAGCAAACCTCCTTGAAAATGGCAAAAGAAGATTTTAGATACACAGGTAATCCTTATTGATTATTTGGAAATCAACATTTTTAACTAGAAGGCATGGTTTTTCTTCTCTCTGAGAAGTCAATAAGAAATTCTGGAATAAAATCCCTCGGGGTAAACAACTTTGTTTTAACTTTCTCTTATTTTGGGGTCTGCGCATGTGATTTTAAAATAATTTGTGCCTCACAATGAATTGTCAATATACAGGAATTTCCTCTTTCCTTGGAAGACCAAAGTAGAAGTAATGACAATAGCAAATGGCCAATAGTAGCTAAATATAGCAGCTACATATATACCTCCTTTTACTTCTTTGTATTATTCATCTTTTGATGTCATCGGTTTGATTGCATCCATTTCTGTTTATTATATCAGAAGAGAGGAAAATACAGAGTCTTATTAAAGGTATGCTATCCTTTATCATTTGTCATGGGGCTTCTGAGTATATACTATAGGTAGGCAGAGCTAAACAAATGGCTAATTATTATTATTATTGGCAAGTGTTTATTGTATTATGTTGAAGGAACAAGTGGTAATAGACAGGTCTGACTTTTAGTTAATGTAAAAAAAAAAAATCAAACTAGAAGTTGATGGTTTCAAATGTACTTATTTAGTCAGCTTACCAATACTACCTTCTACATGATTATTATTGTCAGAAGGAACTGAATGGAGCTAGAGTCATAAGAAAATTTAGGGCTGGATAAAACTTTAAAAATATACTTTCTTTTGACAGTTCTTTGACTGAAACATCTTTCTGAAGACATTTCAACAATTCATGAAGCAATATGCCACCATATGATTCTAAAGTCCAAAGTGAAATGGCCACATAGTTTTATTTTGTTTGCTCTAAGGCACATCTGGTAAATAGATGCGTTAAAGAGGGCTGCTTTCATGATTCAGTGAAATGAAATGCTGCAGCATGAAGTGTAGTTGAAAGGACCTGGCTTCTGTCATCTCTGGGATGGGGAACTTCCTCTCTAGTGGCCACTGTTCTTGGGGAAACTTTGGCTTCCTTGTGTTGGTACCAGAGACCAATAGTTTCTAGGATTCAACAGTAATATGCTTACACCAGGGTGAATTTGTAGAGTATATATTAAAAGTGTTACAGAGGGGAAAAATAGACCAGAATGTGTTCCATCAGGTTGTCAGGAACTCCTGAAATAACAACAGATCAATGGCCTGGAGCTGACTAGCTGGCTGATGCTTAGCATATTTTTGAGTCTTCAGATCTATGCCAGAGTTCAATTTGTTTGAGGTCTCTTGCCACTTTTCTCTACTTTTTCAAAGGACAATGGTTGTAAACAGCATAACAGGAGCTGGCCTGATGCACATCTTATCGTTGTCTTGTGTCACAAACTGTCTGTCGAAAGAGATCCAAGAAAACTATCATTGTTCCTTTTATCTTAATTGTTACAAGCTGTAATACAGAAGGGAGACTCAAAGTGAAAATGATTATACAACAATAAGATGCAATCTGTAAAGCTTGCTAAGTAACCCTTTCTAAGCATGGCTGAGGAGGAATCAATGTTATAATTGCAAACAGGGAAAAGGTGGATCATACCTCTCACTATTTCTTCTGTGGTAGCACTACCTACTCTTTACTTCAGGGCTGTCAAAATCATGGCCCCTGGGCAGATGTGTCACGTGCTGGCCACGCCTGGTTTAGCAAAGGGGAAAAAAGTCCCAATACGTCATGTGGTACCACTGTGACACTGCAAATTTGACACCCCTGCTTTACTTCCTTTCCTTACAAATGCTATTTTTCTTAAAAAAATAAATCATTGTGTCATTTATATAACCTGTCACAGATAATATTTTAACACCCTTTCTCCTTTTCCACCTTCTACTGTTTTGCATAATCAGAGCTGAATTTATTTCCTTCCTTCCTTCCTTCCTTCCTTCCTTCCTTCCTTCCTTCCTTCCTTCCTTCCTTTTTTTTTAAAAAATGAGGCAGTTTCTATTTTATTATTTAAACAAATCAAGCTAGATTTGTTCCCCACCATCCTTGACTAATGCAGTAGCACAAGCAATTAGAAACTTAAACATCCAATAATACATGCCATTTATAAGCGGTAGATAGTATCACTGAGTCAAAGAATGAATGTCATTGATTTCTGGTAGAGGTATATTGCTCTGGAAAATCCCTGCTGCTTAATTCTTTTCCAGTACTATAGCATTATGTCAGACTCCATCATCTCCCCCTGCCTGAGTAAATATAATATATTTTGCTTTTCGAACACTGGATCTGTAAAAGAGACCACTGAGATCTATCCTAAAGGAGACTTGCTAAAGGAAGAAAGGCTTCAATCTTCTGAGTGTGAAGAATCTCAAAATTTTAAGAGAAAATAATCTGTTTGCACACTAAGTCATTTTCCCCCTGAATAGTCTTCTCCAGATGTGTTAAGAGTTCAGCTCCACTAATCCTTAGCAAGTGTGCCCATTGGGGCTTAGAAAATTGAAATCCAGCAAAACTGGAGGACAAAAAGTTAGAAAAGTCTCCATTAACTCAGACTGATAGTCCAGTAACCATTTTTTCTATCTAGTCCTCCTGATGTTGCTATAGCTCAGGCAGCTAAAACCTGTTCCAGTTTTAAAGCAGTCTTTGTCCCTGATCTCCAGAAACATTGCTTTTGCAGCAGATCTGAGAAACTTTGCACCCACAATGATAGGTGACACTTAGTAATTGGGATGAGTCCCACTTTTGGCTGTTATGGGAGCATCCCCTCATCTCCAGTCTTTGGGAACTGCACCATTTCCATCTTGGGTGACTGGAAAAACTGGATACCTGGTTCCTGCAAGGACAATTATCTGCATAATGACTAACTGGTCCTTTGGATTGTGCTTGTCCTGTTTTCATTGACAAGCCAATTTGACCAAGAAGAGCCAGAATCTGCCAGCTGGGTGTGGCTAGTTTTGTCACCACTGACTGCATATTGCATATTTTCTGATGCTTGTAATGACCTCCCATGCTTTTAACTGTTCACTATTTTTATTGTTTCTGAGGTCTCTGAGGTCTCTCTGCAAGATTGGTCCATATTTCGGGGACCAGCATATAGTTTGCATGGCTGCTTCCTATGGTGGAGGTATAGCTGATATTGTGCCTACTTGATTCCAGCTTTAGTG
The DNA here is from genome assembly GCF_028640845.1 of Ahaetulla prasina. NCBI lineage: Eukaryota > Metazoa > Chordata > Lepidosauria > Squamata > Colubridae > Ahaetulla > Ahaetulla prasina. The sequence goes on along the minus strand of NC_080541.1, from coordinate 103,680,282 downwards.
GTAAAAGTCAATATGGTGATGAGTATGTTTATTAAACATGAACCATATACAACTCTTAAACAGATGTCCACTGGCTAGCTGAGGTGCTGCTAGCCATAAGGTCAAAACTGGACTTCTTGGTCAGTTGTTGCCAACAGTGATATCTCATTTCAGCTCTAGTTGCTCACTGTCAGTTGCTCTCTCCTGTTATATCCCATGCTCCCCTCCTCTCTTGGGATCTACCTCCTTGTGATATATTTCAACATGAATTTAGTGCTGTTTCAAAAGAATGCTAGATCCATATTCAGAAATAGTTCAATTTAGAGATCACAGGTGCAGAGTGGGGGGTTACTCTAAACATTAGATCAGAATAGCTCCCTCCTGCTTCACTATATTTCTTTGTTTCTTTTCTCTGTATCACTGGCTAGTTTTGATCACAAACTTAGAGCACATTCAGAAGAACACTAGACTTTTGTTCAGAAATGGTTCAACTGGTGGCACACAGGTTCAGAGAAGGAGTTGCCCCAAGCAACTGAAAATGCTCTATTGTGCTATTACCACTTGTAGATACCACTTGCAAGTCAGGCAACTTGAAAAGTGGCTCTAACTGCCATTTCAAGAACAAGATCTATAGATAACCAGACATCCAATATTAAGGAGAGTGAGTGGCAGTTTTTCTTACTAGCAGGTGATAATTGGTTGGAGGGAAGATGAAGCCAAGGAACTCCATAAGCCACTTCCTTTAATTTGGTCTGCATGAAATCAGTAGGTGCAGCTGGCTATTTGCTATGTCAACAGAGAGATTGGTATCAAAGTTAGCACAATTTATGCTGGCGTACAATTTTCTCAGTTCAAGGACAAGTGGATAGCACTTTTATATAGCCATCTGGAAAAGCCTTACAACTTGGTCTATAACTGAGACTTTTAATAATAATAATAATAATAATAATAATAATAATAATAATAATAATAATAATAATAATAATAATAATAATAATAATAATAATATTTTAATTTGTATACCGCCCTTCTCCCGAAGGACTCAGGGCGGTTAACAACCAGAATAAAATACAACAACAACACATACAGTATTAAAAACAAACATTAAAAAACTTATTCAATTTGGCTGAATATTAAAATACGATCAACCCTATAAAATTAACAAAGATTACAAACCCATAAAATCATCTAATTTTTTTTTTAAAAAAATCAAGCCTTCATTAGGTAATGAAGACTACACTGTCTCTGAGAATGGGGGAAAACCTAATAAACCAATGAAAAACAGAATGATGCTTGTATTGTATTTTAGCTTTAGCTGTATGAGATATTTATTTCATGCAAAAAAAAAAATAGTAGAGGAAAAATTGTTACTTTTAAATGTATGAAAACAGCTCCTTGGTGGAAACTAGCTGCACATCTAGGTTTTTTTTTAAAAAAACAACATAAAGTTGAAATTAACAGGGCTGCACTCCAGATGTGTACAAATCCCAAATCCGGAGGCAGACTAGAACAATTCAGAACAGATTGTCATATAATCAGCAAGGAGCAGACAGTTCTAACCCACCCTGTCTCTTTCAAATCTTCTGTGAACCTATGGTCCTTATCTGTTGCTTCACACTTTGTAAAGAGTGACACTTTGCAAAGGGTAACATCGTGCCACTCACTTTTTTTTTTAAAGAATGAATATTATTCTGCTTGCATAAAAAAGATGGCAGGGTGGGGAAGAAAGAGGAGCATTATATCAATGAGTCTTTTTTAACTCAGGATGCCCTTAGTTATCTCTATCACAGTGACATGGAAAAGGCAAGTAGGATTTGATTTCAGAGCACCGATTAAAGGGCTGGCTGAAGAGACTGAGGGAAAAGCAGAACAGCAATGGGTCTCAGTCAAATTGTAAGTACATAGTGCAGAGGTCTTCAAACTTGGCAGCTTTAAGATTTGTGGACTTCAACTCCCAGAATTCTCCAGCCAGCTATGCTGGCTGGAAAATTCTGGGAGTTGAAGTCCACAAGTCTTAAAGCTGCCAAGTTTGAAGACCTGTGACATAGTGTTATTAGACATAAGAGGTTTGTTATGAAACAGCCTAACAAATGGTTGCTAAAGTCATAAAAAGGAAAAAAAAATGGTATGAGACTCCTATTGTGCAAATTGTGATAAACTTGGACAAAAAATTGTACAGTAGTTGCTTTGGGGACACCTGCATTGTTATCACAAGAAGGAATGGCCAGGAAAAGATGTAGACAGTAAATATCCTTCTCCTTACACAGGAGCAGAGTGTTTGCATTTTCTAAAGGCCCAAGGAGGTAATGCCTGCATGATTGTAGTTAGAATTACCAGGTCAGTGTTGCAAAAAACCTGGAAAAATATTAAGTGGGGATTGGTTCATTAAAGCTACCAAATGCACTTAACATCCCCTTGTCTGCTGTTTCATTTTTCTTGCTTTGTTGTTTTTATAATCTTTTTTATCATTTGAAATATTTTTTACTGATTAATGATAATGTTTTAGGTAAATAACGATTGTTTAAGCTTTGCTATATGTAACCCAGAGTTGCTCGTCTGGGGAAATAGGCAGTTATATAAACTGAGAATTCCAAGGTCTTATAAGCAAAATTAAATAGTTGGATATCATGAAGGTTCTCCCTTGAATAAGTTAGATCACTTCTAAATCTCTGTACTAAGACGTGATATGATGTACAGTATGTCTAAATACCAAGTGGAATGATGTCACAGAAATCCCTTTAAGAAAGGCCTGCTACCATTTTGACAAGGCTGAATAGAATCTCTTTAAATAAGTTTAAAACCATATGTTTCAATCTGGGTCTTTCATCCACTGATTTTGCTGGCTGGATGATTATGGGATTTGAGGTTGAAGATACCTAGAGGGAAGCAGATCAGGGAAGACTGATTTAAGACATGAATGGAATATTTCAGAAAATACGTATTTATTTTTTATTTTATTTTATTTAAAACATTTATATAGGTGGCCATATTATAACTAGTTCTGGGCAGCTCCCAATCATTACTTTGAGTTATTACCCACACAGATGATCAATCTGTATAATAAATAATAGGGCAGGCATTGATAATGCAATATAGCTGAATTAAAATTTTGCTATTCTTTCATACAAAAAGCTATGTTAATTCTGTTGTCATATCCTATCATAAAAGACATTTTTTTAATTTTAAAAATTATAATTCAACAAAAGATTGCAGGTCAATAAATCAAACAGAATAGACTGAGGCTGACAAAATCATTTGAATTGAGAAACCTTAGAAATGTAATAATTTAAATTCTCAGATTTCGTGAGAGTTGAGGTGACACTCTTATATGGACTACGCACAGATACAGACATATGCAGACACAAACATCAGCAAATAGCTTTGAAGGTGACATTGGGGGATAGATGGAATTCTAATATTACTAGGATCGCTGCCATACCCATGTTATTTCCCCTAGCCCTTTAAGAGATCAACCTGATACTTATACAGAGCTGTCAGTATTCTTTTCAAACGTGTCCAGAGGAAACTTGGGAAGTAGAGTTTTAGAAGAGGTTGCCCCCTCACTTCTGATTACTGTTCACTGGCAGAAGCTTCTCTGGAAATGGGTCGTTAGAGATGCTAAATGAATCAGCAAAAATATTTGATGAGCTGTAAACAAAGGACATTCCTTTCACACTTACATATATCTGAGAAAATGGAAAAGGCATATCTTGAAATCCTTCATTCAGGATCATGACTGACCAGTAGGTGGCAGCATTGTCAAAGCTCTAACTGTGGTGGTTCCAGACAATATTTATTTCATTCCCGCTGAAAGTTTACATACAGATCTGCTTGACCTTCCATAAATTTGTTTGCAACCTTTGGTGACTGGAATTAGCAGAACGTCTTGGTCTGCTTGTACTTTTTGTCCTTGCCCAAGTTTTATGGCTAGTAAGACTGTGCCAAATATTTTCGTTAGAATTTTTTACTGGGAACAAAAAAAACAAAAAAAAAAAAAGGGGGGGGGAAAGCTTTGATTAAAAAAACCTCATTCCTTTATCCATGTCATCATTTTATTTACCTGTTACTGCTTTCCCCATTCTTTGTTAATGAATCTTTTAGTTGAATTCATGACACATACATTCCTTGCAATTAGATATCACTGGATAATGGGACACAACCTTGACACTGAAGAGTGATGGTGTTAGTGTCACGAGCATGTAAGAGATGAGGTAAATTCCTTGCTCACAGGCTTCTAAGCACAGCTGTGTGTGCAGAGAGACATTGGTGTGACTATCTATGAGGGCCTATGACTTTTGAGACATCTTTGCTCATTCCTCACAGTTCTAGTCCTTTCAATTTCAGGTGAACACCTTAATAGATAGTTAATCAGATGTGATCACCCTAAGGCTATAGAGAGTCAATTTAGACAGGTAGCAAAGTAAATAAACATATTTTTTCAGGCATTGCCAAAATCCTTTTCAACACTACTAAATTGCTTTGCCGAAAACACAGCACTTGTAATTAGTAAATGATCAAATTCTGCTCATTTCGTATTTTCTCTCTTTTTTCTCTCTGCTGCATGGCACAAACTCATTTCTTTCTCCTTCAGCCATCCCAAAACAGAGTTTAGAAAATGTATGGGCAAAGTTTATTTCAACGTGATGTAAGACGTAATTCTTCAATTTTTGTATCTTTAGTGAGCTCTTTTTATTCAGCGTTACAATCCCAGGCAATTCAGAGAATCCCAGGCAATATGGACTCTATAGGAGGCATTCATTTTAATCAGCCACGTTCCCTCTATTCCTCTTGAACTGTTATATGACACACATGCTGCTTATAGGGGGTGTAAGGAAAAAGTTGGATTGCAGGAAAAACTTGGATAAGCTGATTTCAAGGAAAATGTATCTGCAATATAAAGTTATATTAAGGTAAGTACCACGTGACGTATCAGGACTTCCCCCCTTTGCTAAACCAGGCGTGGGTGTGGCCAGCATGTGACGCATCTGGCCCGTGGGCCACGGGTTTGGCAGCCCTGTATTAAGGAAAATTTCATAAGTTCCTGAGGAATCCTTGGTGTATTAGTAGAGCAATTGAAAGCCCTTAATTGAAGGAAAACTGAGTTTGAGAAATCACAACAATAGCAATATTATGCCAGGGATTTCCATTTACTATGGTATTTTTTAATAACGATTTTTCTAATCCATTGCCAGTATTAACATTTTTGATAATGTTTGTGATTTTGGAACATTACAGGATTACATTAAACACCTGCTTTTTGTTGCTAATGATAATCAGAACTGACTTTGAAAAGTGAAGACATGACCATCAATTCTAGCTTAGTTTGGTTTCCCTCCCCCCCACTTATATATTTAATTTTGAAGGGAAAGGCTGAACACAGAAGAACCCCATCCTAGACCTATCCTCAAATCCTCTTTGGAAGGAAGAGCCTTACTTTCATTATGATTTAATTTCTGCCCATGCTAATTATTACAGCATAAGGAAGAGCAGGTTCTTATCACATACATTTGATGCACGATCCAAGTTAACAGAGGTTTCCCCCCCACTCCAGTCTAAAACAAACTCACAAAGATTCAATCCACCTGAAGAGCTTCTTTAATGTTTCCACATTGACCTATTTCAACTTCAAGGCAATTATTTCCTGTCACTTTTGATTTCCTCCCCAACACCCTTGCATTCTGGTGTCTCTTCTTGCATCTTAATAGTCCTTCTGATGGACACACTGAATTACTCCAGCTCCAATGAAGCATTTTGAAACTGTCACTAATGTGTATTTAGGATCATTCACTCACACTTTCTTGCCTTTTCTCTTGAAAAGGAAAGGATGTCCAACCACCGCCACAATGCAGTGCCAGAACTGATGTGACATAGTTGGTATGCAAGTTCTGTTTTTGTTTTTTTTAAAAAGGGAGCAGATTGAAGCCCAAGGATTCATTAAACTGAGTGGTGTTTCTCATTAAAACTGTCAATTGACAGAACCGGCTGTCATTTTTCTCCTGCTCTTTCCCCCCTCCATCTAAACAATACTGCATTTAGAATAAAACTTTGCCACGCGATTGTTGAGAAGGAGAATAAATCAGAAAATGCTTTGCATTGCCTTTTTCACACTGTGAGTTGTTTAGATGAAGCTCCCAGTACTTGTCTGACTTTAAGGGGCTGTGGGGGTATTCAAGCGACCAGTTTGAGGAAGGCTTTAATGAAGTACTCTCTGGGCTTCAGGATGGGACCACCTCAGCCATAAGAGCAGATCCAAGTCTCTGCATGGATTTTCTGCACTTGGATCTTTACCTAAGGCACCTGGGAGCCCACACAAACCACCTCTGCATGGAAGATGTGCAGTTTCTTCACCTCAAGGAAGCAATCACCTTATGATGATGGCATAATGTGCCTCAGGCAAATTAAAGTCATCTCACATGGGCCTACAAGATAAACCTGGAATTGCACTAAATGTTCACTCGCAAAAAAACCTATGAGGTTTTTTAGGTAGTCATGCCTTTAACTTTCTGTAAGAGGTCACAGCTACCTTTTCTTGGGCAGCAGAACATAGCAGAACAGTTGGCCATCTGAATGAAGATTTACTGTAAATGAGGGAAAATTGAGAAATCAGAGTTTTGCAAATTCCTGTAAAAATGTCTCCTTATATTAATGTTGGACCAAATGATCTGATGAGATGCTTTCTAGGCTATACATATGCTATGAATCTGTACTTCCTAGGGATGGAAGCTGGGAGGGGGAGGGGCTTTTGTGCTTTTGTTTCAGGGAAGAGAATAAAATGAAGCCAACTAATCATTCTTTTTTAGCAACTGGCACCAGTCCATAGTGTTGTTTCCCAGCCCGGTTATAATATTAATAATAACAACAGAGTTGGAAGGGACCTTGGAGGCCTTCTTAGGTTGTAATTCAGGAGCCTGTTGTTAGTTGGATTCAAGGGTTAGGACTTTGAATGGACTAAATTGAATTATTTTTCTTTATGATCCACTCAATGGGTATAAATTGAGTGAAGTTTTGATATTGTCACCTATTTCTTCAGTTACCCTCTACCTTTGCTTAGACAAGATAGCAGTTGCCAGACAAACTGCTTCATTTTGTTGCCTTAACAAGGTCCGTAGAGCACTCCAGAAGATTCTGACTGCTGCAGAAAGCTTCTGCAATGCTGCACAAACATTGCTAAGGCAGCAAAATAAAACAGTTTGTCATCTGACTGTGCATCTGAATGCGGCCGCCATTTTGAGGGTAGGACATCATGGCGGCCACTTCTGGAATTGCTCCATGAGGCTGAACAAAGAAATAATCCATTCCTGCCCTCTAGAAGGCCTTGGAGCTCTTCAGAAGGTAAGTGAGGAGGAGGGTGTTTGGCCTAGTGGGATGGGAATCAGGCCTAAGACCTGGGGCAACCTGGTGGGAATAGGAAATAGGCCAGTAGGGACCTAATGGGTGGGAAGTGGAGCATAGGGTATTTCAGGCAGTGGGGAAGGCCTTGGGAGGACCAGAGTAGGTGGACCTGTGCCTGTACTATTCTTTCTTCACTTAACAACCTGGTTGTTAACCAGTGTCAACAATTCATTGGGATGAACAGGGATGGAGAATTATTAAGTGAGATGCTTCACATAGCAATCATCATGATCATTACAATAATATCTCAAGGACTACCTGAACAATGATGCCATGATGCCCATGGTGATTCTTCCCGCCTCTTTACTGTCTTGCAGATGCTCATAGTTCCTGGCTATGGAGTGCATTTTTGCTACTTCTTCTATCCATGAAAGACTTCCACAAAGGATCAGAGGATCCTAGGTTTTCACCTGTTGGAAGGCCAGGAAAGACTCTCATGGGCAGGAGAAACATGGAAATCTTCCACTAGACTTATTACACATGGCAAAATCTGACCATCATGAAACCAGCATTTGGTTACTTGAGAGCACAAGAGGAGCACAGACTTTTAAAAGTCAAACTAAACTGGTTTCTTTAACTTTTGCTGGAATTTTGGAAGAAGAAAGATAATTTATGCAAAAAAAGTCATTCAGAGAATTAAGAAACCCAGAGTCCTTGAGCAATTAAATTTATCAGTCTTAAAACCATCTACTTCTGCCCCTTTTACACATACTTGTAAATCTCTCTATATAAAGGCGAAATACCACTCACGCATCATCACAAAATCTCCAGAACCGTAAAGCCTACAAATGTGAAATTTGCCACATATGTTCCTCTTGGCTTCTAGGTGCTCATTAAGAAAGGATTTCTCGAAATGACCATCAGAGCATTAGTATTTTCTATATTATGATTAACACACTTCGATGCTAAGGAGTTCTACTTCTCCTCCCCACCTGAAAAGAAATCTGTTCCAAATGCAAAACACAAGCAGAGGAGAGGAGTTTCAGTTTCAGTTTTATTTTCACAGCAGCAAGCAGGGGATAGGATGGGAAGGCTTCTGTGGGGCAAGGCTGAGGGAGAGAAGGGGAATAGGATAGGGGAGGCTTCTGTGGGGCACAGCTGAGGGAGAAAAAGGGATAGGATAGGAGGGGCCTCTTTGGGGTAAACCTGAGGGAGAGAAGGGGATAGGATAAGATAGGATAGGATAGGATAGGATAGGATAGGCTTCTGTGGGCAAGGCTGAAGGAGAGAAGGGGAGAGGAGAGGCCGATCATAATTACTCAATAATTTTCAAGCTTTAACTATCAATTCATCAAGCCCCATCACATAGAAAAATAGCAATGTATAAGTCATGCACAGTCATTGACCAAGCCAACAGGATGATGCAGCTCATTGGCTACATAAGGAATTGGACCAAAAATAATTTATTTTTGTTCCCTATCTAAAATGATATTTTTATTGTGTCATTCATTTGGAAGGCTGTGATGCACAGATGTGATCCATAAATGGGGTAGATCTGTGATATTTTTATTAAGCAAATGTGATTGGTAGATTGCAACAGTAACATTGCAGCTATGCACACAATTTTTTGTTGTTATTCAATTTATGGAAAAGTACAGTGAGATTCACTTACAAGCAAATATGCAAGCAAATGAGCATGAATTAAACTCTGCTTTCACATGGTTTGGTATTGGTCTCTAATGCTTTGGGAACTGGCAGCATTTGGTGTGATATCATTAGGATTCTGATGATACCCTTGTTATATATCCCCATTAATGGCTATTCAGCTGTCGGCCCAGTATCTGGAAGCTGATCTGGATGAGGAAGAACCAGCTCTAGACCAGATGGAGTGGGTCTGGGCTTTTGGTCCTCCTGGATCTGGAGTACTATAAACTTTGGGGGGTGCTCCCCTACTCAACTCCTGATACAGAAGTAGTGCACAAGTTAGGGGTCCTCCTGGACTCTTACTTCCTGCTTGAAGAGCAGGTGGCATCTATGGCTAGGGAGTGCAGCTTTTTTCATAAATTCAATTTGTGTGTCAATTGTGCTAATTTCAGGACTGGGAAACTTTGCTCAGGATCATTCATACATTTGTCACCTTCTGGCTGGATTATTACAATGGCTTCTCAATGATTCTGGGCATCTTATAAAAATCAAATAAATTACAATAAAATCAATAAAACATTAAACATAAAGATAAAAGATGGGACGCACAGTGAAGAATCTTACTCTCCTTTATCAATGGAGTAACTGAAGACCAAGTTCCTGTACAAGGAACAAGTCTGGAATCAGTGGCCAATGGCAGCAAAGGCCTCATGCGTGAATATGTGTAGAGTTGCACCTCTACGTGTAGAATTCTGGATCAATTCCCATGATTTCTCTGAATGACCAGAGCAGCAGACAAAAGGGCATCAGCTGATGTGAATTGGCTACTAAGTTCATTGTAGGAACTTGAGGCAAGTCAATATTCATCATCTTTCGTATATCTAATGTAATTCATTTAGAGAAGTTATATTGATTATATTATGGAAAGGAAAAGAATATTTCTTTCCATACTGTCAAAAAAATGTAATTAAAAAAAACACGAGTGAGGTAAGGAATACACATGAAAACACTTTACTAAAATTACCCTTCCACAAAAACTTTATTTATTATGAATGTAAGAAAAAAAATCAAATATAATCTAGTAGTATACACTATTTTAACTTACTTATTCTGGACAAATGATAATACAAAACATAATACAATAATTATGGATTATATCAAATCTTCTAGGATGGGCAAAACAATATTAGAAAGTACATGGACATTTACACAGAGAAAATGTATATGTATGAACAATTGGCAGAAGATAAGCTACAAATCTATTGTGCTGTCTTTGGATAATTTCTCAAGAACACAGACTGCTTTTTGCAGAAGGGAAAATACTAGATTATATGCATTTCTGATCTGACATAGCAAGCTTTCATTTCTGCTCATATATTCGAGTATATACGGCTTATACTCGAGTATATACGGCTTATACTGAGTCCCCAGTTTACCCCAGTTTTGGGGTAAAATTAGACCTCGGCTTATACTCGGGTCTATACGGCTTATACTCGAGTTTTTTTTTTTTAAGCCCCTCGGCTTATACTCGAGTATATACGGCTTATACTCGAGGTTTTTTTTTTTTCTTTTTTTCACATTTTACCGGACTGAAGCCCTGCCGGTGCAGTGAGAGGGCGGGGCGGGGAGCCGCCAGCCTTCTCAGCTGAGGGAGGAGGGTTTCAACCGGTAGGTGCCTCATTTCCCACCCTCGGCTTATACTCGAGTCCCCAGTTTACCCCAGTTTTTGGGGTAAAATTGGGGACCTCGGCTTATACTCGGATCGGCTTATATTCGAGTATATACGGTAATTCTTTTCTCTTAATATTCATGTTGACTGTTATTAAATTTTACAGTTCTTTCTTTTCTTCCGCTATCACCATTTCTTTGTTCAATAAATACAATGAGATTGGTTTTGGTTTCAGTGTATATTATTATAAAGGAAGACATGATATATGTATGAAGGTACTTGTTTATACAAATAGAGCACATCTATTGATTCATCCCCCCAATCTATTTTACAAAGGAACAAGAATCACTGCCTTATTGTAAATTATGTCAATTACTTTGGATATAACCATATTTTAAGAGCAGTACATTTGTAGAGATTTCATGAACACGAGCAATTTTCTACTCTGACTATGGAATGAAAACAATAAGTATTAACAATAATTGTCCCAAATAGATAACTGGCATGATCATATTAATGCTAGAACTATCCAGAACAAAATTGCACCTGAATATTAGGAATGTGTAGATCAATCTAGATTTGATCTGTATCAGAATCATATGTATTTACTTACTTTTCCTTTGTGTCATCTTTTCTGCAAATTATTTTAAAAAGGAATTAACAAAAAATGTCATTTCTTATTATACAGGACTTTTCTTTACAAATACAACTTTTTCCAACATAATGTGATTTCAATGCAATTATTCCTTATGTATACCATTTATATACAACTATATGTTATCGTATACTTGTTATTGACCTTTTCCAAATATAAAATGTTTTTCAGGGAATGTTTGGAGCAGGACAGTGGACATTATGGTTCACTTTGTATATGCATCTAATGAAAAACCAGTTTGCATTTAGGCTAAATGCATAAACTGTTTTTTTACAACCATACAAGATGTGTGATTTAGTTTCCAATTCAAATGTACAAATAGGTTTCTGGTATTGATACATAAATTAGCCAATGATGCATAATAATAGGCATGCAGTATACAACAGCGATTTGCATCTGCATGGAATCTGTATATGTGCTGTATGGATAACCAGAATGCAATGTTATAGAACTAATAGGATATAGTTATGCAACATCAGATTACAATACACATTCTTTACTAGGGGGGGAATCTATGTGGGATTATCCTTTGAGGCTCTTTAGGGGAGAAAAGTGAAATAGTATCTGTTGTGCCCCATACAAGGAACTCTCTGCAACTGCATTGCAGATTTGATAATTTTCCTCCCCTCTCCCCCCAAATAAATCCCACATAATTAAATGTTAAATCTCTGGTGAACTGAAAAATAATGCTTCAAACCCCAAATTAATCTGAAGAATTGGGCCCTATCCCATGCTTCCTGTGATGCACAGATTTTTCTATCATCTCTCTCCGTCTCTCCCCCCTCCCCGCCTCTCTCTGTTATCTATCTGTATCTGTATCTGTTTTTCTCTCATCTATCTATCTATCTATCTATCTATCTATCTATCTATCTATCTATCTATCTATCTATCTATCTTCTGTCAACTGGGTGTGGAAAACCTGGAAGCTTTCAGTTTTGGGTTTTCCCAGCTGTGCTAACATGACATCTCTAATAAACTGGAACTTTGAGGAACCTCAAGCCTCAGAGCTTTATTTCGTTGGGGGTGTTCCTTGGAACCTTGACATTATCTATCGATCGATCGATCGATCTATCTATCATCTAACCTCTGTAGTCCTTAGCCCAAGAAAATTACCTTTTTCAGACAAAACATTAGTAGTGCTGAAGAAAATTTTGATGATTATTTGGTGAAATACAAAATCTTTCTGTGGTATAGATGAAGTGGTATTTTTGTTTGAAATTTTGTATTCCTCATTCCTAAAATTATAATTCATTTCTAGTTACAAAATTATTTGGTTAATTTGTAAACAAAAACATGGTACTAACATTTCTTGAAAGCAAAAACAGTATTAAAATCACTTGGATTTGTAAATTGGACGATTTATGGATTGAATAAAGTATTTTTTAAAGTGCAAATGAAATCCAACTTTTATGTCGAAGAAGGAATTTTGATTCCAACCTCATTTTTTTTTCCTTTTGAGAAATGCTTATTTATGAGGTGATATCACATTTTTAACAGGATTTCCACAATTTCCCTATGATCTTTGAGTAATCATTTTAAATAAATAATTTAAAGTCAATCTTTTAATAAAACATTTCTCCAGCATCCAAGTCTTTATACTGTTGTTCTTTATTTGGAAGAAAAGCAGAAATATGCCTTATAAACTCTTGTATTAATAACAATTTGCATTTACATTTTGGAATTTTAAACCATTGTATACTGCAGGAATAATACTAAAATATGCATGAAGTAGACCTCACCTGTAAAACATTTTAAGTTTTGTTGTTTATTGTTGCTAGTGCTTAGTTACATTAACAATTCTAAACCTATCTTGAAAACAGGTTGCTAAAACTATGCTTTTTTTCGGGAACAACCAGCCTTTAACCCATTAAAATTCATCTTATTAAGTTTATATAAATATCACAAAATATTTACAAACAAACAAAGTAATAAGAAGGGTGACCATACAAATAAAGAAACAAATAAATATAACTGTGATGTATCATATTTACCATTTTACAGTCATTTTTCCCATAAGTGATTTATTTTACTTTCAGCTCTGGGAGGAGACTTCCTTCTTGTCATGGGCTTCTTCTAGATTCCTTTCTTTCTCCTTTTGTTTCTGATTCCACATTGTTCAATTTCCTTTCTTTGAACTCACTCTTCATGTCCCTGGTGTGCTGGTTGGAGAAAATACTCTTACTTGAGGTCTGAACTGGAGATTCATGAAAGACTCTTGAAATTAGGCTGAAGGCCACCAACAGCCTTAGCATCATCTGCTGCCCATTCCAGATCGAGGCTTTCTTTCTAGAGCAGTTTCTAAAGTGAGGGCTGACTAATTCACATGGAATTAGTCCATTCGCTAATTCAGACGAACTTTGGACATTCAGGTCTAAAGTTTATCTGAAGCTATTTTGTCATAGTTTGCTTGTTTTTTTTTTTTTAATCTTGCCTACCCCTATGCAAGAATTGTCTCATTCAGAACTCATGTATCTTTTATCCCATAAAGTAAATTAGGGAGGTGAATGCTAATTATCCAATGCCATTGCAGATCCAATCTCCTTTACCATTACACTTGAGAAACTTTGCTAAATTTCTTTCAAAAATTTTTTTTTGAAATGCTGCTATTATTTCTAAGGGAAGTACATATGTGTATGCTTTTGGTGTTGAAAGTTTGGGCCTATTTTTCAAATAGTGCAGATGATCTTTTCTGGTACAATATCTGAGCGATTTTGAAATTCAGAATCACATTGCTATTTGTCGATGAAGAAGAAATTGTGCTGCATCTATGTTTGTGTACAAGGAAATAATTTCTTTCTGAAATACTCAGATTGATTTGGACAATCAGTACTTCCTCCATTTTACAGTGGTTCTGCTCCAGGTTATTTGACAATTAGATCTGCTGATCTCAGTAAGACATTCTAAGATATATTTCGTCTTAAAGGTAAAGGTAAAGGTTCCCCTCGCACATACGTGCTAATTGTTGTCGACTCTAGGGGGCGGTGCTCATCTCCGTTTCAAAGCCGAAGAGCCAGCGCTGTCCGAAGACATCTCCATGGTCATGTTGCTGGCATGACTCAACACCAAAGGCACACAGAACGCAGTTATCTTCCCACCAAAGGTGGTCCCTATTTTTTCTACTTGCATTTTTACGTGCTTTCGAAACTGCTAGGTTGGCAGAAGCTGGGACTAGTAATGGGAGCTCACCCCATTACACTGCAGCACTAGGGATTCGAACCGCTGAGCTGCCGACCTTTTGATCAACAAGCTCAACGTCCTAGCCCCTGAGCCACCCAATCCCCTATATTTCGTCTTAGCACAAGATAAAATATTGTGACTTGGCTGAGGCTGGCTGAGAGATCATCTAAACATTCTGCACTTTTTCAGAACTCAGTTTAAGCAACTATACTATTCTTGAAGCCTGGTTTAACTACAAGTAGGCTGGGGTAGGAGAAAAGTAGCTGAATTAGAAGAGAGTTTGGAACTAAAGCAAAGGGTGTAGCAGGCCTCTCTTTCTGAATGCATGAATAAGGCCAGCAAGGGAATTAGCATCATTATTCATTGTATTTTCTTTGGCTTTTAGTATTTGAAAATACAATAGGTGGGTTTTTTTCCCTTACTTTTATCTGAAATACTGGAAAATTGGATTTAAAGAAGATGAGTTAGTACAGCCAAAGCTTTGTCCAAATCCTAATGTTCAGTTACTGAATGTGAACTATTTTCTAAAATGAAGAATAATCCATCAAGATGTATTTTAAGCAAAGCGCTGTGTCAAAGTTGTCATACAATGGTTTTCTTAACTATCTGTTGAAGAGTTTTGGCGTGGCCCCATTACAAGAGAGCCAAAATGCCCTTTTTTTCTTAAGTTGTACTGTATGAACTGAATTCACTTTCCTCATTCAGCATTGTTATTATAATTTTCAGCCCCTGTCTTCATTATGCCCTCCTAGTATGTTTCCTTCAGTACAACTGACCACTGTGGAAACTAGAGACAATGCCAGACTGAAACATATTCTGATCTGGCAAGGCAGATCATAAATCCTTCACCCCCCTTCTAGTTTATAATATCAGATGAGAAATTGAAACCAGAAGCTGCTCTTCGGTGAATGATTATCAAGAATATAATGTCTAGCTAGTTAGAGTGGTTACTACAACGTATGGTCTCTGACCAAGAAATGTACTTCTCAGTCAAAATTGACTCCTGAGCTGCTGAGGTGAAGTATTTTGCAGCACTCTCAAATTAGCACCCACCAACACTGGATACTTTTAGGTTGAATCATTTCCAAATGCAAATTCAGATGTGCCGTGCAGCAAAGCAATAAATATTTCACATCCATCATGGCCATTTATTTCACAGTTTGTGGCATGGCTAATATAGCACTAACCCTGTCAATATTCAGTGTGATATTTATTCTCCTGAGGGGTTTGTATATCTGAGGAGTTGCAATAATTTTCTTCAAGCTTGGGTATGTATGAGCATGTGTGTGCGCGCGCATGTGTTGGTGCACACATTGTGTGCATGTGTGTGTGCATGTGTGCCCACACACATGGGGGGAGGGTGTCCTACCATTCCATTAGCTGCAAAACTACATCTACGTCAATTTCCCTTTGCTGCAGTTATCCCTTAGTATGTATACTTATAAGCATTGTTTTATGCATCTTTTTATAGACATCAGGGTAAAAAAAAGAATTAAAATAACAAAAAATGTTTATTTTGCTATTGGGGTTTCCTTTGCAAAAAATCAGAAAATAAATAGATACATACGAAACAATATTGTACTATATATACTTGGTTCAAAGACTGAGTTGTGGACAAAGGAAGTTTCAGTAATGCCCAATTATCTACTCGAAGCCGTCAAGTTTCTTATTCTTGAAAGAATTTTGCTTTACTCTGAAAGTAACCTGAAATCTTCCATTCAGAAGATTTAAATATCAAAATATCTCTTATTAAAAAATGCAAAAGCCAGCATTTCCAGAAATTTCTTAGTTTTCAGTCCCGATATCAACAGCTGAAAGTCTGAACCACAAACCTGAATACCCTTTACTTAGACGAAGAGGCCAGTTTAAAGGGAATAGTCATGATCAGACATGGAGCAGAGAGCATTTAACCAACTCTAACATTGTCCTTCCAGTGGGGCAGGAATCTGCTTTTTGAGAGGAGATAGAATAGAGAAACAGCAGGTAGAAATCCACACTTTCTCAGAACCCCAGTTCACTAGTTCTACAAAACAGTGTATTACTTTAAATAGGAAGGTGGTGAAGACCATTTGCCTCTGTTTCAAACAGTGAAATAGGCACTGATGAATTTTATGCAATAATGTAATTATGCCAGTGCTATGACTAACTTGTGTCAAATTTCCTAATGAAAATACATCATGGCAGCATGTATTTATTTACATTATTGTATACATGTTTCTGTTTTGTTATCACTGTGGTTTGATCTCGCTAAAGGACTGAATATTATTCTGTTCAATAATAACAATACTGTGTTAAGAGGCTAAGGAAGACATCAAAAGAACTAATTTTGCCTAATGTCCCCCTTAGAATTGATGCCTCTACCACTTTCCTTTGTCTTTCATTGAAAATTCTAGGATTTACTCATTTGAGGTTTGGATGACACAGGCTAGAAGAGCTCAAGAGAGGGGAAACTTCAAAACCTACTGTATGACTGTGTTCCTCTCCTAGGCCCTAGTGAGTGGAAGCACTGCAATGTTTTCCAAGAAGAGTAAAGAGAATTGGGAGCAATAGGTGCCTAGTAAATGGCACAGCGATAGTAAATGGCACAGTGATTTGACATTGGTGTGAACTTTTTTTGACTTGTCACTTTGTGGATATTTGGACAGTAAAACATTATGCTACCAAATAACAATGAGACTCCAATCCCTTTTGTCCCAAAGTTGAAGTGCCTCAGACCCTTGAACAAGTTAAGTTATTCTACCATAAGTAAAAGCAGTTGTTTGAAAACTTGGTTTTGTTGCAGGTGGTGGCAGCAGTAAGCTCAGAATTCTTCTCCCAGTGAACCAATCATCACTGTTCGTGGTGGCACAGATGTTAGAATGCAATATTGCAGGCTGACTCTGCCCACAGCCAGGAATTCAGTTGTGATCAGCCTTCCATCCTTCTGAGGTTGGTAAAATAAGGATCCAGATTGCTGGAGGCAATATGCTGATATTGTAAACAGCCCAGGGAGTGCTGTAAAGCACTACGAAGTGATATATAAGTCTAAATGCTATTGCTATTATTTCTTCCACATGTCTCATTCTGAGCATCTGGGTGATTTTCTCTCACATGATTTATAGTATTGCAGTGTCATCAAAACATCATTGGGCTGATACAACAGTCAAGAGGCCATTTTTTTGTATTGCTATAACAATGGCTGGGTGATAATACAAGATGCCTTGAATCACTGGTGAGAAATGGCCTTTGGGGGCAGAGGACACACTTAACTGAAATATGGATCTTGTGGTACTACCATTCCCATCATGCAATGAATGGAATATCATAGGGACCTTTTTTCTGTTACGGGTGACCATTTTTCCCTGAGGGTTTTTAGTGGGGCTTTTAGAATTTTTATAATTTTACATCCCTATTTTAATTATTTAGTGCATTGAATCAGTTTTTTAACCAATATTGTATCTTAACTTTTTTGATATCTATGTTTTATTTGTGATGTACACCGCCCTGAGTCTTTGGAGAAAGGCGGTATAAAAATTTGAATAATAAATAATAAATAAATAAATAAATCTAATGACAAGTAAAATGTATCAATAAATGTTCTGCTTTTGCTGAACATTGTACAACGGATCACAAAAATTGGGCCATAATAAATGTACTATTTTTAGATGCAAAAAAACCTACTGTTTTTGCTGCAAGATACCAGACCCTCTAGAAACTGAGAATCTATGATCCTTTCCTTTCCTTTCCTTTCCTTTCCTTTCCTTTCCTTTCCTTTCCTTTCCTTTCCTTTCCTTTCCTTTTTTCCTTTCCTTTCCTTTTTTCCTTTCCTTTCCTTTCCTTCTTTAATTGCTATAAGTGCTTCAAACCTGAACAGGCAATATTGCAATACTATTGCTATTATCACCAACACCACCACCACTAATAAATCATTATCATATTCTAGAGGCTGGAATACTTGGAGACTGTATTTCACTGATAATATTCTTGTAATAAAACTTGGCATCCCTGTTCAATTATTCATATGATGTCATATGAAAACATGACAATTTTAAAAATGTATTCTTCTAGCATTGGGCAGTCAATCAGGATGCCATTCTGTGGGACATTTCCCCCTTTCTGCATCTCACCATCTGAATACTGTGAATAAATTCAGTTTTATTCAATGAGTTTCACTTCTGTTTTTACACATTTCGTTTGTGATTTCTACAGCTGCCCTTCTATTATATTAGCTTTCTATTTTATTTTTGCTTCTTGTCTTGAGTTCCTTTTATCTCTTCCATGTGCTCTACTTTACTTCTCCTGCAATCTATCATTCTAGGTTGGCATGGTTAGATATATTCCTTATTATCTGATTTTTTCCCCCCCTGGATATACTTAACTTTATGACATTCTTTCTTCCGCTGACTGACCTTTGTGATATAATCCTTCAACTGCTGCATCCTGAAACCATCTTTTGACAGTAAAAGCTGCCACATATTTAATTCTCAAATAGCTGAACTTCAGTGTTCTGTATTCTTGTTTCTTTAAGAAAAGCTGTGACAAAATTCTGTAATCTCTTAGTAATATATTATGACACTTTAAAAAGCCCCACTTTTAGAAATGTCAACTTTTTATTTTAGTTATTTACTCAAAGAGTAATGGAAATACACAGTAAACAAGCCTAAGAAACCCACTTTGCAAAACCTACATTTGTATAACTATCATAGCAGTTTAAAGTTAGCTGTAAAGTCATTGCTACACTTGTATCTTTGAATGGAATCTAAGAAGTCTAAAACGTCTTCTTAAGGAGGCATGGATTGTCAGCTAGCTTGTTTATCTTTCAGAGTGCAGTGGCAGTATGACTCCATATTTCTAACAGTGTGTTTTCACTAGTTATTCAACGCTGGCAAAACTTCATTGCAGAATTTGAAAACAAATAATTATTTTTGATATGGGAACTTCTCCAAGTGTAATTTACACTTACAGAAATGTGCAGCTAAATAAAGCTCTTAACTTCGTTGAAATAATTGCAGAATTCCTACATTTATGTCATGACATGTTCAGTATGTTCTTTTAGGGAACAAATGACATGTTACTATATTAAAGCAAGTAATGTTGTTTCTGCATCTTATTTTGAAGGAGTGGAATAGTTATCTAAGTTATACACAATTTGGGGTCTCCTGAGGTTGTGTGCTTTAAGCAGCTGTATCCAAAAACATGACTGAGACTTTAATCTTTGAACATCATAGTTTGACAAATTATAAATGTAAAAGAACTTGCTTAGACCAGCAGTAATTTTAATGTGCAAATTACAACCAATTCATCTAAAATTTTGTACCAGACCCGGACATTTTATGGCCCATGGGCTCTTTGTCCCTATTCAGCCTGCAGCAGTGGTAGCTGTTGAGGGCCAGCAGCAGGGGCAATTAAGGGGTGGCAGTGGCAGCCTTTCACAACAGTCCCAGTTTCTCATGCAACCCCTCGGGAAAATTAATTGCCCACCCCTAGAATATACAGTGTCTCACAGGTTCCATTGACTGATTTCAAGCTTGTCAACTCTTTATGTTACCCTGACATTGGATATCTAAAAATGTCTTGCTAAGTATCTAATGGGATGACACAGGGTGTATGCATTCACAAGAACAGTTTTTCCACAAGCATCCATTGATACAGGACCAGCTAAAAGTCATCACAGGTTTGGGAATTGCCCTTTAGATTGGAAGTCCAGAAGATATTACCCTGAACATCGGCTTTCAATTACTACATATCACAAATTGTACAAGAAGGAGGAGAAATAAATGTTTTCAGGCTGAGTAACCTATACCTAAAGTATGGAATTACCTTTTTGGCTTTATATTTGACAGGTCTGACAGCTCAGAGAACTGGAAAGGGTACCGAAAAGGGCAGCTAAAATGATGAAGAGGTTGGAGGAACACCTTTCCTACAAGGAAAGGCTAAAGGTTTTGTAGCTTTTTAGATTAAAAAGAAAAGACAACTAAAGGGGAGAAAAAGTACCATCTTGCAACATCCTGAATACCGTGAAGAGCCATCCTTTTCTTCTTTTTTCATGTTACAGGACTTTATCAATTGAAGTAAATTTACTGAAGATTCTAACCATAGAAATAAAAAAAAAATCTTCCCACATAGTACTGACAGTCTTTACTGCCATGCCATGTGCTTTCTAAAAATGGACTTCCTAAAAGCACTTGGACATTCAAATTCATGGAAGTTGGACCTTCCATGAAAGCGAGTTATTATAGCTAAATGAATGAACATCAGAAGTGCATTCTTTTCTTTTGAATTTCTGGCTGGCTGCTAGTTTAGAATCCTAAATTACATGATTGCCCATCCAGAAGACATTCTTTTTTCCATAGATTTTTAAGAATGGATGAATTATTAAATTAAAGAACTTACTATGGCATCTCAAATTAGTTTATTAATATAGGCTGAGACAAGCACTAAGGCATTGAGATGAGTTGTTAACAACATGGAGAAAATAGGCACATGGCAAAGGCATGCTCAGTATCAGAACTATCAAGTTTATGTGATATTAATGGAAATGATTAATTAGACAACTGTTCACTTGTATGCAGTACATCCAGTGTCAGGGCTAAATTCTCACAGAAATATCCATTTATAATAACTCTCTCCTGCTCTCATTCTAAAAGCTTATCCAAGAAGGCAGAAATGATAAAACAAATAAGCTGGTGGCTAAGAGGAACATTAGCTGCCACACAACTCCATCTGGCAAAAAACATCTCTGTTTTGTAGCTTCCCATTTAGTAGATGAACAAATAGAGATGCTGAGTATGCAAACTGATGCCATGCTTTAGGCAATCATAATTCACCAAAGATCTCTTTACAATTACAATTGCTGCCAGGTATTTGCACTATCTGAAAGGCTTGGTTCATCCAACTTAACATTTTATGCAATGCATTTCCTAGTTGGTCACAGGCCAAATTTGCAGATCAGATATAACTGCAAGAACTGCCAAAAGAAAAAAAATAAAAGCCCAGAAAAAACCTTGAATAAAAATGGAGGCTGAATATTTTTAGTCAAATATCTTTGACATGGAACTAGTGCTTCAATTTCAGTAGTACTGGAACTTTGATTTTGTTTTCAATCTGCATTCTGTATGGTGAATTTACTTTTCTTTGGAAATTATTTATTTATGCTTTCTACAATTAAGCAGTCTGACAACAAATCACTTCTTTAAGTTTTCTCTATCCGGGAACAGTTTGTACTTTGTATTTCCCAATTCTTGCACACTGTGTAACTGTGTACTTTCCATTCTTGCACACAGGTTGTATTATGTGCCTTTACAAAAGATTTCAGTTTGATTTTCAGACTGAAAACTGTTTGTTCAATAATCCTCTTTGGATACGTTTAAGAAAAACTCCCTGCTAAAGCACTAAGAGTACATGTCTACTTAGGAGCAATTCCTATTATATTGCTGCAGCTTATGCCCAGGAAAGTAAATGTAAGCTTTCAATCTGAAAGCATATCATGAAGAAGCGGAATGTTAAACTTCCCAGAGTGGTTTCCCTTCAGATGCCAAATGGACTTTGGTTCTTCTGTGTTGCATGGATCATTAAATGGCGTGGGAAATTATAATAGCAGCATGTTATGCAAAGGTTGGTCTGAACAAGTGTGGCAAATAAAATGAGGAAATGCACACACTGTACCTTGGAGTGGCACAGAAGCTTAGGGTTACAATAACATCTGAAATGAATCCAAGCCTGAGAATGTAGCTTTACTTGTTTCAAAGGGCTGCAGGTCACTAAACACCAGCATGATTTAATGCTCCATCAATTATTTCCTACCTGTCACTTAAATAGGCTTCATAGATGCATAGCAGGTTTGAGGGTACAAAGTCAAGGCACAATAAATGATTTACTGGCTGGGGCAACACCTGTAAGTTAAGCAGCTCAGAAATTAGCCACAAGTAGCATATTAGGGCAGCTAATCAGGCAGGGTTGAGTATTTCGGTTTCTTGATTTCCCCATAAATAAGGCTGTATGTGTTTGCCCTGAGGTGATTTTGTGATTAACAGCCCTGGCATAAAGTAAAGTCGTCAGGCTGGACAATTTAGTGGGAGGCTACAGCTCTGCAGTGTAAGCATGTTGCTTATTAAGTTTATCATAGGGATATTGATCTTCTCATGTTATCATCATGCTGCTGGATCAGATTGCTTTCATTCATTCATGTGTAGCATGTTAACATGTTGTAAATTATTGGCCATTAGGCTGCATCTTGCCTAATTATTCAAGAACAGTCCTTCCCTTCCTTTACACTTCCCATAGTTTGTACAGAGCCTCTAGAACCCAAATATAAATGCAACAGTACAACTAGAAAAGAAATTAATAAGTTTTTCAATTATTACATATTGTTGTCTTCAGTTCACGTACCTACAGTGTTCTAATTCTATTTGGACTTGTAGGCATAATAACCACTACTGTTATTTTAGGAATACACGAAGGAGGGAAAAGGTGTTTAAGATCTTATTTTTCCTCTGTGATAACACACTCTAGAGGGGTTGGGTCATTTTATATTAAACGTACAATGTAAGAATGGGAGTTCCAATCCATTTTTGTAATGCCTATCTAAGTATTGGATACTTCCAAAACTAAGAACAGTTAGGACCATTGTGTGCATGTAAAGTCTCATCAAAGGAACAGAAATAGCCCTGCATTTTCTGACAGTCTCCGCATAGAGGAGCACATATAGAAAGGAAGAGTGTTAATGTGATTGATCATAAACACACATTCATCAAAGAACCAAGTTCAGCTGCTATTTTCAATCATGTTCATATTTTCTCTGATATGATACTCATTTCCCCATGAAATATAAATCCTTGCCTTTACTGGTGCTGAATACATCAGTTTGCAGTGTAAACGGAGTTTCAATCTGGAAAATACTGACAGAAAGGAACTATCAAACACACAAGGGTCCTTCTACTTCTCAAGCCTAAGAGCCAGAAGCTCTTTTGAACAAGGATTAGTTTGGGACCCAATGAATCTCTGGGTGGAAGTTGAAAATATGCAGAGAGAATATTTTGGGGCAAATTGGAATTATTCTTACTATCCATGATTAAAATGAGTATTCCCCTGCAAGATATGCTAATTAATCCTTGTAGCCTTAATAATAACAATATGGAAGCAATGCACCCCATCTTAAAAATGCTTTTGATTGTCCCGCTGTCAGGCATCCTTGTATAAAACAAACAAACCCTAGCCTTTTGGGAAAGGAGATGTTAAATCACAAGAACAGCAAGCTGAAGTGGTTACAACCAGAATCAAGCACAGGTTAAAAATAAACAAGCTTATTGTGAGAACTGGGGAATGATATCAAGATGATCCCTGAGCAGCCCTTGAGATGTCAAAGATGATAATACAGTAACAACATTTGGGAAGTATTTCGAGTTTTACACTTAGCCTTTGGCAGGGATTTATTAAGACGGAATAAACCCTGTGACTTTTCAATCCCAGGTACAATTTGTTTCTCTAATATAACTGCAGAAGTAATGTGTGATAGAATCCTTTCTTTTCCCAGTTCCTCTCGTTGCTGATGATATGCTATAATTGGTTCTCCCAGGCCATATCTCAACAAGATAAAACACAACACATGTACATCTGTGGCCCAGTGTCAATGCCTTAAATGTACATCAGAAATGCATTAAATCTTCTGATTGCTATTTTGTTTGCGTGGCTTGTAGGTTCAGCATTTTCTCCTGTAATGCACTCCGCTGATTGCCTTGAATTATTGGTTTGTCTTCCCTACCAAATCAAGCACGCCACCTCCAGTGGCATGGGACATACGAATGGGCTGCGTGTGCCTTGAGCTTTTTCTTTATTGAAGAAAACTATCCAAATGTCCATGTGCATTATTATAGATCAGTGATATTCAATAGGAGATTGGAGGAGGGGGGTACTACATATCTCTCAATGGCTTTCCTGAGAAACGTGCACCTTTGTGATCTGTTCATACATTACACTGGTAACTTTAGCCAGCACACCTAATAAGGAAGAAAAAGATAAGTAGATCTGTTATTCACATAAAGGACTTAAAGGTAAAGGTAACGTTTCCCCTCGCATATATGTGCTAGTCATTCCCGACTCAAGGGGGCGGAGCTCATCTCCTTTTCAAGGCCGAAGAGCCAGCGTTGTCCAAAGACATCTCTGTGGTCATGTGGCTAGCAACAGAAATGCCAAAGGCGCACGGAACGCTGTTACTTTCCCACCAAAGGGGATCCCTATTTTTCTACTTGCATTTTTTAATGTGCTTTCGAACTGCTAGGTTGGCAAAAGCTGAGACAAGTAACGGGAGCTCACCCCGTTACGCGGCACTAGGGATTCGAATTGCTGAACTGCCGACCTTTTGATCGTCAAGCTCAGCATCTTAGTCACTGAGCCACTGAGCCACCGCATCCCTTATAAAAGATTTGGCATATCCTAATAGTTTCATCCAACAGCTTCAAGTACATATTATATAACTTAAGGGGCAGAAGGGAAGTTAGCACTGCCCTACAGCACAAAAGCTTTTTTTTGGGGGTGGGGCATAGTATTCTCTAGTACTGCCCTTTGAAATAGCCTACAACCATAATATAACTGTGCCTTCAACTCCTAAATCAGCCCAGAAGGATAGGGGCTATTAAGAGCCAGTTTGGTCTAGTGGTTAAGATAGCAGGCTAGAAAGCAAGAGTTTGTGAATTCAAGCCCAGCCATGAAAGCCAACTGGGTGACCTTGGACCAGCCATTCTCTCTCAGCCCAATCTACCTCAAAGGATGGTTGTTGTTGTAGGGAAAACAGGAGGAGGAAGATGTGTTAGATATTTTTATTACTTTGAGTTGTTTGTAAAAATAATACGGCCAAATAAATAAAATATATACAAATGAAATAAAATTAAAAAGTCACAACATCAAATATGACCAGGAACAAATGACCTCATGCTCTCTCAGCAGATGGTCCATCAGGATAATTAATGCCATTTCTGCACTATGATCCAGAATGAAATCAGATTGAAATGGATCTGGAAAATCACTTCAGGAATGCTTGGAGGAGTTCTGCTGCCTTTTTTTCAACTATCCTATCCTCCCTCTCCCCCAAAAAAGATATGTTTCGCAGAATATAAAAAGAAAAATACTTCAATCACATGAATACACGTAAAATTCAACTTTTATTTTCCTTTTTAGTATAGATTCCTATTTTGTGCATCCATTTTCTGGAAGGGACAATTATTCTCTCAGAGTCATCCTGGTCATTTCCATATTGACATAGATTATCCCAGTGAAAAAGGGATTTTTCTGTGCAACCAGTTCAGCTAATCTACAGTCAACTGGAAATGAAGCTACTACCAGACCCAATTAAAGAGCAGGTCAGAACTTTGATTGTGTAGTTGCATTTATCCCTGCAGATATTCCTACACAGAGTGTACCCTGACCCAATATCCATCTAATGCCTTTTTCACACAATTCATTTGAGGAAGCAAAGTGATTTAATTTTTTTTTACTATATCCAAGACATTTAGATTTGCACATTTTGCTGTCCACTTTTGAAAACCTCTGTCCCTTCCAACAGGGAAATATAAAATAACTACTTTCAAAAAAGTGCAAAATAATTTCTGTTCTGAGGCACACGATCCCAGTTGTTATGTCTGAGGATTGTATATTGAACAATCCAAACCAGTCACATCTTTTACTTAGAGCTGAAGGCAAATAATGCACAACAGTATCATCAATAAAGACTCCGTAATGTTTTTGATATATGGTGGCATTTAAGATATAGGGTCATTGAAAGAGCTGCCAATATTTTTTTCCTTCATTTGAAGTATGATTGTCAGAAAACCACAATGGAATTGATTTCGCAATTGGACTAACTGAAATGTCACTTTAGGGATGCCTATTCTGTCCTTCAGGAGAAGCTCCGCATCCTCCCTGTTGGGTGTGTTTCTAGTGATGCATGAAGTGGGAGAGGATAGGTTTCGAGCAATCCATATTCCTAAGAGTAATGAAGATATAAGGCTAGCCAATATTGGCACTGCTATGACTCAATTTGAGAGAATGAAGAAGACAGAAAGCAACCCTTCATCACTGACCAAAAATGCCCCATGCAGGATATAAATAACCTGAAAAATTGATATTGGTAATGCATTGTATTAGGTGAATACATTACACGGACTGTTTGAACTCTGCTTATGTGTAGAAACAGGTTTTAAAAGGGAGCTTCAAGACAAAGATTTGATTTATCAACCCTAAAATGAAATTACAATGACTTTAGGGCATGATCAATGGAAATCCATCAATGCTAATTTAGGTAGCACTGAATAATATTTTATGTATAGAGGAAAAATCCAAATTAGAAAGACAATAGAAAATATGATCAATAATATTCAGCTAGTCAGTCAGGCTTAGGTAACACAGAGACAAAAATAATTTCAGCTTTTGCCATTTGATGAAAATTAAAGACATGGTAAAGATGGTGTTAACTCTCATTGATAGGAAAAAGTTAAACATGCATTTAACTCTGAATTTAACTGTGTCATAAAACTAAATAAATATATATTTTCAATAGGTAGTGCCAATTTAAATATGAAAAATAATCAAATTTAAAACTGAGATCTTACACTCTGTTTTAAATCATATAGTTTAAAAAGGAAGTTCTACTGATAGAATAGGTTGTACACAGGGGTGAAATCCAGCAGGTACTGACAGGTTCTGGAGAACCGGTAGCAGAAATTTTGAGCTGTTCGGAGAACAGGTAGCAGTAATTTTGAGTAGTTTGGAGAACCGGCAAATACCACCTTTGGCTGACCCCAGAGTGGGGTGGGAATGGAGATTTTGCAATATCCTTCCCCCAGGATGAGGAAGGAATGGGGATTTTGCAGTATTCCTCCCCTGCCATGCCCACCAAGCCACACCCACAGAACCGGTAGTAAAAAAAATTGAATTTCACCACTGGTTGTACAAATGAAGTTTTGTGTATGTCTCTGTGTAGTATATATGTTGCATACATATATGAATGGGGAGAAATACACTTACAGTATTTGTCAGCTTTTACTCATTTTCTTTTTTAAAAATATTTTTAGTGAACATTTTTCACCTTTAAAAACAAAAAATAACCAAAACAAAAAACAGAAAAAAACAAGAGAAAACAAGACAAACATAACAGTATAGAGTAATTTTATAGCCATCCGTATCAGCATACATGTTCTGTTTTTATAGTTTGCTCTTCTACATTGTCTTCTTATCAGTTATAACAACTATAATGATATAATAACAATTATAACAATACTAGTTACTAATATCTACATTATATTTACATTATAATTTAAATTTAATAATAATTGGTAACTTTAGTTAATATTTAATCAATACTAATTTAAAACTCCTATTTCTTGTTTTGGCTTCTATTCTCTAACCACTTATACATTCTATTCCAAACTTTATAATAATCTGACTCTTCTCTTTCTTTTAACTCCATGGCCATTTTGTCCATTTCTGCACATCAAGTATCTTTCTAATTACTATTTCAACTGAGAGTTTATTAGTTTGTTTCCAATTTTGTGCGAAGGCGATCCGAGCAGTAGTTAGTATATGTAGTGTTATATATTGAAAACTTTCATCCATTTTTGGGTCTAATATTCCTAATAAAACAATTCTGGTTTCAATTCTATTTTTAATTCCATAATTTCTTCCAGCTATTTCTTAATTTTACACCAGTATTTCTTTATATTCGGGCATGTCCACCACATATGGTAGAACATTCCTGACTTGTGACCGCATCTCCAACACTTGGGATAAATTTGGAAACATTTTAGCCAATCTCGCTGGGGTCAAATGCCATCTATAAAACATTTTATAGAGATTTTCTTTGTAGGCTACTGCCATAGTAAGTTTATAATTTCTTTCCCATAATTTGTCCCATTGTTCTAGCTCTATATTATGACCAAAATTTCTGGCCCAACTAATCATTGTCTCCTTTACTGTCTCTTCCTCCATTTTGTATCTTAAAAGGAAATTGTATAGTTTAATGATCATTAAACTATCATCCCCCCATTCCTTGTAGTAATTTATTCACTTCCAATTGTTTCTCGTAAATACCATATTGTTCCCGATCTTTTCTGAATCTTTTTTAAATTTGTAAATAAGGCCACCATTCCGTATTTATTCCTTGTGTTTTCAAATCCTGGACCAATTTTAATTCTCCTTTTTCATCTAAAAGTTCTGCATAACTCACCATTTTACTAAGATCTGTGTTATTTGGATATATCATTGCTTCCATCATTGATAACCAAATTGGGATTTTCAGTATAATGATTCTTTTTGATTTTTTCCCAAATCTTTAGCAGGGCATCTCTTACTATGTGCCTCTAGAAATATGAATAGGATTTATTCTTCCCCTCCCATAGGAAACCATGCCAGCCGAGCTGGAGATTGTGGCCTTCTATCATTAGTATCCTTTTATTTTTAAATTGGATCCAGTCCTTCAGCCATGTCAAGGCTGCCTCCTGATAGTAAAGCTCCCAGTCTGGGAGACCAGAACCACTCTTATTTTTGCTATTTTGTAAAAGTTTAAGTTTAATAAATGGTTTTTCCCTGCCCATATAAATTTGGATAACGTTTTGTTTAGTTGTTCAAATTTTTCCCCCCATAATTTAATCGGTATTGTTTGAAAAAGATAAAGTAATTTGGGTATGGTAAATTAATTTTGATTGTTGAGATCCCGCCAATTAATGATATCTGTAATTTAGTCCAATTGTCCAAATCTTTTTGTATTTGTTGTAGCAATTTATTGTAGTTGTTTTCTTTTATTGTAATGCATTTTGCCGATAACCATATTCCCAAATATTTAATTTTCTTGGTGTTCGAGATTCCCAATTTCTCCTCCAGTTCTTCTTTTTGTCTATCAGTTAGGTTCTTAGTTAATATTTTAGTTTTTTCTTTATTTATTTTGAGTCCTGCCACTTTGCTGAACTGATTTTTATTTTGTAATAGTATTTGCCAGTTTCTAAATGTTCTTCTGTGATAAAAACCAGATCATCCACAAAGGCCTACACTTTATATTCCTGTGTTTTGATTTTTAGTCCCTTTATTTCCTGATTCTGTCTAATTTGTAGCGTTAATCTCTCCATTGAGAGGATGAATAACAGAGGGAATTGGGGGCATCCCTGTCTTACCCATTTAGTTATGTTGAAGCCTTCTGTTTGTTCTCCATTCAATATTATTTTAGCCATCTGGTTAGAATATGTTGCTCTGAGCATTCCAATACATTTCTCTCCAAAATTCATTACTGCTAATTGGTTTATAAGAAAATCCCAATTTAGGTTATCAAATGCTTTTTGTGCATCTATGAATATCAATGCTACTTGTTTTTCTGCATGTGCCTCATAGTATTCTAATACATTCATCATAATTCATATATTATTTTTTATGTGCCAATGAGGTAGAAATCGATTTTGGCCCAGGTGTATGATTTTGTTTAGTATTTTTTTTTATTCTTTCCGCTATTATCGCCATAAATATTTTATAATCAGCATTTAACAGCGAGATTGGCCTATAATTTTGGATATTTTGTTTCTCAGTATTACTTTTGGGAATGAGTGTTATTAGTGCCTCCAACCAAGATTTTGGTATCTTAGCTTGTTCTAATACTTTGTTGTATGTTTCTAGTAATAGGTTCTCTAATGGTTTTTGAATAAAATTCTGATGGAATTTCATCCGGACTCGGGGTTTTATTGTTTTTTTGCTTCTGGATTGCCCTCTTCAACTCTTGCATCGTTATTTTCTCATTTAGTATTTCCTTTGTTGAATTCAGTAGGGTTGGGAGATTCCTCTCTTGTAAATATCGTTTGATGTCCTCCTCTTCTATTTTGTCTTGACTATACCAAGTTTGAAAATATCTTACTGCTATACTTTTTTTCCTTCTGTTAGTGTGTCATCCCTTCTTCATCCTCTAATTGCTGTATTTATTTCTTTTCTTTTTCTTTTTTAAATTTGTATGCCAACCATCTCCCTGGTTTATTGGCATTTTCAAAATAGTTTTGTCTAATTGATCTAATTTTGGGGGCCACTTCTTCTTGTGTCTATATCATCAAGAGAGGACTTTTATACTTTTATTCCAATCACCTCAATTCTCTCACAAGCACAAATTTACTTTTACATTCCCCTCCTCCTCTTCCTTCCAAAAAAGATGCAATATTGCCAGAAAAGAAGGACAGGTCATGTCTGAAACTACACCATGGCAATCAGGATGGCAAACCATCAATATTTTTCACCCCCTTTACACTAACTATATTCTGATAATTCTGAATAGAATTATCCACTGGAGAAATTGGATTTTTATTTATTTATTTTTATTTATTTATTTTGTCATAACAGTATATATAAGCATAACATGAAATAACTATATAATATATAAGCATATATATGAGCATAAGTATCTAATAACTATATTAATTGGATATAATGAAAAGGAACAATAGGACAGGGAATGGTAGGCACATTTGTGCTCTTATGCATGCCCCTTATAGATCTCTTAGGAATGGGGTGAGGTCAATAGTAGATAGTTTTTAGTTAAAGATTTTGGGATTTTGAGAAGAGACCACAGAGTCAGGTAATAATAATAATATCAGAGTTGGAAGGGACCTTGGAGTTCTAGTCTTCTAGTCCAACCCCCTGCCCAGGCAGGAAACCCTACACCATTTCAGACAAATGTCTATCCAACGTTTTCTTAAAAATTTCCAGTGTTGGAGCATTTACAACTTCTGCAGGCAAGTTGTTCCACTGATTATTTGTTCTAACTGTCAGGAAATTTCTCCTTAGTTTTAGATTAGTTCTTCTCTCCTTGATTAGTTTCTCTCCTTGATTAGTTTCCACCCATTGCTTCTTGTTCTACCCTCAGGTGCTTTGGAGAATAGTTTGACTTCCTATTCCTATTCTTCAATATCCCTGAGATATTGGAACACTGCTATCATGTCTCCCCTAGTCCTTCTTTTCATTAAACTAGGCATACCGAGTTCCTGCAACCGTTCTTCATATGTTTTAGCCTCCAGTCCCCTAATCATCTTCGTTGCTCTTCTCTGCACTCTTTCTAGAGTCTCAACATCCTTTTTACATCGTGGCAACCAAAACTGAATGCAATATTCCAAGTGTGGCCTTACCAAGGCATTATAAAGTGGTATTAACACTTCACGTGATCTTGATTCTATCCCTCTGTTTATGCAGCCCAGAATTGTGTTGGCTTTTTTGGCAGCTGCTGCACACTGCTGGCTCATATCTAAATGGTTGTCCACTAGGACTCCAAGATCCCTCTCACAGTTACTACTATTGAGCAAGGTACCACATATCCAGTACCTGTGCATTTTGTTTTTTTGGCCTAAATGTAGAACCTTACTTTTTTCACTGTTGAATTTCATTTTGTTAGATAGTGCCCAATGTTCAAGTCTGTCAAGATCTTTCTGTATCTTGAGCCTATCTTCTGGAGTGTTGGCTATTCCTGCTAGCTTGGTGTCATCTGCAAATTTGATGAGTTCCCCATCTATCCCCTCGTCCAAGTCATTGATGAAGATGTTGAAGAGTACTGGGCCTAAAACAGAACCGTGGGGTATTCCACTGCATACTTCCCTCCATGTGGATGTAGTTCCATTGAGGACTACATGTTGAGTGCGGTTGGTCAGCCAGTTACGAATCCATCTGGTGGTAGTGCTGTCTAACCCACATTTTTCTACTTTATCTAGTAGTAGGTTATGGTCTACTTTATCAAATGCTTTACTGAAGTCCAAGTAAATTATATCGACAGCATTCCTCTGGTCCACTAATTTTGTCACTTTGTCAAAGAATCCAATAAGATTAGTCTGGCATGATCTGTTTTTGACAAACCCATGTTGGCTTTTGGTTATTATTTTGTTTGCTTCTAGGTGTTCAGTGATTTGTTGCTTGATTATCTTTTCCAGAATCTTCCCTGGTATTGAGGTTAGGCTGATAGGTCTGTAGTTTCCTTTTTTCCCCCCCCTTTTTTGAAGATGGGAACTACATCAGCTCTTTTCCAGTCCTCTGGCAGTTTTCCTGTGCTCCAGGATCGTTGAAAGATACAGTTCAGTGGTTCTGAGATTTCGTCTGCCAGTTCCTTCAGAACCCTGGGGTGTAATCCATCCGATCCTGGTGATTTGAACTCATCTAGGGTAGACAGATGTTCACTTACCATTTTCTCCCCTATTTTAACTTGTGTTCCTAATCTGTTTTTTGTGGTGCTGTTTTTGATCGGTTGGATTGTTTTTTCCTTTTGTGTAAAGACAGATGCAAAATATGAGTTAAGTAGATCTGCTTTCTCCCTGTTGCTTGTCACCTTCTTGCCACTTTCTCCCAGCAATGGGCCAATTGTTTCCTTGACTTTTTTCTTGTTTTTAACATGTTGGAAGAAGCTTTTTTTGTTATTTTTTTACTTTTGTCGCTAGCCTTTGTTCATTGTGAGCCTTAGCTTTCCTCACTTCATCTTTACAGGCTCGGACTATTTGCTGATATTCTGCCTTAGTTATTTGCCCCTCTTTCCACTTTTTATATGTGTCCTTTTTGTCTTTCAATTTGTCCATGCATCCATGCTGGTTTCTTTTGAGATCTATTATTTATCTTCCTCATTGGTATTGTGCTAGACTGGGCTTTTATAATCTCACTTTTCAAAATTTCCCAAGCTTCTTGAGTTGTTTTCCCCTTGAAGATTCTCATCCATGGAATCCTTCTCATGCTCTCTCTGAGTTTATTGAAATTGGCTCTCTTGAAGTCCAAGACTCTAGTTTGACTTTGTTCTACTACTTGTGTTTGCATAATGTTGAATTCCAATATTGCGTGATCACTTGCCCCCAAGATTCCTATAACTTCAACACCTTCTAGCATTTCATCTCTGTTAGTGAGAATTAAGTCCAGTATGGCTGATCCCCTTGTGCCCTTCTCTACTTTTTGGGAAACAACGTTGTCTGCTAGGTTTGTTAGGAACCTGTTGGATTTTCCACTTGGTGCAGAGTTTGTCTCCCAGTTGATGTCAGGGTAGTTAAAATCCCCCATTACTACTGTAATGTGCTTCCTACATACCTTAGTTAGCTGACTAGCAAAAAGTTCATCTATTTCCTCTGTTTCGTTGGGTGGCCTATAGTATATGCCTATGGCAATATCATTTTCCCTCCCTTTAATATTGACCCAAATGTGTTCCAAGCATTAATAACTCTGTTACAGAAGTTATATTTTCTGCAATCAAGATTGAAGCAGTTAACATTAGCTTAAATCTATTGTTTGCTCTTGTATTGTTGTGATTGAAGCTGAAGAAGTTTTAAACAGGAAGAACATTGCAATAGATGATTCTATGAGTTAAACACAGGTCTTGTCGAAGGCGGCGTAGTTCTAAATTTTCTAAACCCAGGATTTCAAGTCTGGTGGCATAAGGTATTTTGTTGTATTCGGAGGAGTGGAGAACTCTTCTTGTAAAATATTTCTGGACACGTTCAATTGTGTTGATATCAGAAATGTGGTATGGGTTCCAAACAGGCAAGCTGTATTCAAGAATTGGTCTAGCAAATGTTTTATATGCTCTGGTTAGTAGTGTAGTGTTTTTGGAAAAGAAGCTACATAAGATTAGATTTACAACTCTTAGAGCCTTTTTTGTGATGTAGTTGCAGTGGGCTTTGGCACTTAGATCATTTGATATGAAAACTCCAAGGTCTTTAACAGGGTGGGGGGGGGGGTCATCTGTAAGGTAATGTCCATCAAGCTTGTACTTAGTGTTTTGGTTCTTTTTTCCAATATCTAAGACTGAGCATTTGCTGGTTGAGATTTGGAGTTGCCAAGTTTTAGACCATTCGGATAAAAAGTCACTTAGGGGAACCTAAGTGAGTCTTTGATTTATTTCAGCTTTCAGTACAGTATTACCCCAAGAATATCAACTTACATGCCAGTCCCCTCATGAATAAGCTGCACTGCAGATATACTCCCTGGAATTTAATTTCTGAGTAAGGTGTGTCTATGTTGTGCTTGGATCCAGGGACCATGAAGATCCAAATATGTGAAAATCTAACTTACTGTGGCTTGACCAGTTGGGATTTCTTCCAAAGATCTTGCCTAAAGGGAGTTCCAAGAAGTGGAGGAAAATGCATGTGTCTGACTTAGTTCTAGAAGTGCATCTGTGGGTCAAAATAGCTGGAAGAATACCTCTACTGTTGTTTTTTCTTGCTCAAATGCATCTCTCTTCCCTCTTATGGTAGCCTTGTAGTCAGGCCACTATTTTATTGTAGTCAAGGCAGCCATGAAATCCTCACAAGCCACTTAAGACCAATTAACATCAGAAGGATTGAAGTAGGCTACTTTTTTGGAATCATGATCATTGTTTTGGAACCAAAGCCAGGATCCTGTCCTCTTAGTATAAATATTGACTACATTACTATTAATAAATAGTTCAAAATTTATGGCCATTTCCAAAGATCTAAATATATAAAGCAGTTCATGGTTATCAGTAGCAGATTACCTAAAAGGCTGGGCTGGTAAAACTTCATGGATGGACTACTACCCTATCACTATTTACCTGAGAAAAAATTCCACTAAAATCTGGAGAGCTGACTTCTGAGAACACCCTGAAAGATTGCATTATACTTTGCTTCCACAAAAGCAAAAGATTAAGCCTTCGCTCTTTATGGAAAGAAATACCCTACCTTATCTTCCTGGCCTGTGTTTCCCCGACATTTATTTTATTTATTTATTTATTAATTAAACTTTTATACCGCCCTTCTCCCGAAGGACTCAGGGCGGTGTACAGTGCACATTAACCATTTTCCCCAAGTGAAGGACTATGGGAAGCTGCCTAGTTGTTTTCCTCTTTGGTTAGCAAGGTTGCTGCTTCATTTTATAACTGACTTATAGCAGTCATTGCCGTATGAGATTCTAGGCTGAGCCATGGCAAGACTAAGTAATAGATTGAAAATACAATTATTGCTTACC
The DNA here is from genome assembly GCF_028640845.1 of Ahaetulla prasina. Lineage (NCBI taxonomy): Eukaryota > Metazoa > Chordata > Lepidosauria > Squamata > Colubridae > Ahaetulla > Ahaetulla prasina. The sequence continues at coordinate 103,644,892 of NC_080541.1, read as the reverse complement.
TACAGAGTTCTTTTGCTGGGGAGGTAAAACACATATATCAGAAATGGTGGTGGTTTCTTTTCTCCCCAGGCCTATTCAATAAATGAACGTTACACCAGGATTCTTACACAGAATATCTTTGAAATGGGGTTTGTATTGATTTTTGTAACTACTCTGTTAGATGACGTTATCCCTTAGTGTGTCATGTGTAGATGGTTCAGCCCGGAGCAGGTCATTGAGGTGATAACTGTCATTTGGAGGGACAGAAAAGCAATCATAGCTTTTTCATTACTTACTGTTTTCCCCCTGCAACTGTGGGATCATTTGACATATTATGGGCTTCTTGTGATTTAAGCTGCATTCTGAAATTAAGTGCTAGAATATCAAGCTGAAGGTTTAGAAAAAAATAAACTTAGTGTCAGAGAAACCACACTCCCTCTAGGTCAGAACCATAATCCCAGTGTATTAGCAGTCAGAAAGAAAACTATAAGAACAACACTAACAATGACTGTAAGATTTGCAGGGGCCCCAGAGGCCTATAGAAATTAAGATATTGCTCCTCAATCAAATCCTTGGTCTATCCTAACAAAAGGTTAATTATGTTATAACCTTTACTTACTTTTAATTATACTTAAAAGTAATTATATTATTAATTGTACTAACATTGAAAAGGTCTGCAGAGTAACTATGAAAAAAAAAACCTCACACGTAAGAAACCTATTATGGTCCGCTAGTTATCTATTTCACACATGCACACTACTTTTGTAAATTCAGAAAAGCTGCAGCCATGAAGTTTATTGAGACTCTGGAATTCTGCTGAGCACAATTAGTAATTCTGCAGTAGCCTGTAGGTCAGGGGTGGACAAGTATGGCAATTTTATGTCTTGTGGACTTCAACTCCCACAATTCCTGAGGCAGCCATGTAAAGTCATAGACTTGCCATATTTGTCCACTCCTACTATAGGTCATAACTTGTAGAAGTCTCTTGCAGAACTAATATTATCCATATCAGATGGTCCCCAGGTTTCCTAAAGCAGAGATGACCTGCAAGCTTCCTGCAGCCACCAATTTTATTTTATTTTTTCTTAATAGTTCACAAATCCCTGCTAATCAGTGTCATAATTTGAGAGAAGGGTATTACTATTTTGTTTAATGAAATAAGGAGCAAATTGGTGCCTATTTTATTTAGCCCCCTTTAATTCTTCCCTTCCATGCTCCAAAAAAAGCTCATTCTGCATTTTCTTGTGATGCCAGGTTAGCTTCTTCAAATTCCTTGTTTGAAGACTTCAAAAAAGGTTGTCTTTTTATCACAACATTTCAGAAGCTGACATAAGGCAAATAATGTTTTAGCCAGATAGTTTTGCTGTGACTTTCCTACCTGAGCATTTAGAGGTATCCAAACTGAAGAGAGATCTAACAGACCTTTCCGAGTATAGATACTGTATATACCTGAAGATATACAGTATCTTAAAATGAAAATCATGACCCATTCTCTACCATCACCATGGAGTGGAGGACACAGAATTATAGTCTTAATGACACAGGAAGGTAAGCTCCATTTGAATATTATGAAAGATGGCCCAACAACAAGAACAAGTCAACAGTAAAAAGTGTTACCCAGAGCTCTTCTTTGATAAATTATTCAATCAATGGCTTTAGCTTTAATCTGAATTTCTGCATGGAGCAGGGCTTGGATTGGACAGTTTAAGTGGCCCTTTCAGTGCTAGGGTTCTATGAGCTGTTAACTTACCTCTTGTTCTACTGTGCTCTTGGGTGTAATTACCTCAATTGTCTATCCTACTTTTGTGCTGTGTGATTTTACACAGGACCCAACATGTCCTATACAAGCAGCCACAGTTTATAACTTTCAAAAGTGGCTCATTGAACGACTCCTAAATTACTGGATGAATATATACGAAGGAGATGTCATTTTTACAATCCACAGCCTGGAGGCAACAGCTACAGAAGCCTTAATTTTTACAATGCTGTAGCGACTTTAACATTCTTGTATAAAAATGAGTGACAGTCAACATTCACTTCTATGGTAGTAGTGTAAGTTAAAAAACAAACAAACCTTGAGGTTGAAAGAAAATCCTGCTTTCTAATACTCATGCAGTACCTCTGCTGTGATGTGTGCATGGAAGAGGGGAGGGGCCAACTGACTGCACCCAAATTGGACCCTGAATTTTTGCTCAATTACTAATCAAAGCACACTTATACAACAGCTTATTTATACGGTTACTTAAGAGTTAACTCAAAATGACTCTCAAGAAATACAGTATTTCTGGGGGAGAGGGAGGGAGGGATGGAGAGAGAGAGAGAGAGAATATCCTACAGTAAAATTGTCTTGAGATCCCACCACTTTAGACGTGAGAAGGGAGACAATTCCCACCTTCATTCAGAAGCAAGTTTAGCATGGGATGTGCTGCTTGTCCAGAGAATTGCCTATAATTAAAAGTCAAAAATGAAAACAAGGCAAGGCATTTGCAGCAAGGCTATGCCTTTATCAGAACAGAAACTACACCTGGATTTCCTCCATTTGGAAATGAGACCAGTGAAATTAGAATTCTGGTAGTGAAATTTGGATTTCCCTTAAATCCATATTTATGATACTTTGGCTTTTTTGACACAAAAAACTCCCAGAGAAAGTTTTAAAATAATAAAATGTAATAATAATAAAACCTAAAAGGAACATAATACCAAAAGGGACACATTATGCTAAAAAGAAATCCAAAGCAGATATAGGAAGGGTTCTCCTCTCCTCCTCCTTCCTCCTTCCTCCTCCTCCTCCTCCTTGGCATCTTTGAATCCTAGGAAAACCATAGGATTTTTTTTTGAAAAAATAGAAAATTTCCAAAAGTTGTTAAACATCCTACATTTATTTATGTACTACCTTTATTATTGTTATTATTTTTAAATAACTCAAGGTTTGCACCCTTCACCAAAGATAACATATGAAGACACCAAGTTGGATTGTTGGTTATCTGCATCGCCAGATATTTAGTACTATTGAACACCTCCACAGCTGCAGCCTTGATACAAAGTGGAGATTGACTATGCTGGCTCTTTCTAAAAGGAGTTTTACTAAAGTCAAGTGAAGTACAGTAAAACAAAGCCAGGTCTGAGGTTCCTGCATCAATTCCCTAGCGAAATCCCCTGTGTTTCCCATATCTGCCCTCTCATTGGTCCCCTTGTGTCCAATCATATTCAAACCATTTTTCTCTCTTGCTGGGCATCTTTGAAGTGTTGTCTCCAATTGTCCCAAAGTACTTTGGCATTTTCCCCTTCCCCTATGCCCCTGGAGTCTATGGCAGGCTGGCACTAATATAAGTGAAAGCAGGAACAAGGTGGCAGATCTGACATGTACCCTCCATAGTGCTTTACAGCAGGGGTCTTCAACCTTTTGGACCTCAGGGACCACTAAATTCATAATTTTAAATCCCATGGACCACTAATGTGATCTGCCTAATGACAGGGCGGGCGTGGCTAGGTGGTCATGTGACTGGGTGGGTGTGGCCAACTTGATGTCACTCACATTGAGGGACGCTTTGCCGGCTTCTACTCGCCCTCCCCTGCCAACCACTCCTCGCCTCCCCGCCCAGGCTCCTTAGGGCCCCAACAGGAAGCAGTTGTTGAGCTAAGCAGCCACCATGAGAAAAAGTTGGCAAAACAGCTTAGTTCAAACTGGATCTCATCGAGAAGGAGGGTCAGCAGAAGCACCTCACTGAGGACTACGAGCATAGGCTTTTCAAGCAAAGAGAAGACCTGCGGGAGTGCAAGGCCAGGGACCGGCTCCTGCAGGCTCAGTGGGCTGAGATCATCAGCCAGTTCCAGGCCATGATGCAGTCCCGCTGAAACAAGGCCTCCGGCTCTTCACCAGCAGCAGCACTTCCCTCCAGCCTTTGCCTAAAGCCCCACACCAGGAGGCTGAAGCTGACCTCAAGTCAGAATTTCTTTCCTCCCCCTCCAACCTGCACAAAAAGACACCAAAGGGGGAGACTCTGTGCAGCAACACAAACATTCATTGCACGTATCTGTCCCAAGGGTCGTAGTTTGAGGACCCCTGATTTAGTCCAATATAAAGGTTAATGTTCCCCTTGTACATATGTGCTAGTCGTTCCTGACTCTAGAGGGTGGTCCTCATTTCCGTTTCAAAGCCAAAGAGCCAGCGCTGTCCAAAGACGTCTCCGTGGTCATGTGGCTGGCATGACTCAATGACAAAGACGCACAGAACGCTGTTATCTTCCCACCAAAGGTGATCCCTATTTTTTCTACTTGCATTTTTTACGTGCTTTCGAGCTGCTAGGTTGGCAGAGGCTGGGACAAGTAACAGGAGCTCACCCCGTTACATGGCAGCACTAGGGATTCGAACCACTGAACTGCCAACTATTCGATCAACAAGCTCAGCTTCTTAGTCCCTGAGCCACTAGTGCAATATAGTTATATAATTGCCCTCTAGTGCAATATAAAAAATGCAAATAATTTTTCTGCGGACCACCAACATTTTCTCGCAGACCACCAGTGGTCCATGGACCACCGGTTGGTGACCACTGCTTTACAGCACTCTCTGGATGGTTTGCAATGTAGAAGTATTATTTGTATATTGTCCCCATCTATCTGGGCCCTCATTTTACTAACCTAGGAAGGATAGAAGACTTGAGCCCCAACATAATCAAACTCCAGCCTACAGGCAGAGTTTGCCTGCAATACTGCACTTAACTCCTGCACCACCAGGGCTTTTGTGGTTGAGGGATGAGGAAACCAACTGTGGAATAAGGAATGGTCCAAGAGGAGGCGATCAATTGTGAGATGAGCAATCCATTTTAAAAAAGAAAAGACCAAGCCATAGTTTGTGGAATAATTAGCCAGCATGGTGTGAGTCACTCATCTAATCTTTAGCATCTGAAGCCTATTTATCAGAAATAAGGGACTGCCTTACACCATGCTACATTACCTTTTTAGTCAGACAGATTTTGGAGCCTTCACACAAGGAATTCTTGAGCTTCAAAACATCTTAAAAGCCCAGGAAATAGCTCATTGGCAACAGATACTACACAACGCACAGAACAGAAACCAGATGCCCAGAAAATACAAGTGGTTTAGAGGTGGTCTTTGGCCACAGTTCTCTGTTATAAGAACATCCTGAGAGATTTTTTTAGCTTTTAAATACCATCTGGTTTGCATTTCTAAAATGCAGATTGGGACTAATTCAACTCATTGTTGTATATTTGCCCTTTTGCCCTTATTAGCAAAAAGTAGGTGCGATATTATCATATATGTTATACAATCTTCTGAAAGTATTTTGAAGGCCAAAATACTTCCTTTTCCAACCTCTAGATATAGTTTAAAACACTGACACATCTTTATTCAGCATTTTTTAAATAGACAGCTCAGGGACTTATTAATTCCTGTCTACTCAGAGGTAAATCCTGATCAGAATCCAGGTAAACAGAAAAACAGGTACAGGATGCAGCCTGAACTCATAGCTCTGGATGGCTTATAGCAATAATTGTTTGAAATGGGATCAAATGCCAGGAGTCAGATTATGCATTAATCAAGAAACATCAGTGGCTATAACAAAGGGGATGAATTCTCTATGAACGAACTCAGTCATTGAGACAACTCTGTGCTAATACTTTAATAAATGAAAAAAAGTTTCCATTATCTATTCTTAGCTATCTTGCCAGCATCTTCAGATGTTACAAATTCTTAGCCGAGATTCCTTCTTCTCTTTTTCTTCAGTACTAGTCTAAGGGGTGCCAAGATGACTTTTGATGGAAAAAAGGATCTCATAAATAGAACATTTTCCTTCAAGTAGAGAACCATTCTGCTCCAAGAAGTATAGAAGAGGCTTTGTGTCCTGATATGATTGGGAACAATGCAGGGGTGAAATTCAGCAGGTTCTGACAGGTTCTGCAGAACCGGTAGCGGAAATTTTGAGTACCACCTCTGGCTAGCCCCAGAGTGGGGTGGGAACAGAGATTTTGCAATATTTTCCCCCCAGTAGTGGAGAAGGAATGGGGATTTCGCAGTATCCTTCTCCTGCCATGCCCACCAAGCCACGCCCACCAAGCCACACCCACAGAACTGGTAGTAAAAAAACTTGGATTTCACCACTGGAACAATGTTAGAATAATACTTCTCAATCAAATCTTTATTTAACTGATTTGTAACAGACAGTGTACCTCTGACTCTAGGCACTCCTTACCATTAGTATCCCATTGGATGTCACACACTATTCTCAGAACGACACAGGCTCAACCTTCATGGCTCTACCATTTCTGAAGGCTTTAGCCATTGTTAAAAGGAACAAGCTGTCCCTATGTGGCAAATCAAGCACTTTGGTTCAGGTTAAAGTATTAACGTTGTTGCATTCTTTTGCAAAACATTCAATTAAATTTAAGCAAAGGCTCACAAGGTGCCAGCCATTCATTCTATATTTGCTTCACACAGATTATTTATGAAAATGACATTGCTTTTCTGACAACTAACTGACTAACTAACTAAGCTGGAGAATGTTTATCACTATGGTTAAAAGAGACTTGTCACCATCAGGTGACTAATTCATAAGTATAACTAATTCATAAGCTGTCCCACAATTAGTTTTGATCAGACAAAGGATGTAAAGAAGTCCAGGTTAGTTGTGCTGTAAACTTATCTATCGTGCATGTTGTAAAGCTGCCTGTTGTGGCCCACCAGCTGCCAGCAGAGCTGGCAGCAGACTTGGACGATGAGGAGGTTGGGGAGGAACTTGGACCAGTGATGGAGTCTGGGGAGGGCTCTGATAGATGCTCTGCATCAGACACAGAGATAGAGTCAGGGCAGTCCGACATTTCCCAGCCACCGGAGAGGCAGCTGCCTTTGGAGGCTGATATGAGTGAGGAGGAAGAACAGCTGGGGCTTGTTCCAGATGCACGTATGGGCAGAGCAGTTTGAAGAGGTGAGCAACGGAGGACAAGAAGTCGACTTGGGAAGCAAAGCACATGTGGATGCTGAATGGCCCCTCCCTGGCTGGGGAATAAATAGAAGGAAAGGGGAGTGGCTGTCGTAGGAGACAACAGTTCATATTTCTGAAGATTTTTCTCATTGTGTTTCATGCCAGAAAGACTGCTTACCAGAACTTACTTTGCAGCCTTTCGGCTGGGAGCTCATGGCCTTGCAAGCATCGCAAGGAACTGATAATGTCTGTACTGCAGTTAACACCCTGAAGGATTATTGCCTGGACTTTTCAGTGGGTGAATGCAATTAATTCACAAGTGGTAAATAAAGAGGGGGTTTTTTTGTGTCAAGAAGTCTGTTTCTTGCTTCTGCTAAGGCTGGGTCAGAACACTGCCCAGAGTCTTTCCAGAGTTGAGCAACCTTAACAAAACAAACAAATAAATAAAGATTGGGCTGGCAATCTAATATTATTAATAACACAATCTATATGTAGATATAAGCAAGGAGAAAGAACAATGTCTTGACAGTAAATCACACTGTTGCACACTGACAGCTTTAAAATCTACACTACAGTTTTGTGCAACTACTGATAACATTGGAACTTAAGGATCTTGCCACCTTTTGGAGCTGCTTCTCTATGCTGAATATTATGACTATTATGCTTCCCATTTCTTTAATGTTTCTTTCTAATAAACTAAAATATTAAGTTTTCTTAATTGACAGCATACCAAAGTAAACTTTAAAAAATGAGCTGTAAAAGGAGATTTTTTAAAAAAAGTATTGTACTATGCCTAATAATATTTTTTTCTGGATCTATAAATGAGTTAATAAATCTGCAAATGCAAATCTGCCAAAATAAACATGATCAAATCCACAGCACTTTTCTGTTGGTATGTTGGCAGTTGATATCCCTTGAAGAGCATAAGAAGGAAAACTCATATTTTCTTGGCAGTAAATGGTCCAAATGTGGCTGAAAGCTCACAAAACCCTGATCTGGAAATGCTGTGCCATATGACTTGCTCATAAATAAGCTCAAGAAATCTGGACTAGAAAATTGGTCCACATTCATTTGATAAGTCATAAGCAATGAGTCAAACTGGGCAAAAGAAACAAATATCTTTGAAGGTATTTTCTTAGTTATTATATTGTATTATATTATATTAAATTGCTCAACATGTTTGTAATAAAGAACTGCCAAGCATACGTAGCAGTCTTGTAGCTGGCACAAATCTAAAAGATTTGCAAATATGTTGGAAAATATGCTCAAATAGAAAAAAGTGCCCTTCATAAGCAGGGTAAATTTGGAAGAAATATAGAATAGAATAGAATTTTATTGGCCAAGTGTGATTGGACACACAAGGAATTTGTCTTGGTGCATATGCTCTCAGTGTACATAAAAGAAAAGATACGTTCATCAAGGTACAACATTTACAACACAATTGATGGTCAATATATCAATATAAATCATAAGGATTGCCAGCAACAAGTTACAGTCATACAGTCATAAGTGGAAAGAGATTGGTGATGGGAACTATGAAACGATTAATAGTAGTGCAGATTCAGTAAATAGTCTGACAGTGTTGAGGGAATTATTTGTTTAGCAGAGTGATGGCCTTCGGGAAAAAACTGTTCTTGTGTCTAGTTGTTATATAAATATAATTATGTTATATATAATTATAAATATATAAATATAATTAAATATAATTATGATACGCACTGAAATATGCTGCTTTTTGAGCTTAGTTTTTTTCTTGCACACATTTCATTACCTAACTAGGTAGCATCATCAGTGATAGAAGGGAGTGGGGTTTGCCCTCTGTTTATATACAAGTGGCTTGCCATGTCAGTGTTGGTGAGAGTGGTCTTGGTAGTTCTTGGATTAGGTTGTTATACATATGTTATATAATTAAGGAGTTTTTAACCTGTCTTCTGTTTTCTAGTTTTGTGCACTGCACAAGGCTAGTTTTCTGTTTGTTTATCTTACACGGTGGCTGATGCAGTCCTCACAGTAGATGATTCCAGATTTTTCTTCTTCTTCTTCTAGGACTAGAAGATCCTTTGGTATACTTAAGATGTTTTGGAGGGCCATAGTTGATTTTTGTGCTACGGTGATGCCAGGTGATTGTAATTATCTGTGGGTTGTTTCAGATAGGCTTTTGATGTATGGCAGTGCTATCTTTCCTCAGCTTGTGTGGGTTGTGCTGTAGTGGATTAAGTGGTCAGGCACTTTTTGATAAAGTTGTGTAGGTATCCATGACAGGGCAAAACACTTTAAACAGTGTGCAAATCCTACTCCTTTCTAGCACTAATGATGTTACCTTGTTGGGTAATGAAATATCTGCAATTCCAAAGGTGCTTTTTCAAGAGGCAACTGGACTTCTTCAGATTCTTGGATGAGAAGTGAAACGTCTTCAAAGAAAAACCAGAAAGTCCAGTTGCCTCTTGAAAAAGTACCTTTGAGACAATCATGATCTGGATGACTGAAAATCTCCATAGAAATATCTGCAAGAAAACAAACAAGCTCAGGTTGCCACAACTCTCTGAACACTGAAATATTGCATCAGTATTCTCTTATTGGCTAAGAATACCAGTAGAACAAAAGTGGTTTTCAGTGAACGTTAGATAGATTACCAATAAAGGAGAATATTTGTAGCTCAGGGTTGTAATGAGAGGTCCTTGGTGTTGTCTGAGCTTGCTTGTTTTCTTGCAGATGTTTCATTGCCCTAACTAAGTAATATCATCAGTGCTGTTTGCTGCCAGTTTATATTCTGGTGTCTTGCCTGTCTGTGTGGCTGGGGGTGATCTTAGACATTATTTAGATTGCATGATGCAACAAAGAGAAACCATTATTAAAGACCAAGGTAATTGATATGAAAATGGGGTGAAAGATTCCACCTTGAATAAAAAAGGGATGAGTACAAAAATAATCTCCCATATGAAAGAAGTACATAGAGGCTGGTCTATTTTAAAGACAACAAAGTCTATATTTTGGACAGAGAGAATCACTGGGTTGAAAGAGGGGTCAAAGAGGCCATCTATGTCAAAATTGAACAGCCCTCCCTCAACAAAGGGGGAGGGATAAGACATCATCTATTTCCAATCTACAACACAGTCCTTTCAACAAGGCTCCACACCAATTTGCACTACTCAAGTGACCCTTATGACACAGATAAACCTTCAGGTGACATTAACGACCAGCTAAAAGGATGCAAATGACTAGCTGACTGCAAGGAGTATAAATTCTTCCATCCCCGCCATCCAGTCAGAGCTGAAGAAGCTTCTTGGATTAGAAGTGAAATGTCTTCAAAGAAAAAACAAGAAAGTCCAGTTGCTTCTTGAAAAAAGCACCTTTGGGACATAGAGGCTGGTCATATAAAGCAGTGGTCTGGTGGATGGGGGGAAGGGGATGGCTCTGTGCGAGTGGTAGGTGTGCATGTGAATGTGCGCAGCTCCATTTCTGCAAGTGGTAGGCATGCATGGGCCAGCCACTCATGGCAATGGAGCTGCACGCATGCATGGGCTCACCTGCCCGCCACTTGCATAGCCCAGTTCCAAACAGGAGTTGGAGATCCCTGATATAGAGACAACAAATGAAGATTAAATTGCAAAAGAAATTTAGGGATGAAGACTGAATGGATTAAATAGAAGGGGAAGACTGTTGCTCAATGGAATAAGAGAACGGAAGGAATTCTCAAGAACAAAAAACACATACACAAATGTACTAATTGTTGTGTAGATATGGTAGAAGTAAGAATGGTTGCAAAAGTCCACTTGTTTTCTTTTGTTGTTATTATTTTTGTTTTTGTTTACATTTTTCTGTCTTTTTTTTAATATACAGACCAAGGAAATGAACATACCAATACTACTCCTTGCTCTTATTTTTACCACAACAATCCTCAGAATGTGACTGGCTCAAAGTCACTGGCTTTTATGGCTAAGGTGGGACTAGAACTCGCAGTGTCTTGTTTTCTAGCCAGCACCTTCACTACTATATCAAACTTGTTCTCTTTTTCTTTTTTCTTTTTCTTAACTCATGCCTTTCATTTATTTGGCCTGTTATTTACTATGCTCTACATAATGCTGTTTATCCCAAAGTGGATAATGATGGGTCTGCATGTTTACATAAAAGATATTTTGCATATTTCTTAAAGGAATTATAGAAAAATTGCAGGGTCTTTGTGTGACCTGTTGTACCAAGAGATTCTTTTATTTTGGTACGCCTGATTGGAAATTGATTTTAATTATGTGGGAGTATCAAATGTTTGTTCTTTTGCGGTTTAGACTGATCTTTCCCAGTGTTCCCAACTTCCTTTAGATCTGTTTTTAAAAGAAACCATAGTCTGTATGTCTCTGTAGTGACCAGCTTCTAACCCCATTTTATTGGGATAAGAAACTAGTGTTCTTAAATCTAACAAGCAAATTCCTACTTTTAGAAGCATATACTCTTCTGTTCTCCATGTGTTTTCTCAGACACAAACTTCCCAATGTCCCCCCTCACAAAGAGGCAGATGGTATATGTTTCTCTCCTATATGTTCTCTGAAATGAATCAGATAACTAGAGTTAATGGTATTGGAATAATACCCCAAGAATATTTATTATAATCTGTTTCTTAAGCATTTCCAGAAGCAACAAGGCAAACTTGAAAATAATTAACCATTTTTCTTCCACTTGGTAGTCTGCAAAAGTATAATTTTGATACTTAAAAATTATTTTTTCTTAAAAAGAAAAAAATAATTTCTTTAATTACTTAAAACAACATTACTTACAAGGAAATGAATTCTATCTCTGAAATCTAACTGCATCTCACAAGGAATGGGTGTTTTGTTTTCAGCAGATCTATGAGGAGCAAGCAAAAAATGCTTTTCTTCTCCCAGAAAAAAAATAATAATAGTCTGACTCAGTTTTAAGAATGTATAGTTTTGAAAATATACCTTTTTTAAAAAGCTAAGAAGGATTCTCCCTTTCTTTCTTGCCTCATCCCTCTGCTTGAGAATCTGCTTAAAGACCAACTTTTTTTTGCTGAACTTTTAGGAATGACTATGGAACCAGGCAGCATTTTCTCAACATACTGTCATTCAAAGAAATGCAAAATAGAAACAACCTCTGAAGAAAGCTTCTATTGCCATGATAGACATTTCTGCTTTGTGTGTGGGGAAAAAAAACTAAAAGGAAAGGAAAAGTAAACAGTCTAACTACCATATACAGTGTGTGTGCGTGTATATATGTATATTATATATTATTGACAAACGAGTCCCTAACACGAGGAATGACACCAGAACTACACTCACGAGGTCCACACAGGATGTCACCACCACACATGCACCCAGAAAGCAGACCCAAACCCACACTGATCAGGAAGCACAACCAAGGACCAGAAGCCAGACCACAGCTGCAACATTAGCCATTTCAAACCCCTCCAATCCATACATACAGCAGACAGACACCCACTATGAAGATGTAGCACGACCACAAACACGAAGCCAAACAACAGCAATGCAGCTCACCAGCTCAAATCCCCCTGCAACTCAGACTAATCTGAGCACAACCAAGCCCCCACCCAAACAGGACACACCCCCAGCCAATCAGAACACAAAAAAACCCCCATCCAATCAGAGCACAGCCAAGCTACCACCCAATCAGTTCAAATCCCCACTAGCAGTTAAAAAGGAAGAAACAGCTGCAATCACACATTGCTCCCAGAAGCACGAAGCTGAAGCCTGAAGATGATGAATGAGACTTCGTGTTTACACATTCCATTTTTTGGGGTATGCCACAAATTATGGAAATAGCAAGTGAGATCAGCCTGTATGAAATTTTTACTGCACATTTTGGGAATTTATGAAAAAGAGATACGGAGAGATATGGAGAGGCACACACTTCTCTGTCCTGTCTTCTGTCCTACTCACCCACTTCTGGAAAATGCCCCTTCTTTAAAGTTCAGACATTCTGTTCAAAATGTTTAGAGTTCTCCTGAGCCTCTTGAAAATATTCAAAGGCAGAGTCCTAAACCTTATAGAAACTTGAAATGACACTTTTGCAACAAAACATGGTCATTAGTCAGAACTGAAAATAAAGGAAAAGTCAGAACAGCCATGAGAGATTGTTTAGAAGATGTGGGGACTGTTTGTTTAAATGAAACTAAAGGCAAAATGTTTCTGTTGGTGTAATTAATTTAATACAAAGGAACCAGAAAGAGTAGCACCATTTGTTAAGGCGTCTGTCAACCAGGCCTTAGGCTGGAGACCAGGAATTCTTAGAAAAAGCTTGAACCAATTTCTTTTTTCCAAATCATTTTCTTTACACAGACGCCTTTCTGTTTCCCCTCTCATATTTTAATTGTTTCTATTCTACACATGGTATCAAGATACTGATAATAAATCACTTCTGTAAGCAAGGTTTTTAAAAGGAAAAAAATGTCACTGGGTTATCTATACCAGCTATCAAAGCAAACAACATAGGAAAAGTTAGGAGGGGAAAAAAAACATAACCAATACATCCTTGTTTCAAATTAGGCTGGCAGACTGGATTGACTTGTTTAGGATGTGCAGTTTTTATTCAGTAAATATGTGACTGGTAGGAATTTTAATGGTGGTCTAGTATCAAAGAATGACTCTAAATAATGTTTGTTCACTTACTGAGGAATGTATATGGTCTAATAACCATATTTTGTAGTCTAGAGATCTTTTGGCTTTTAAAGACAGATTCTCCTTTATCTGGTTATTTCAATCAAATGGTTTGAGAAGTTTGGGGAACACCCCCGAAACAACTCTTCACTTGAATGATATAATTTGGCAACTCTGCAAATTAGAACAGTGTGTAGCTTCTAATAAAAAAGGGTCAAATGTGTTTCTTATAACTATCCTCCTGAGGTTTAGTTGAATACGTAAACTTTATGTGAACTTCTAAACAATACATTATTTGGGGAGGGGAGAATGGAGTTAGTTATTTCAAATTAGGATTGAATACTAGGGTTGTTAGCTACTGTTCAATGGCTACTTTTAGTTTGTTTAGTTCATTAAAAAGTTTAATGAAAGTATTGTTTGTTAAAAGTATATAATCTTCTATTTGAACAATATCTTGTGATATATAAAATCCTGACTTATCTTGCTGATGAGTTTCTCTTTCATAGGATAGAAGAAGACCAAAGGAGTCTTAACTATTCTTGATTTGATGCTATTAGGAAGAAATACTTACTAGAAAAAAAAATAGGGAAAATTTGAAGGAAATAGCCACTATCAAATTCTGGAATTTTTTAGTTTAAGGATATATTTTTTAAAATATTATTTAAAAATATTCAGAATATAGAGAAATGCGTATAGTTATAGAGAAATACCTAAAGTAGTCATCCAGAAAACATACGTTAATAAACTCAGAGCAATGATGAGGATTCCACAAGAAGAAAAATTACCTGGGAAGAAAGGTTCTCTTTTAAAAAGTGAGACTAAAAGCAACACTGAACAGAGTCCCAATTTGAAGAGCTGTGAAAAGGTGGTACGCCTTTACAAAAAGCTTTGTGAAACAATAGCATCTATATGAGATGGGAAAAGAGAGAGGCCATTAAAACAGTTGGCCTGATTTAGAAACATAGGGCCAGGAAAGCTAAAGCTCAGAATAATCTGAATTTTAGTGAAGGATGCTAAAGATACTTAGGGTATTTATATTGGGGGGGGGGAAGGGGTGGTGCAGTATACCAGTGAAAATGGCAAAAGGATAATAGGTGACCACACCTGCTAATTTGTCTCCGTCTTCTTTTAGAAGAGGCTATGCATTCATTTGAGTCATTTCAAAAAGCTGATTAAAGATTCCAGCTCAAGGTTAGAAGAAACACAGGGAATGCCTGAATAAATCGAAAGCTTCAGAACCCAAAGAAGTACTTTAAGAAGCAGTAGTTATGTAACACATATCATTTAAGTCACAATTTTGGGTTAAAGTTTATATTTTATTTTACTTTATATTTTACTTTACTTTATTTTTTAAAATGGGTACATATTCTGCCTGTCTGTCTATGCAGCAATAGGAAGCTGCTTATACTGATGTCCTGTATATTGTTATTATAGTTTAAAAGTTCATTAGCACTCTAAAAAGATGTATGGGAGGGAGTGAATGCTTGAAACAGGGAAACAAAATGGGAATTTATGAACAATGTGTGATTCTAAATTTCATAACTTTCACAATAGTTTACCATTACCTAATCCATTTTCTTATTTGTAAGACATCTGGTACACTGCGCTGCTGCTCAGATCACTTTAATTAAATCAGCCTCTGAACTTTCCTATAAAGCAGCGGTTCTCAACCTGTGGGTCGGGACCCCATTGGGGGTCGAATGACGATTTGCCAGGGGTCGCCTAAGACCATCGGAAATATGGGAAGTATACTTGCGAGTCGAAGAATCACGCTCCAATGGTTGACTCTACAAGCCAGCTGCAGGTTCTTCAAATCGCTAGCCGAATTCGGCTTCAGGCGCGATGAATTAAAAAAGAGAGAAATCTTTGCTCTGATGTCTCCCTCTCAAGCCAGCTGCAATCACTCCCAATCGCTAGCCTAATCTGGCTTCAGGCACGATAAACTTAATAGGGGAGGAGTCTCCGCTTTAATGCCTCCGTCCTCAAGGCAATCGCAAGCAGTTCAGATCACTAGCCAATAGGGCTTCAGGCACGATAAATTCAAAACGAAAATAATTTCATGGTTGGGGTCACCACATCATGGGGAATTGTATTAAAGGGGTCGCAGCACTATAAAAGTTGAGAACCACTGCTATAAAGCAATGCAAGTTCTGATGTACTACAGAACAGCAGCAAGGGCAACTCCATGAATTCAACTGCATGCATTCTGTTTGTTAACGTACGAACAGAATGCATGCAGTTGCTATGCAGGGACCAATTCCTCTAAAATGTGGATGGACAATTTAGCATGAATAACATCCTGCAAGTGTTTTTATGTTGCTTAATTGTGCCTAAGAAGCATGAGCTGCAGAGGGTTTCCATGTGCCATGACCCCCGGACCATCCCCAGTTAAAGTATGACACTGTCGGGAATTTCAGCTTTATTTTCCTGTTGATAAGAATAGCATCCGTTCATTTATACAAGTGGTGTCACTCAGGGATGTCAAATGAACAATTAAACTTGACTTTTGCACTTGGATTTCTTGGTACATGACTGAATGGAGAAGGTAGGACTTCTTTCTACATATTATTTATTTTGCTCATTTGATTCAATAGAACCAAAAATCATTGAATTGCCCTGTAAGTGCAATGTTCCATCTGAGAGTCTACCACTTCTTCTGTAAATATTCACACTTATGAAAAGAGTACCGACCTTTATCAAAATTAGACATTCTTTTATAAGAATTAGAACTTGGGCCATCCATCATTAAGCCTTCTATTGCTTGATGATGGATGGAAACACCTATGATACTAACACAAGATCATATTTCTCATGCAGTAGCTATGAGACATTCTGCAGATATTTTTTCTTTAAAGATTAGTTTGGAAATAAATAGTTTTTCAAAATACAAACTCACGAAAGAACAAGGATGTGCAGAAATAGGGAAGTAGCATACAACTATAGGAAGTCCTCATAATGACAGGAAAGCTCACATTTGCAAAATATTTTTCAAATTCAGAATCAGATAATTTTAAAGGCAAATATTTTGCGGTTGTGTGTGTGTGGGATCCTGTAGGATCACTCATTCAAAACAATTGCACACAATCTTTGGGACCTTGTGGGGTGGCTACTATATAAAAAGAAATAATTTAGCAAGTGCTACCATCCTAAGAACTTCATAACAACCAATCAAATCTCCTGTTCAAACTGAAGACTTTATCCCCTTGCAGTTCTCATGCTGTTCTGGATGATATTGGTGCTATCGATATTATGAATATTATCCAAAGTAACATTAGACTAGTTACAAATGGAAGGGAAATCCTTTTTAGTTGAACAAATTAATTTTCACTGTGAAATATAGCAACCCTAAGGCTCTCAGACAGCCGTTTAAATCTTACAGTACACTGCACAAATAAAACATATAAATCTGATTTTGATGCTGGAAGCCATACTCTGTATAAGCTTTATTCCTCCTGCTCAAGAAGGGCTGGATTACAATTCCCATAATGCTCAGTCAGCATAGGCTTTACTAGCCAGGGACAATAGGGTTTATAGTGTAACATATTTGGAAGACTCCCGGTTGGGAAAGGCTGATGCAGACACACAACAGATATCACATAAAAATAGATGGTACTGCTAGACGGTCTAAAGAATGAGCAATGCCAGAGACTACAGCAAGACTGTGTCTAGCTCGTTGACTTACAAGCTGAGTACATCCAAACTATGGTCAGCTTAGCTTGCACAACCATTATTTGAACAAGTAGTTCAAATAAGGAGAAGGGTTGTACTATAAATTCTTAGAGCAGAGACAGATAATGGGATTCAAAGAAGAAGAAGAAGAAGAAGAAGAAAGGTGCTTTCAAAGAAGCCTACATTGCTTTGCTACATTCATCTCTGTTGTTACCTTTGTTCAAGAAGGAACCTCTGCCAAACTTCTCTCAAACTTATCAGAAGGAGAAATTTCTTTTCCAACCAAAAATGCTAGTCATTAAGGGAATTATTTTTTAACTGCTACTGCTACCATGTACCACGGGCAATTGGTCATTAGGATAATGCTGATTTACAGTTTAGCATCTGGGATTAACAAAATAGCTAATATAAATGTTTACTATCTGTTTAGGATATCACTATGCTACTTTACTTATATTTTATAGGCAGGTGTTCTGTCCCCCTCCCCACTTCACAGAGAAGATGCAGAGACGCGTATCCCACAGTCCTTTATATTTGCAACAGACCTGATTTTCGGTAGGAAAGACTTGGCAGCTACAGTGCAAAGGCCTGCCAAGTTCCGAGTTCTTTATCTCTTACAGAGACCGAAGCCCACGGGTGCAAGATCTGTTGCCAAGAGCTCACAGAAAGAAAGCCTTTGAAGGCCTTTAACTCCCAAACAACCGATCTGCAGTTCTCACTGGGCAGCTTTTTGTCCATCACAAGGGCCAGATGGCAACTCCACCCACTTTTATCCCCTGTGGGGTGTGTCTCAGTGACTCAGCAATCTCTGGGCCTGCCACATCTCTTCCTTTGCTGCGCACACTTATCTTTTCATCGCTGCCTCGGATCAATCCAAGATTGATCTTCCGTAGCTGGACCCTGAGGCGTTGCCAGGGAAGAGTAGGGTCTGGGGGAGGGAGGCCTTGTCAGTTCCTCCTCCTGGCCTGCAACTGGAACCTGGGGCGGTGCCAGAGAGGAGGGTCCTGGAGAGGAAGGCCTTGTCGGCTCCTCCCCATCACTCTCAGAGTCATCCTCCTCCATGACGACAGGCTCAGGGGCTGGAGTCACAACAGGCAGGTGTACAGGAGTGTTCTACCCCATCTGTATAGCTTTTGACATGACACCTAATCTGTTCCTTTGGAAGGCCTTTTCCCACATTATGCTAAGTATCTCAGTTCTCTGGGACAATCTTGTCTGTGAGTTCATGTGTATATGTGTGCAAAACTGGACAAAAAATTGTTTCAAACTTGCATTATTTTCACTTTCTGAAATGAAAGCTTTTTTGCCTTGGGCATTGGGCTAAGGAGTTGGGTGACCTCATTTTTAAGAGATCTATTTGTATAGATAAATGTCTTCAGGTGTGATGCATGTTGATTTTTGCTTTAATTTCTCTTCTAGTGTATTTCTAGTGCCGTTTTAAAAATGTATATTATTTTACTTTTTATTAAAGGCATTCTATAAGAATAAAAATAATACCAAATTTTGAAAGAAAGAAGTAAGTAAAGGAGTAAGTAAGTGAAAAAGTGCAAAGTAGAAAGGAAAGGAAAGGAAAGGAAAGGAAAGGAAAGGAAAGGAAAGGAAAGGAAAGGAAAGGAAAGGAAAGGAAGGAAAGATTTCTGATCTTAATAGCTTTTAGAAATAACATTTACATTATTGTTTTTCATTGGATATTAGTTGCCCAGAATAAATTGACAGTCACTTACACTGAAGAAATAAATATTCACAAAGGAAATTGCTGAGAAGGGTTTTACAAAAATTAAAAATCCGAAGTATTCAGTGTAAAGCCTAACTGCTTAATTCTTAAGGCTGAAGGCATGAAAAGGATTAATAGTGAGAAATGGTTGGATTTTAAAAAGAGTTTCTAGATATTTAGGAATCAAACTTCCAGTGTTCACAAAAACAAAATTAATATTTTTGAAGGAATATACTAGTGTATATAATCATGGATAAATTTTGGTCTTAAAAAACCTTCACGAAACAGGAATTTGAGTCTACAATTGCAATATCATAAATCATCAAAAACACATAACTTTTATAGTATCTATTACTGCTTGTTAAAATACTTAGGGGTGAGTTTCATGTTCATATATAGAAAATAGCACTTCTTAGCAATTGCATTTGGGAAGATTTTAAATTATTGGTTTTAAATTGGGTTTTATTTGATATTTTAATTCTAAATTTACGGGCTTGTTAGAATCAGTTTTTTAATTGTTTTATATTGTATTTATATGTCTTTTAAATGCCTGTACACCGCCCTGAGTCCTTCGGGAGATAGGGCGGTATATAAATTTGAATAAATAAATAAAATAAATAAATAAAATAACCATCATCATAATGTGTATGTTTGTGTGTGTATGGGTGTGGACCTTTGGATCACTTTTGATTTCGGACAACTGCCTGGACAAATCTTTGCAGTTTTCTTTGCAATTTTTTTTTTTGGGGGGGAATTGTTTGCTATTGCTTCTTTCTGAGGGCTGAGAGAAAGTGATTAGTACAAAGTCACCCAGCTGCTTTGTGTCTTAAGTGGTACTAGAACTCCCAGTTTTCTGGATTTTAGCTGGGTTATAGGTAGTAAACTAAAGTGGCTCTCACTAATCTCCATAGTATCCTATACTAAAGGGTTTGGAGACTGTTGCTGTGTTTTCTCTTACATTTTTATTTAATGGAGTCTGAAAGTTGTGACTGTGGCTGATTAATAATTTTAATAAATATATAGCAAAACCTGTATTTTTCTAAGTAAGACATAATAAATATATATGCAAATATGTCTTTATGTACCTATTTAAAATTAAATAAGTCTCCCTTGGGGGACAATGACAAAAAGAATAAAATAAATCTTTGAAATTATATTGAATGTTCTGCTTATTTTCATATGGAATAAGGCCATGCAATTTCTTTTTTCAGATTACATTGGAGTAACAAATAAACCCACCAAAGTTATCAACTTTCATTAACATAGGCTTATTATAAGTCAAACATTCTCCTGTGGATGAAGATTATTTCAACTTCTGGAAATACGCAGTTCAGGTTATTGCTAAAATTATGCCTGTTATAATATTCACTTTGGTGTGCAAACATTCCCACTTGTTGGTTTCCTCTGCATTGGCTGCAACTGATGAGGCAATACCATTTTCCCTGTTTTAGCTTTCTTTCCCCTTAAGTCTTACTCACATCACCGAATCTAACCAATTAAATATAGGCAGCCAAATAGGTTTCAATAATAGGCCTATCTATCATGAAAAGAGAAATTAAGCGAGATCCAGATTGGGTTAATAAAACAGAATATGGATTTTCCCCCCAAAGTTGAGAAAGGGAAGCATTGTCTGATGGAGAAAGTTTTGAAAAAAGTCTTAATAATGTTTCTTGAGTTAGAGACTAACTCACATCCAGTAATTTTAATGGGTAAACACAAAGGCAACCACATTTGGATCAATATTGTTAAAATGGGGAGCAGTTCCTCCTCTATCCTAACATGAACAAAAAAGGGAAACATTAAATGTAGTCCACATATATTGGCTTCATTTTCATCGAACAGTCATTTTTGAGTTTTTCACAATTGACCAGCTTCCCAAAAATGCTAAAAATCCAAATTGAGGCACACCACTAATTATACAGCCGAGGCAACAAATTCAATGAGCAACTTGGGATGTGCCCACAGTTGTTTCCGTTCTCTTTTAACATTTGCCAGCCATCAGTGTTCCAGACTGAAAAGGCTTAATACTTGTGGTTAGGCATCATTTGCTCCCTACTTTTGGCAAGCCCTACTGTGAACCGCACATTTTAGCTCATTGGAAGATTCTGAGGCTCAGCCCACTTGCACTTCCCCAGATTATCAATGTTTACTGCAGGACTTAGTTCCAAAACTTCCGTGATGCATTGCATGGCAGTTTTAAGAAAAGGAGCAGAAGATCATATGAACTTGGCAACAGAGCCCATCACATATCTGAAACATAACGATTGGGTCTTCTTCTGGCTGACACTATGTGCAATACTTTCATTGAAGGTTTGCCTCTGTGGTCTACAGATAGATGTGGATGGGGCTGTTGACTAGACTGGTTTTGACCAATCTCTGTGGCCATACCTGTATCATAGGGCTTCTGAAATCATAATGTTATGTTCTTTTGAATGATATACCACAGAGGGCAATGAGAACTTCCCTCCAGAATCAAGCAACACTGAGTAGGTAATAGTGATAGAGCGTGTTCATGTGTGTGGGGAAACTGACATTTAGGACTGTGACATTGGAAGAAAGAATCAATTTTCCCCTTCTTGTGAACTGTAATACTTATGCTAATTGGAAGTCCTAGTGGTTAGTATTTAAAAATTGAAAGTTTCATGCGAGGTTAATTTTGGCCCTATTTGCTGGAAAGTAAGAAAAATACAATTTTGGTTTTCTAGTTTTCTTCTGTTGAAACAGGAAACAGCTCTTATACCAGTCTGATGCCTTCCAGTATATTGGATTGGTTAGCTAGCCAGTGGGCATACTGGCTGCAAATTGAGGTCCAACTTATTTTGAGGGCTCCAGAGATTACACTATTTCTTTTGGGATATTTTTTTTTGCTTTGTTGCCAATATCAGTTAATACATGAGTTAAACATGCTGCATGGTAATGGTAACCTGTCTCTATTTTAGAAGGACCACTTTTCCCTAAAATCTTTAGACAAGTCAGATGCATGGTTCATTTTCTCTTTCTCTTTGTCCCCATATCACTGAATTTCCAATTAAATCCAGTTAATTTCCAGTTAAGAACTACAAAGACCTCTGCTGTTTAAGATCATGGGACTATCTAGATATGCATAGATGAGGCCAACCAAATACATTCAGGAAGCCTGTAAAATGGATAGGAAAGTAACTGATCCATCTTCCATTATTGTTCCCAAATTCTAATATTTACATAATGCTGTCTATGATTTGGGCATAATATATACAGCCAATTGGATCAGTAACCATTAATGACCAGATATTCTGCCTCAGCTGGTACCATGATCTGATTAGAATATCCTGAATAGCTCCTCCTCTTTCTGCTCCAGTATACCATAAAAGCCTAACTGAGGATATGAGCAGTTATTGGCAGTGACAGATCTACAGATAGCTCAAGGTGAAAAGTACCTTCTTTTAAGGAGACATAACAATTGACCCCCACACTCTGGCATTATGGAAGAAGCAAAAAAGAGGGAGGGGAAATTTCATTTTCCATCTAGGGTCTTAGGTAGCCTTTCACTGCCTCTGATTATTAGAGTATCTTGGGTTAAGGAATGAATATTCATAAAATATTATTTTCTAGGCTTAGGAATGCTTTCTCCTTTTCTTAAGATTTCAGTAGCGTTTCTGCTAAAGGTAAGCCGATAATAATGATCTACTAACATGGCCTTTTCTCTGTATATC
Organism: Ahaetulla prasina; assembly: GCF_028640845.1. NCBI lineage: Eukaryota > Metazoa > Chordata > Lepidosauria > Squamata > Colubridae > Ahaetulla > Ahaetulla prasina. The sequence goes on along the minus strand of NC_080541.1, from coordinate 103,622,275 downwards.
TGTCATATTAAAGTCCATGCTGTTTGCTTATCATACTGTGATCTATACCCTTCTATTAATTTAATTATACTAAAAGATCTTAAAAGCCTAAGGCTAAGTAATCTGTCAATTACAAATGAGTTTAACTTTGAATAAATATAAATTTAATACTTGCAATTTATTACTTCAAATATGAACAAAGCCTTCACTATGACATAAGCTATTATTAATTGCTCTTGTGCCCCAAGTCCTATTAAGCAAATCCATTTACATCTTCTTTAGAGGAAGTCAATATTCATTTCTCACAGGAAGTAAGAGCCTACCTGACTACTTTCTATAAACCTACTAATGCAACAAACCACTTTTGTGTTTAATGAAGTATATCATGTTAATGAAAGTGGGAGGGAGGGAGGGAAAGAAAGATGGTGGTTGGTCCAGCAAATAAACCCATGTGGTAGAGTGCCTATTTTTCATTACAAAGTTTGCTCAGTTACAGGTCTTGCTTATTAGGAGAAGGATTACATGAGACCTATAGAGCTGGTATTCCAATTAAAGATTTTTTAAAAAATAGAAATCTGATACTTTTAGAATTCATATGAACTTAAATAGTTTAAAAGCAATGGAATGCTCAAACATGGGCATCCTTATATGTTAATATAAAATATTATTCCTATATAAGTTTTTTTAAGGTGAAACTGTGAACGTAAACATAGAAGCTTTTGTTTTTTGGAACTGGCATTTTAGCCCAAATATACAAATTTAGTGCAAGCTCATTAAACACAAACAGAGAGAGAGAGAGAGAGAAAGAGTGTTTAGAGTGAAATTCTTAATATAACATTAAATTTTTATTATTTGTATACTATTATGGTTGGACACACAATCAACCAGGGGTTAGACTGGATTTGGTATTTTTGTCAACATTGCTGCTTCTTAAGGACCTGGGATAGACAGATGTGTTTTTTTTAATAGTATTAAAAGTATCACAAGATTTAAGCTGTTCCAAGTTTGGAAGTAATCATTACTAGTGATATTGATGTCCTTGACAAAAGTCATTTCTTGGAGAATAACATGCTTTCAGACTTGCAAGATTCTGTTACTGTAATCTTGTAATAAAGGTAGTATCAGCATTCGTGGTTTGTACTTCTTATCTGAACTACCTTGAAAGGCCTGACAACATGACATGCTGTTAAAGATTCCTCACAAATTACAACTCACACACAATGTAACCACCCATGTGTTATCAGGCTCTTGATGCTAGGAATGTGTAACATCAATACTATGGACTCTGTCCTAGTTACCCTCTACATTATTCTGCAGGACTGACTTCTCCAACCTCAATTTGGCCCAAGCTATGGAACATCCAGGGAGAAACTCCTTACCACCTCACATCTGCAGGAGCAGAAGCTAAAAGGTTCTTCTTCTCAGTGTCAGGCTGGTATTGTAGGATAGTTTTCCTGTAGAGATCAAGCCATTATGTCATTTGTCTTTTACTTTTATCATGGATGCTTGATTTATTTTTTTACTTTTGTGTCTTATACAGCACTGAAAATTGTGAAATTGTGGATGGATATGCATTCAATAAATAAATACATGAAATTTCTTCCATTGGATTTGGACCTCGCTCCGGATTGGTCAAGGGTGGACAAAGATTCCACAATGAAGATAGACTGTCTTGAACACAACCCATTTTCGTTGTTTGTTTGTTTGTTTGTTTGTTTGTTGTTGTTCTACAGCAGGATAAATAAAAAGAGAGGGCTTTTCATTGGTCTCTTGGCGAATGCAGGGAATGAGCTTACACTTTGCAATAATGCCAGGATTTATAACATAAATGACTTGCACGGAAACAGGTCAATAATGGAGATAATTAAATGTGCCTTTTGCTACTCAATAATAATTATGAATAAAAAATTGTTGTAGCAGGTTTTCTAATGCAAGGCTTGTTGGAGTTCAACTGTCTCAAGTCATAATTCTACCAGGACAAGTCTGGTAGGTATTATTTGCTGCTAGGACATAAATCTTTTAAGTCTATTTTGCAATAAAGGAAGAAAAAAGAATACAGAAGAAACTAAAAAGAATACAGAAGAAACTAAAATAAATCAACGGATGCTTATTTGTATGTATTTTGGGTACGCTGGACTCTAGTCAACCTGAGTTCATGCACTTATTTAGGGTATAGAATTATTTCTCTCATATTCCTAGCCATAGCATAATGTTGAATATGTAGTCCAGCTAATATCTATGGAGATTCTTGGTCATCCAGGTCATGGTTGTCCCAAAGGCAACTGGACTTTCTTATTATTGAACTAAAAATTATTTGACTACATATCCCATTGCATCTATATTAAGATAATTGCTTAATGGATTTTAAAAGATTTTTTTCCCATAATTTTACAATTCCCCTATAATATTACAACAGGTTTTGTATATTGTAGGAGGAAAGTCATGTTATTCTGAATAATGAACATGGAAGTAGTAGAGACAGCAGAATAGAAGCAAAAATAACTGGAAAAAAATGGGCTTATTATCAGGGGATGTCTTATTTTAGGGGAAACAGGGTAATATAAAAATAATTTAGAAATTTGATTTGAAGGATCAATTCTCCAACTTGAATAGACTTTACAAACTGAATTCTAATTGTAAATCCTATCACATGCCGCTGAAACAATTCAGCAATTTTTATTTTGTATTTAAAAACTCAATCTTATTTGAGTCAAACTTTCAAACAGAATTGGATAAGTTTTTAAATTAGCTTTGATATTTGAAGTGGATTAAATTTCTGAATAAAATTGAAATTGAATCCTACATAGTTTACAAAGGCCAGGTTATTCCACCTATAGCCAATATACTTCAAAAGACTTCAAATTGTGGAGCTCAACTTATTTTACTCAACCGTAAATCACATAATCGATGAAATGCATCAAGAAATTCAAAAATAGAATAAAAATGTTATACAGATGCATACAGACAGAATAAGAAGCATTTAAATATGAGGGAAAGGACAAACCAATAATAATAATAATAATAATAATAATAATAATAATAATAATAATAATAATAATAATAATAATAATAATAATAACAACAACAACAACAACAACAAAAACAATAATAATAATAATAATAATAATAATAATAATAATAATAATAATAATAATAATAATAATAAACCTGAAGAATTAATATTACCATATATATTTCTATTTATTGGTAAAATGAGTTTCAAAATTACACTCACAATCTGACAATGTTGCAGAGAAGCTGCCTGTGTTTACATTAAGTTTACCCATTGCTGTTTCCTTAATAGCTGTGGTTTCTGTGGATGTCAAAAAAAAGGCATTTGGAAATGAAGAACTGCAGATTCAAGTCAAATAAAGAATTCAACATGTAGCATTTAGCAGTTGGGGGGGGGGGAAGGAAGGGAAAAAGAGTGGGGTCTGTTAGAATGCTTTTGTATTTTTTTCTTTTTTATTGTTTTTCCTTTTAACTTTTTTTTTTAAATAATCATAATATTTTAACTTCAACTATCACTTTAGTGCAGGGGTCTCCAACCTTGGTCTCTTTAAGACTAGTGGACTTCAACTCCCAGAGTTCCTCAGCCAGCTTTGCTGGCTGAGGGACTCTGGGAGTTGAAGTCCACAAGTCTTAAAGGGACCAAGGTTGGAGACCCCTGCTTTAGTATAAAGTTTATTGTATGTATGTATGTATGTATGTACGTACGTACGTACGGCCCTTCCCTTTTCTTTATTTTTTGCCTTTTTGTTATTTGTTTTTACTAATCAATTAAAAATAAAATAAAACCAGAAACAGGAGAGTTTATCATGGAGTATCAAACCATATACAAATTGCCCCAAGATATAGTGGTAGTTACTCATTTAGTGGCCTTTAAGTGGAATTATGTTGATGGTCTGGCTTTCGAGACCACCTGTCTCTCAGAATCTTACAATCTGCAGACTGCAACAAAGAGCAAGAAACAGAATATCCAAACTGTCTTTCCGTTCTTCTCTCTTTATTTCTCATTCTTCCTGCACTTTGTTTATAAGATTGCTAATCTTCCTGACTTCAATATCTTTTACTCATTACCACTAAATGAATGTTTAAGTTATGCTTAAGTTAAGTTGTGCTGCAGCTGCCAAAAAAGCCAGTGAAGTCCTAAACTGCATTAATAGAGAGATTGAATCAAAATCATGTGAAGTGTTAGTACCATTTTATAATGCCTTGGTAAAACCGCACTTGGAATATTGTATCCAGTTTTGGTCACCATGATATATAAAAGATGTTGAGACTCTAGAAAGAGTAGAGAGAAGATCAACTAAGATGGTTAGGGGCTGCAAGCTAAAACGTATGAAGAATGGTTGCAGGATTTGGGCATGTCTAGTTTAATGAAAAGAACTAGAAGAAGGGGTGACATAATAGCATTGTTCCAATATCTAAGGGGCTGCCACAAAGAAGAGGAGGTCAACCTATTTGCCAAAGCACCAGAAGGCAAGACAAGAAGCAATGGATGGAAACTAACCAAGGAGATAAGCAACCTTTAAGGAGAAATTTCTTGACAGTGAGAACAATTAACCAGTGGAACGGCTTGCTTTCAGAAGTTATGGGTGCTCCAACAGTGGAAGTTTTTAAGAAGAGATTGGACAGCCATTTGTCTGAAATGATTTAAGTTTTTTTGCCTGAGCAGGGGGTTGAACTAGAAGACCTCTAGTTGGACCTCCCTTCTGATTCTATTGTTCTGTTATTCTGCTGATGGAAGCAAGGAAGCGACATGGAGGCCTTTATATTCTTCTTCTGAATTTCCCTGAAGCATTTGGCTAGGCAATATTACAAATTTGATAGTCAAGCAATGTGATCAACAAACTTCTTCATTTGTTCAATTTATGAGGCTGAAATTGATCATGAACTTATTACTTCAAATGCTGTTGCTACCACTGCATAAGAAAATGTCATCTGATAAATCCTGTATGGCCAACACAGAAAATAATTCTTGAATTGTTCCACTCATATTACCGAATGCTGGAAATTCATCTGTCTTCAAGATGAAGCAGTCAGGAAACTACATTGCTGAGTGGCTACGATGTGCAATATGCTTTGAATTTGTTGCATGTTCAAGGCCACATTTCTTTCATATAATTTAGCTCTGAAGTGAAAAATACGGATGCTTGAATCAAATCTTACAGCCAAGTTGACCATGAAGCGTGATGTGAAAGAATGAGCCTGTGCTTGGTAAATTATAAAGGTGAAAGTTGAAAAGATAGGTGGTACCTCTTATGAGAGTAAATATATCCCAGAGACATTCAGACGCTGCCTATTAATAATGAGGTGATGTGACAGTGTGTGGAAAGTCCTCTGATGTAAACCAAGTAATGAAGGATTTGGTTGAAGAACATGATGAAGGATGAAGAGCAATGCAAAGATCTCCTATGTATGCGATTCAGCTACCAAATACACTTGAAGGTGGGGTAAAGTGTGCTGGAGGTAGGGATTTCACATTTATTACCACTTCTAAGAAATCAGCATTATGACATTCCTCCTCAGCATATGTGCATTGTTTTTAAAATGGCACGATTGTATGCAACTCTGCTTGTTCTGTGCTTTCCCTGTCGGATAGGGGCTTCTGGCTTTATTTTTGATATATCACAGACAAGAACCAAAGAGACAGCCATCCCTACAACAAATGCCCCAATTTGCAAACCCTCCAAATTATTTTAGGTAACATTGTAACCTCTTTTATGTCTTTCCTGTTTGTCAAAGAAAGCATGGGGACTGTTAACATCACACCTGTGCAAACATGAGGTATATTGCCATAGGCTTTATTTACAGTTACAGATCTTTCTCCCCCTCAAATTACATAATCTGCCATGTGGCACTTCAGTCTTGCTAAAGACATTTCTCTTTGGTATCTCCTTGTTAATTATATACCTGGAATTGTAAGCTTTTTGGCATATTTCTCAATCAGTGCGGTAACGAAGGTCCCCATCAGTGATGTGCCTAACGACATCAGCATCGGTTGCTTCAGTGTTAATACTCTACTTTTTGTTATGGGAAAACCAGTCTGATTAGTTTTTCTCCTTGGAACAGTTTTACTTCAGGCAGATTTCTATCATGTGGCTTTTGAAATCTCCCAAAATAATATTATTTCAAAGCCAACTCACTTCCTATTGCACAAATAATTGTTTCATAGAATTTCAGTGATCAAGCATGGGAAGACCTTGTGTTAACTAGTTATTGTTATATTTTTGAAAGTAGAACATTGCCTTTTACAAGTGTAGAGTCTGTGGCTTTGCTGACTAGTGTGTATTTAAAAGTGGACAAAATAAAAACAATGTATTCTTTTGGTACATGCACCACACAACCAAATATTCTTCATCTTTCAGTTTCAAGCTGAAATTAAAGAGTTTGTTTGGAGAAGAAATATTATGTCAAATCACTTAGATCAGAATTACGTATGATGGCAATAAATGTGACCATATAGAAGTTTTAAACAAATTCCTATAAAACTGAGCAAGACCGGATTGAATGAGAAAAGGTCTATGATCCTGCCAGATATTTTACTTTTTCTGCTTGCCTCCCCACAGACCCAAGTCCTTACTGCCCAAGATATGGTGGTTAAAATAGCACAGAATGCCTACATAATGTTAAAGTACTTAAATATTGTTTAGTTAAATTAAAAATCTAGTAAGAATCAAAATTCATTGCTAACAGTGTAGATGTAAGTGATTTCTCTTCTAATTCATTATTCTCTCTACAGTTATTCCAAATTCTATGCTTTGGGGATTTGTACTACTCTTGCTGGATGCTGCAGGAGGAGTAATAGCTTGTTACTTGCTGATGCACATTGATCAGTGCAAAATGTAACTATGGATGAAGATTTATCCATAGATAAATCTATGGATCAAAGATGTGCATGACGGGTGGGGAGCTTGCTAAGAAAGAATCTTAACTTGAGTTAGCAAGCTACATTCTGGAAAGCAAATAGGCTCAAGACAAAGAAACAGTTGGGGCCAGGATAAAAATTAAATTATATTGTATTTAATAAGTTGCATTTAATATAATTACTTTCCATATATTCCATTAGTCAGTCCAAACATTTACAAACTGGTGTCAACTCTTAAAATTTTTTGGGGTTACACTGAACAATTTTTGAAGGTGTGTGGCACATTGGGTCTGTGGTTATCCCATATCCAGCACAGGAATGGACACATCAGATTATTTTATTGTTCCTTGGATTCATTTCATTTCATTTTTCATTTATTAGATTTTTATACCGCCCTTCTCCCGAAGGACTCAGGGCGGTGTACAGGCAAATAAAAACAGACTAGACAATAACCTATAAAATGCAGAATTAAAAAACTTATTATACTTGCCTAAAATTTTAAAATATATAAAAATTAAAACCCCGTTTAAAATTAATAATAAAACTATACAATCCGTAAAATTTAAGCCAGCCAGCGAATAAAAGATGTGTCTTCAGTTCATGCGAAAGGTCCAAGGTCAGGTATTTGGCGAAACCCGGGGAAGTTCGTTCCAGAGTGTGGAGCCCCACAGAGAAGGACCTTCCTGGGGCCGCCAGCCGACATTGCTTGGCGGACGGCACCTGAGAAGTCCCTCTGTGAGAGCGTACGGGTCGGTGGGAGGCATATGGTAACAGTAGGCGGTCCCGTAAGTACCCAAGCCCTAAGCCATGGAGCGCTTTAAAGGTCATAACCAAAACCTTAAAGTGCAACCGAAAAGCGACAGGGAGCCAGTGCAGTCTGCGAGGAGGGTGTTACATGGGAGGTACGAGACCCTCCCTCTATCACCCGCAGCTGCATTCTGGACTAGCTGAAGCCTTGAGCGCACCTTAAGGGGAGCCCCATGTAGAGAGCATTACAATAATCCAAGCGAGAGGTAACGAGTGCATGAGTGACTGTGCACAAGGCATCCCGATCAAGGAAGGGGCGCAACTGCCGAACCAGGCGAACCTGGTGGAAGGCCCCCCTGGAGACGGCCGTCAAATGATCTTCAAACGACAGCCGCTCATCCAGGAGGACACCTAAGTTGCGCACCCTATCCTTTGGGGCCAATAACTCGCCTCCAACAGTCAGCTGCAGCTGCAGCTGACTGAATCGAGATGCCGGCATCCACAGCCACTCCGTCTTGGAGGGATTGAGCTTGAGCCTGTTTCTCCCCATCCAGACCCGTACGGCTTCCAAGCACCGGGACAGCACTTCGACAACTTCATTGGGGTGACCTGGGGTGGAGAAGTACAACTGAGTGTCATCAGCGTACTGATGGTACTTCACCCCAAAGCCACTGATGATCTCACCCAACGGCTTCATGTAGATGTTGAACAGAAGGGGCGAGAGAATCGACCCCTGCGGCACCCCACAAGTGAGGGCCCTCGCGGTCGACCTCTGCCCCCCTGCCAACACCGTCTGCGACCGGTCGGAGAGATAGGAGGAGAACCACCGATAAACGGTGCCTCCCACTCCCAATCCCCCCAGCCGGCGCAGCAAGATACCATGGTCGATGGTATCAAAAGCCGCTGAGAGATCTAATAGGACCAGGGCAGAGGAATAACCCCTGTCCCTGGCCCTCCAGAGATCATCCACCAATGCGACCAAAGCTGTCTCCGTGCTGTAACCGGGTCGGAAGCCGGACTGGAGCGGGTCTAGATAGACGGATTCTTCCAGGTATTGGGGTAGCTGACGCGCCACAGCACTCTCTACAACCTTCGCAACAAAGCGAAGGTTGGAGACTGGCCGATAGTTTCCCAAAATAGCCGGGTCCAAAGAGGGCTTCTTAAGGAGGGGTCTCACCACCGCCTCTTTCAAGGCGGCAGGGAAAACCCCTTCCAACAAAGAAGCATTTATAATCCTCTGGAGCCAGCCTCGTGTCACCTCCTGAGTAGCCAGCACCAGCCAGGACGGACACGGATCCAATAAACATGTAGTGGCGCGGAGCCTCCCCAACAACCTGTCCACGTCCTCGGGAGCCACAGGGTCGAACCCATCCCAAATAGGCTCAACAAGACGTGCCTCCTCTCCCTCGCTTGGATCATCCCAATTTCGGTCCAGACCATCCCGGAGCTGAGCGATTTTGTCGTATAGATAACCACTAAACTCCTCGGCACGTCCCTGCAACGGGTCATCGCACACCTCCTGATGAAGGAGGGAGCGGGTCACCTGAAACAGGGCGGCCGGGCGGTTATCTGCCGACGCAATGAGGGTGGAGGCGAGAACGCCGCCTCCTCATTGCCACTAGGTAGGTCCTGGAATAGGACCTAACTAGTGTCCGATCAACCGAACGACTGGACCTCAAGTGCTCTCTAGGCGTCTTCTCCGGCGTTTCATCTCTCTCAGCCCCTCGGAGAACCAAGGGGCCGGTCGAGATCTGCGCCGGGTCAGAGGCCGCAAAGGCACGACACGGTCCAAGGCCCCAGCCGTGGCCTGTTCCCAGGCCGCAACTAGTTCCTCAGTCGTGCCGCGGGCCAGATCCTCAGGGAATGGCCCAAGCTCCGTCAGGAACCTCTCAGGGTCCATCAGGCGCCTGGGACGGAACCAACGTAGAGGCTCCGTCTCCCTGCGATGGTGGGCGGCAGTTCGGAAGTCTAGGCGAAGGAGAAAATGATCAGACCATGACATTGGTTCTGTTACTAAATCGTCTAATATCAGATCATTCAACCACTGACCAGAGATATAAATCAGATCCAGCGTGCCTCCCCCCATGTGCGTAGGGCCATCATTTACTCGTATCAGGTCCAAGGCCGTCATGGAAGCCTGGAACTCCCGAGCTGCAGTCGATGATAAGCCAACTGATGGCAAGTTGAAATCCCCCATAACTATAAGTCTGGGGGTCTCAACTGCCACAGTGGCCAATAACTCCAGCAGCTCGGGCAGGGCTGTGGTCACGCAGCAAGGAGCCAGGTACGCGATCAACAAGCCCAACTGATTCCTATGGCCCCACCTCACATAAAGGGATTCACAGCCGGCAATCTGAGGAACAGTGGCCTCCCTCGGCTCTAGATCTTCCTTAATGACAACCGCCACCCCTCCACCCCTCCCCTGGGCCCTCGGCTGATGGAATGCTCGGAAACCTGGGGGGCATAGTTCAACGAGGGGGACCCCCCCCTCTGGCCCCAACCAGGTCTCCGTAATGCCCAGATTCATTTTCTTTAACTCTCATGTTCTTTCAATTTGTGAAGAAATGGATGGACTCTAGACAATTCCTATAAGAAATGAGCCTAAGAAATTCTTATCAAATTCTAATGGTCAAAATCAAGAAGCACAGTGATACCTATTTCCCTTGCCTGCATAGCAGCTGTTTAAGATTGGGAGCCCAATAGATGACGTGCTTATAGAGTCATGGTGGCACAGTGGTTAGAATGCAGTACTGCAGGCCTAATTCACTGCTCGCTCCAACAGTTCAATTCTGAGCAGCTCAAGGTTAACTCAGTCTTCCATCCTTTCGAGGTTGGTAAAATGAGGACCCAGATTGTTGTGGGGCATATGCTGACTCTGTAAACTGCTTATAGAGGGCTGTAAAAGCATTGTATATATAAATTTAAATGATATTGCTATTACTTAGGACCACAATACACAAGTATTCAAACTGCTCAAAGCCCTCTAACTGCTGCTTTTTCTCACATTCAATTTTCTTCAAATATTTTTCTGTCCTGTTGATAGAATAATTGCCAAATAGGGGCAAATCTTAATCATAATGGAAATAAAAATAACTGTTGTTCGAAATCAGACACACTTTCAGTTATTCTTTTCTCATAAAATGTTTGTCTCCTCTCTCACCTTCACCTGATAATATATTACTTGGTCACAGTTTTCAAGGAACTTTAACAAGGCTTTGTGTTCACTGTAATTTATATTGGTCATTTTATATCATCATAGTTATGGTCCCAAATTGCACAGATGTTTGCCTTTTTTAAATCTTGATAGGTGTTATTATTTTTTAATTTGTATTTTGTCACATGCAGAAACAGAGGTCAGGATGACATTATGATATTCTGTACATAAATAGAGTTGACATCACAACCAGCAAATATAATTCACTGTAATAACACCATAAATTTGACTAGGTCATTAGTGTTGTATTCACTTATTTTGTTCTAGTCATATGACTGGGGAGAATAGCAACACATCTACTGACTCTCCTTCATATTCAAAAATCATATGCATTGACTTTTTAAAACGGCTATGACTGAAGTCTAAAGACTTCATAGACAAAGTCTAGGAAGGAAGGAAGGAAGGAAGGAAGGAAGGAAGGAAGGAAGGAAGGAAGGAAGGAAGGCGGGCATTACAGCCCCTGTTCAGGAGAACATTTTTGATTTGCAAGTGAGGCCAAAACTGACAAATATTTTTCCAAAGTGACAACTTCCATATGTGAGCTTCCAAAAGGAACTTAAGAAATTCCTAATATTAAGGACATTTTTTGGGATTCTACAGCATAATGTGCAGTCTCTTTATAGTCAGACCCAGTTCCAGATATTAATAAGTTTATGCCTGAAATATTTGGAAATAAAAAAGTCTCCTCCTTAGTGACTACATTACCTTCCAATGACTATTTGTTAAGTGAAATGGTCACTAAATGAATATGTCACTGAGAAGAGAGACAGAGACAGAAAGACACTGCAAAGATCACTGGGTGGTGCCATCTCATTCAGATAAAACTTCCTTTTATAGTGTTCTCCCCTGCACCCCACTTTTTTTTTTGCCCACTTGCAGACAGATTGCTTAGGTGTCATTTGCAAATTTGATGAGTTCCCCTTCTATCTCTTTATCTAAATTGTTCATAAAGATGTTGAAGAGTTTTGGGCCTAAGATAGAACCTTGAGGTACCGCACTACATGCTACCCTCCATTGATGTAGCTCCATTGAGAACTAGACCTTGAGTGCAGTTGGTTAGCCAATTATAATCCATTTGGTGGCAATGCTGTCTATTCCACATTTTTTTATATTTTATCAAGAAGTAGGGTGTGGTTTACTTTATCAAATACCTTACTAATGTCCAAGTTTACTACGTCCACAGCAGGGTGAAATCCAGAGGTTCTGACAGGTTCTGGAGAACCGGTAGCGGAAATTTTGAGCAGTTCGGAGAACCAGCAAATACCACCTCTGGCTGGCCCAGAGTGGGGTGGGAATGGAGATTTTGCAGTATCCTTCCCCTGCCATGGCCACCAATCCATGCTCACCAACCCACACCATACCCACCAAACCATGCCACAGAACTGGTAGTAAAAAATTTGGATTTCACCACTGGTCCACAGCATTTCACTGGGCCACTAATTTAGTCACTTTGTCAAATAATACAATACATTTTGTTTGGCAGGATCTGTTTTTAACAAAGCTATGCTGACTTCTGGCAATAGCTTTACTTTTTTCTGGGTATTCACAGATTTGTTGCTTGATTATCTTTTCCAGGATCTCTCCAGGTATTGATTTGAGGCTGACTGGTCTATAGTTTCCTAGGTCAGTTTTTTTTCTTCCTTTTTTTGAAGATTGGAACCACATCAGCTCTTAAAGGTCTCTGTTGTCAGGAGAATAAAAATTAATCATAAATGCATGCATTGGTCATAAAATGAATTTTTTTGGTGTATACCATCATATTTGTGAATGGTTGCAAACTGAAGAAGTCACTAAATAAAGAGTGATTGTATTAAGATTAGCTGGAATAATGACGATAACTTTTATTAAAAGTTGGTGTCAATATCAATTCTGGAGTTTCTGGTGATTACTGATTAATATGTTAAAGCAGACATGGTATTGCAATCTTATATATCCATTGAATTTCTAAACTGACATGCAAAAAACATGAATGGTTAAACTTTCTTAAAACAATTCAAGGAAAGAAAATTCATTGAGTCAAGGATACTGTATTTAATTTTCTCTAAATAAGACCTTTTCTATGTTTCTGTTCAAAAATAACATGCAAATGTATAGATGGACAGAGTCATAATTTGGGGAAATATCACATGGAAAATACCTTACATGCAATCCCGGTATTCCACAAAGAACAATCTCAGAGAACTATCCTGGGTGAAACTGTCTCTCTCATCAACTAATGTGTGCTTTAGGGCATGTCCATGCACTGAAATTGGCCACTGTTAGGCAAGGTGGATCAGTGACCTTCAGTCACTGTGTGGATTCACTTCTCCCATGCCTTCAGAAAAAGAAAACATACGAATAACAGGTTCTTAAATGAGAGAAAACAAAATGAAGTACTGTAATGAAAATTGCTGACATCTGGGGGAAATCAGGTATAACTATTCCTGAATGACATACTTGTACTTTCTGGATGCATCTCGTCCATCACTTGCTAAGTAAGAAGCAAGGGACTTTGTTTTCAAGGATTTGACATGTTTCCTAGAAAAGCAATTTCTATCGAAGAAAATAGATGTTCTGCAAAAAGAGCTTATGAAGAATTAGCTGACTTTACTGAATTTAAAATTGAGGTATTATTGAGCCAGCTTTTTCCCCCTCCATCATTACTAGTTCAAGAACACTTGGGGACTGTCAGAGCTAGGCCAGAGCAATAGATGACCATTCTCCAACTGGAAACTGGAGGTTGGAAAGAAATATGGAAGCTTGAGCAATCCAGAGTGAAGATAAAAAGGAAGAACAGAGATTAACCCAAAGCAAAGGATCTGTTCTATTGGCATGAAAAAAGCAGAAGGCTAACCTTTTTTAATTAAAGCAGACTTGTCAGGTTTACTAATGCCTAATGATTACAGCTAATGCTGTATATCTATAGATCTTTCTATGCACAAACAGATTTTTTTTTGCCAAAACTGTACTTTACTAGTACACTTTACTAGTACTAGTCTACTTCAGGTACTCATCTCAGCCATGGCTCACTGTTAAACAGAATGCCTTTTCCAGTTTTTCTTTCTCCCTAAAATAAATCAACGACTGACCAGTTGCATATGTGAAACAATCTGGGTCCTCATTTTACCTACCTTATAAAGGATGGAAGGCTGAGTCAACCTTGGGCCTGGTGGGACTTGAACCTGCAGTAATTGCAAGCAGCTGCTGTTAATAACAGACTGTCTTACCAGTCTGAGCCCCCAGAGGCCCTTTTAACTTTTACTTGGGTCTCAGCCCAACAGACTGAGAATCCCAACCATAGACTGGTGAAGAATTATATACAGGAAATAGAATAGATGAATCAACAATCATCCAGAGCTAATCTCATGGCTGGTACATCAGTCTCATCAGCAGCCATTATCTAAATTGTTTTGAACCAAAGAATAGACTTTCCTTTTAATAAGATGGATCGTTTTTATACATTTCTTCAAAATGCAAGTTCCTGCCTTTTGCTTTGTTCCTCAGGGTCATTTTAGGTTACAATATCAAATGCCATCCTAAATCTCAATACCTTTCTTCATTCTATCCAGTTTTCTATTAACATAGGATGATTTAGACATTAAAAAATACCAAAGTTTTAAACAACATCTATTTTTAAAGAAATTTCATTTTTAAATTCTACAGCATCTTCCTTCAGAAAGTTCTGAATCAAAGTATTTGATTTCCCAAATTTAATTGCACAGAGTTAATTTAAAATAAGATGCTTTCTGAAACTGGTCTCCCTAGTTGAATGGTTCATATTATTCAAGAGTTAAATCAAAATATACAAAGGGCAAAACTATCCAGGAAGTGGGGGAATTGTTCATGCCAAGGCAGTGCCAAAATCTTTATGCATTATTTTTTTTCTTTTCATCTCAGCCTGAGACATATTGACAAGTGCCGAAATTTGCAGTCTCATAAATACGGCTAAATACATACAAATACATACATACATGCATACATACATACATTCATACATACATACATAAATACAGGGACGTGGTGGCTTAGTGGCTAAGACACTGAGCTTGTTGAGCAAAATGTCAGCAGTTCAGTGGTTCAAATCCCTAATGCCACATAATGGGATGAGGTGAGCTTCCATTACTTGTCCCAGCTTCTGCCACCCTAGCAGTTTAAAAGCACGTAAAAAATGCAAGTAGAAAAATAGGGACCACCTTTGGTGGGAAGGTAACAGCATTCCGTGCACCTTTGGTGTTTTGTCATGCCGGCCACATGACCACAGAGATGTCTTTGGACAGCGCTGGCGCTTTGGCTTTGAAACGGAGATGAGCATTGCCCCCTAGAGTCGGGAATGACTAGTACATATGTGCAAGGGGAACCTTTACCTTTTTAAAATACGGCTCATATTTTTATTCTATCCTGAAATCAAGAAAATCCAATTGCAAGGACCAAACTGGATCACTGTATACATTCTTGGCCAGGAATCAAGAGCTTTCTGATCCAAAGATCCAGTATTAAAAATGGAATTGCAAAACATTGATTGATGGCATTGATCTGCTTGTGTTAGTACTAGGAATGACCAATCTAAAAACTTAATTCTGCTCACTCCTCTTTTGTGGCCAAGCTGCTTCTGAGTGTGTGGCCTGAGTGTGCACTATCTGGATTGTGTCAGACTGATCATTGTTTAAGATGTTCTGATGTCACAGAGCATTGTAATTTTGAATCAAGAAGATGCTAGGCAAAATATGATCTTAGTGAGTAGTCTTTTTAAATACTCTAACATCAATGCCTATCATCATAGTAATCACTTTGTGCAATGCCTTCAACAGGAATAACAATGATTTTTATATTGCTCCCAGTTTATCCATTTGGATTTTTATTTACAATATAGTGGATGATGCCACAACTTTTATGCTTTTTAAAAATAAATGATTTCATGAATCAGTAAACAATATTCTTCCTTCTAAAGTTTTGAGGGAAGTAAAGCACTGTTGACATTTTATTGGGACTTGTAAGACTGAGCAAGGATCCAGTTTTGCCCCCACCTGCATTAAATATGCTTGAGACCCAGCTGTCAATAAGAGAGAGAAAATTTAATTTTGAGAGTCAATATTGAGAGCAGCTGCATTAAACATAGGATAATTCTGGCAGATTATTAATTTGAATGACCATGTATGGTATTGTCTAGACAACAAATAAACCTGAGTTTTCCTAGGCAATCTGAATGTAAAAATAAGATACAGCAAGGCTGGAAAGAATACTAACACAGATGAGCTCTATTAGCTGATGATGATTGGGCTGGGCTGTGTGGTATGATCTATTGATTTTAGAGCTAAAAAAAGTATGAGTAAAAGATAATAATCTAGCATTCTTTCTTTTTTTTTTAGGTCATGTCATTGGCTCCAACCAGGACTTCTCTAAAATTTGCCAAATATTTTGAACTCATGTTGGCTGCCATTTTGGTCTTACTGCTCCAATTGTCACTCAATATTAATTTAGTGTTCCAAGTGAATAAACAGAAGTTTTCATATACAGTTGTATGCAGTTGTTGCAGCTTGTAATCAAATTATGGATGGGGCTGCTAACCAGTGATGAAGCAGGGGTGAAATTTACTTACCTTCACTACGGGTTTACAAATATGAGTGTACGTGCCTCCTCCATGCATGCGCAGAGTGAAGAGTCAAAAACGGGATGTGATGACGTCTGGGTGGGTGGGCGGAGCCCATCACCACCGCCACTACTGGTTCGCCTGAGCCGGATAGAACCGGCTCAGTTTCACCTCTGAAAACAACAGAGACAGCTTTCATTAAAATAAATAACCATTTACCTTATTTTAAAAATAAAGTTGGGGAAAAATAGGGCAGATGAGATATAGTGTCACACATATTTAATATAAATTATTGATGCTCTTCTATTACAGAAAATGCATTGGTGACAGAGTTGAAGGAAGCAAGAAAAATCCATCTCATGAGACCGCATCCAAAACCATGTTCTAACAAAAGGTACATATTATGACATTGATTCTGAGAACAGAAAGCTATATTAGATTAAGGAAGGCAACTTTTAAATTATTATCAACTCCCAGGTAAGGTACATATGTGCAACATATGAATCAGTTCATAATGGTTTGGTTGAGAGAATTTACAAATACATATGACATGATCTGATCTCACAAATCAAAGCTCTTAATATGAAATAATCAACTTGGCTAGATACTTGCTTGTTCTGCCAATGGATCTGGAGAGCTGGAGACACTGTGATTTATGGTGTTGTATCAACCAGACACCACAGCTTTACATATTGCAGCTGAACTTCTTTGATGGAAATAACTGAAGAAAAATGTTAATGTGACACAAATGATCTAATTGGTAACAGATGATCATTTATTTGCTTGCTATTTTTTTGGTTTATTTTAAACCTGGGGCTGATATTTATTTTACTTGAACTCCATCTGACTTTTATTGTGGAACCTGGGTAACTCTAGTTTTGACTGTTAGTCTTCCATTCAAACTCACCTGATTCATAAATAGGAGCACCAGATGTCATGAGCATTTTGTTATTGCATTTATTAGAATTACCAGCCTAGCAACACTTTTAACATTGTGGATCCAGGAAAGATTTTTAGGGAGTCATCATTACATTGTAGAGAAGTGTGGCACCCTGCATTGCAAAACTGTAGCTACCTATTCTTGTATTCTGTTCTTGCTTCATTTTCTTTTATTCAGTTTAATGACATAGCTCTTCAGAAAAGCACATTTTTCTTTTTCTTGATATTTTTAGTTCTATACTATTAGCCAATAAAGTGATATGGAAGCACAAGCAAAGGGGAAGATCCTTCTCTCTTATCTTAATTCCATTTCCAAGTCTATATAGAGCAGGGGTGTCAAACTCAAGGCCCAGGGACCGGATCCAGCCCATGGGATGTTTAGATTTGGCATGCAGGGTCACCCTGGAAACAGCAAAGGACTGGCCTGCGGTACCTCTGCCAGTGAAAACAGAGCTCAGGAGGGCTGCGGGTGGAGGGTTGCAGGAAACTGGCGCAACCTAAAACAGAGCTTGGGAGGGCTGCGTGTGGCCCTGCCGAGCTCCATGTTCACTGGCAGAGGGTTGCAGGAGGCAGTCACAGCCAAAAATGGAGCTTGGGAGCCCATTTTCACTGGCAGAGTGCTCTGGCCACCACAGGCGTCTCTGACGTGAGTAACGTCGGGCTGGCCACACCCACCCTGGCCACACCCACCCCGGGCCCCTGAGGTCAAACACAACACTGATGTGGCCCTCAATGAAATCGAGTTTGACATCCCTGGTATAGAGGAAAATAATCAAGTAAAATGGATGAAGGGAAATTTGGCTAAGTACTAAATTTTCCCCTCATTCCTTGGATTGAGTCTGAAAAATTATCGGAAATGTTTTAAGCTGAGCTTCTACTTAGAATTTACAAGAAAGGCCATGGCTAAGTAGCAGAATAGGTGCTTTGTTTACAAACAGTTGTGGCTTGTACACATGACTATGGAGATTCTAGAGTCATCTCAAGAAGCTTCTTGGATGAGAAGGGGAATGACTTCTAATAAAAACAAGATAGTCTAGTTGCCTCTTGAAAAAATCACCTTTGGGACATGTACTCATGACAATTTGCTTGTAGGATAGTCAAAACTCTGAAATTCTGAAGAGCCATGTTAAATAAACAGCAGAATTTTAATGCCTATGGAGGGGGAAATAACAATCATGGTGGCAGGTCTTGCCCTAAGTTACAAGGTAGTTGTGCAAAGAGATCTTGCAATGAGAAGTGATAGAAAAGAGCTCTGCCTAAGACCTGCTACTTATCAAAGCTGACAATCATGGGCCACAAAGCCTTATGATCTCATCTTATACCTCTCATGTTGCTGTATTCCACCTGAAGAGGCTCAGTAGCTGCACAAAGGAATCCAGTAAAAAGAAAGTCTTATGATTATATGAAACATTCATTTGAAGACAGAATGTAGACGAGAACGATCTATTTCCACAAGCAGTTCAATAAGTGTAGATCAAAGCTGATGGGATTTTCTCATGTATATGCATCTTGAGAGAAAAAGATTAATAAACAAACTGGACAAATAGCCTGTTTGGCCACAAGACCACTTCATATATTAAGTAAAATGTATGTCATATACAGTTTGATTTAGGAAAGCCTCCAGTGACTACAGTGAGAATTATTTCCAAATAAGCATGCATAAGACTGCAGCATTAAGGAGTAATTTCTATTTAAACCAGTGTTTTTCCTCAATCTTTGTAACTAGAAGCTGTGTGAACTTCAACTACCAGAATTCCTCAGCCAGCATGCTTCTAGCTGCCAAGGTTTAGAAATGCTGTTCTAGACTGATGCAATCATTTCTAATAAACTACAGAATATCAGATATGATAGATTGCAAAAAACAAATACCCAGCTATGCTGGAAAATCTGGGAATGATTGCAAACAACTGGGATATTTACAGGCTGTTAGTTTATTTGAAGATAATTAATCTACAAGATGCAGAAAAAAATACGAGTTAGACAAACTTTTGGAGAAGTCAATTTCTCTTGGTGAAATTGAGATGAACTATATAAAATAAAAGGGTCACCAGATTCCTTTTGACTAGCACTATGATTTGCATATTTGGAACCCACAAAGTACATTGATTGTTTTAAGTAAACTCCATTTATCTTTAAAATAGACATTCCAAGTTTAAGCAAACATGAAAGAAATCTAATTCTGACATAAACTTGAAAGATAATAAGCTTACAATTGCTTGATCTAAATCTAACATAATTAAAAATGATTTTCTTTTGCTATTCAATTTATGCAATATGTTTTTTAATTTTATTTAAAACATAAAGAATCTATTAGGAGTTTTTGTCAACTATTTATACAATACATTCATTTCTATTACTAATATAGTTATTATTATGTTTTGCAGAAGAAACAAACCTGTAAAAGAAAATTAAAATTAGCACCCTAATGCAGCATTTGAAAAAATTATTGCATGTTTTCATCCCAGACCAGCAACATTTACTGGGGAACTATTATATTGAAATGGCCTTTCTAACAATAGAAAGGATTTCCTGAGCGCACTATTGGTGGAGTCTGTGCCAGTTAATAATTTAATTAACACTGTATGCTAATCCATGGTTTGTTTAATTGTGCCTTATTGGCTATACTACAATATTCGGAGCTTGTACAAAATGTTACTTTATAAACCATGATTTGCAGACTCGAACAGCTGAGTTACTTTAATATGCAAATCTAAACAAAATTGTGACAGTGCAATGTGTGAACTCAGCCAGTCTTTAAAACAAATGTTCAGAAAAAGAAGCCAGATTGACTTTAAAAGGCCCATGACCTACGTGCAGCAAGGCATGTGAGACAGCCAGTGTGATGCAGTGAATGAGTTCCTAGACTGGCACTTGGGGAGGACCCCACCCCATCATCAGAAGTTCAGTTGGTGACTTTGGGCCAAACATTTTCTGTCAACCAAGTCTATTTCACAGGGCTATTACTGGGAAGTTAGGAGGAAGTTAGGGACAAGCATACTTTTTGGGTAGAAGTGTCTTTAGTATACGTTAATACTTTTACCCCAAACTGTCTTCAACGTTATAAGGGGGAATAAGGGTGAGGAATCATGCCAGAGCATTAAATCATTTGTGTACTGATGTAGCATTTGACATTGCTATTTTTATTTGGAAGTTTTCCCTCCCGTGGTGATCTGATTTCACTGGTTATTACTCTCCAGTTGAGTGCTTATTATTTTTTCATTCTTGATTAAGCTTGCTTTGAATGGTTTCTTTGCTAGCACTGACTTATGAGTGTTATTGCAACAGCTACCCTCTCCACCATATTTATCCATGTATATGATTCTGCTGAGATCTTCCTTATGATGATTGCTAGCCTAGTGAACTTTGTACTTTCCTTACTGCATGGATGCCTTGTACCACTTTTGGATCATCCCCAGGCCTGATTATTGTCATGTTGTTGTTTGTTTTTGGAAGCTGAATGAGTTTATTTAGGATTCTGGTCTGGTTTATTTCAAATTTAGCAAAGCCAACTCTGAGCTCACTTTTCCTCAGAATCAGAAAATTTCTGGGAAGTCCCTGCTGCATTGTTGGTATCCTCTCCATTCGGGAGAATTCTTGCCTTATTCTGGTTCCTAGGCTTTTTCCAAAAGAAAAATCTGGGAAACATTAATTTGTGTACATTTGCATATTTATTAACTAAGTATCCCACTTGATGAATGGAAACAAACCCTTGAAGTATAAAGAAATTCTCATTAACTGACATGATTTATAAAATGTTTTCTTCTTGCCCTGCCAACACTACCATAGTTTTTCAAGATACTGAAACCACAGCAAAGCTTTTCTCTTTCCTTAGCCCATAGAGATTTGTATACTCTTTCTAGACTTTGTTAGTTGTTTATGCATACTTTAGAATAGAAATTTCCCTCACTTATACTCTCTTCTCATCAAATCATGCAGCAACATGCAATTGTGATTACTACTGGGAAACGTATGCTGTCATAGCATCTTCACTTTTGATAGTTTTTTTTTTAGTGCAACAGTGAGTTGGTGTCTTAATGAGTGCAAAGTTTGGAGTGGAGGTGGCAGTTCAACAGATTTGTTTATACTTTTTAATCTACCATCCCTTTTATAGCATCCCTTCCTAGCAATCTCTCAGATCTTTTGCCAAACCAGTAGACAAATGTAGACAGATTCAATTATAGAAGAAGTAAAGCTTTTCTGGTAGAGAGCCAATTTGGTGTAGTGGTTAAGACATCAGGTTACAAAATGGAGACCATGATTTCTAGTCCTGTTTGAAACACGAAGCCAGCTGGGTTCTCTGAGCTAGTCACACTCTCTCAGCATTAGGAAGGAGGAAATGTCAAACTACTTCTGAAAAACTGTGTCAAGAAAACTTTGTAAACTAGTTAGGACGGTTACCTGGAGACTACAAGACTTGAAGATACCAGAGGGAGAAAGGAAAGGGAAAGGGAGAAGGGGAGAGAGGGAGGGAGGGAGAGAGGGAGGGGAGGGAGAGGGGAGAGAGATTTTCTTTTAGATCAGCTGAGGCTGAACTCATTCTTTCACTTGTTTCCCTTTTCTGATCTCTCTCTATCCTAGAGAATCTTTACCTGTCCATTTCTGCATTTTAAATCATTGCAATATTGCACTTCCAGATAGCAACCAAGTTGATTATTGCTTCCTGCCCACATCTACATCCACCCTAGACTCATTCTGTTTTCATATTTGTTGTCAATGTGTGTATGTGTGTGTATATATATATGTGTGTGTATATATATATGTGTGTATGCAGGTTTTGGTATGTTCAGGTCTCTTCCTGTGTAAGGTTGAAAGTACTTAGGCAATGTTTCGACGAGGTCTCACTTGTCATCTTCAGGCTGGAGTTTTTGGCTTTGTGCTTATGTGAACAAAAGCACAAAGCCAAAAACTCCAGCCTGAAGATGACGAGTGAGACCTCGTTGAAATGTTGCCTAAATACTTTCAACCTTACATGGGAAAAGACCCAAACATACCAAAATTTGCATACATATACCTGTGAAAACCTACTGTTCTGCCTCCTTCCCCACTTTGAAGCAACGAGCTGGCCTTCAGCCAGTGGATTCACTACTCTTATCAGTCCTGGCAGAGAAATTGCAGCTGCCTGCCAAAGTTCAAACAAATGACTCACAGAGTAAGACTTTCAGCTCTCTTTGAAATGGTTCAGCTAATTTTTGCTTCCTGTGGAATGAGAGCAGTCCCAAAGCTCCTTATATATCCTGTGGGGTGGGGCAGGAGCTTTGATGACGCTGCCTCTCTAATCTTCTGAAGCGCGGGTCGATCCAAGCTTATTATTATTATTATCAGCTGGGTCTGAAGGCATAGCCTGGGGAAGGGAGGAATCAGAGATGACGGCCTCATTACGTCCTCTGACTGGTTCTGGCTCCTGGAACCGGTGCTCCCGAGGTAAGCCTTACCAGCCCTTCCCCCTCACTTTCGGAGTCACTTTCGGGCATGGGGCCAGGTTTGGGGGCTGGTGGGATGACGGAGGCAGTTCTTGAGAATATTATTTGGGGGGAGTTCGACTCTGTGGCTCCCGAGGACATGGACAGGATACTGGGGAGGCTGAATGTGACCACATGTTTATTGGACCTGTGTCCCTCCTGGTTGGTACTGGCCACTCAGGCGGTTACATGAGGCTGGCTTCTGGGAATTATTAACGCTTCTTTGGTGGAGGGTGTCTTCCCAACCGTCTTGAAAGAGGCGGTGGTGAGGCCTCTCCTCAAGAAGCCTTCCCTGGACCCAGCTGTGTTAGGTAATTATCATCCTGTCTCCAACCTTCGTTTTGTGGCAAGGGTTGTTGAGAGTGTGGTGGCACGGCAGCTTCCCTGGTACCTGGAGGAAACTGTCTATATGGACCCATTCCAGTCCGGCTTCAGACCTGGGTACAGCATGGAGATGACTTTGGTCGTGTTGGTAGATGATCTCTGGAGGGCTCGGGACAGGGTTGCTCCTCTGTCCTGGTCCTATTAGATCTATCAGCGGCTTTTGATACCATTGACCATGGTATCTTGCTGCGGTGGTTGGGGGGTTTGGGAGTGGGGGGCACCATTTTTTGGTGGTTCTCCTCCTATCTCTCTGACCATTCGCAGACGGTGTTGGCAGGAGGGCAGAGATCGGCCACAAGGCATCTCACGTGTGGGGTGCCACAAGGGTCGGTTCTCTCGCCTCTTCTGTTCAACATCTATATGAGGCCGCTGGGGGAGATCATCTGTGGTTTTGGGGTGAGTTGTCATCTTTATGCTGATGACACTCAGCTGTATATTTCCACCCCAAACCACCCCAATGAAGCCGTCAAAGTGATGTCCCGGTGCCTTGAGGCCATACGGGTCTGGATGGGGAGGAACAGACTCTGACTCAACCCATCCAAGACTGAGTGGCTTTGGATGCCAGCGTCCCAGTACAGTCAGCTAGTTCCATCGCTGACTGTGGGTGGCGAGTCATTGGCCCCCAGGGAGATGGTGCGCAACTTGGGCGTTCTCCTGGATGTACGGCTGTCGTTAGAAGAGCATTTGATGGCCGTCGCCAGGGGAGCTTTTTATCAGGTTTGCCTGATTCGCGTCCCTTCCTGGACCAGGACTCTTTATGCACGGTCACTCATGCCCTCGTTACCTCCCGCCTAGACTACTGCAATGCTCTCTACATGGGGCTCCCCTTGAAGAGCACCAGGAGGCTTCAACTGGTCCAGAATGTGGCTGCACGGGGGATAGAGCGAGCGTCTCATAGCTCCCATATAACACCTCTCCTGCGCAAGCTGCACTGGTTACTGGTGGTCTTCCGGGTGCAATTCAAGATGTTGGTTATCACCTTTAAAGCGCTCCATGGCTTGGGACCGGGATATTTATGGGACCGCCTACTGTCACAAACAGCCTCCCATCAACCTGTGCGCTCTCACAGGGAGGGCCTCCTCAGGGTGCCGTCAGCCAAACAGTGTCGGCTGGCGGCCCCCAGGGGGAAGGCCTTCTCGGTGGGGGCTCCTGCCCTGTGGAATGAGCTACCTTTGAGGCTACACCAACTCCCTGACCTCCGGACCTTTAAGCATGAGCTCAAGACTTTCTTATTTCATCGGGCAGGATTGGCCTAATTGCAATTTTAACATGGGTGGTTTTTATAAGGGTTTATTTAATAATCTAATTTTGGAGTTTTAAAATTTATTGGCCTATTTGAATTAGATTTTTAAAATTGCTTTTAATGTATGTGATGTGTTTATTTTACCTTGGCTGTAAACCACCCTGAGTCTTCGGAGAAGGACGGTATAGAAATATGAAAAATAAATAAATAAATAAATAAATAAATAAATAAATAAATAAATAAATAAATAAATAAATAAATGTCAGCCATGGTGAGCGGGGGAAAAGGGGATGGTTTTGTGTGAGGGGTAGGCACGGGCATACACAACTTTATTTGTGTGAGCCCACTGCTCGTGCAAGTGGAGCTGCAAGTGCTGATGCCCGCCACTCATGTAGCCCAGTTGTGAATAGGCCACAGTCCAGAAGTAGACTGTGGCCCACAGGTTAGGGATCCCTGTTTTATGAGAGTTAACTGTGCTTGTTGAGCTGCAATGGCCCAGTGGTTAGAGTGCAGTACTGCAAGCTACTTCTGCTGACTGCTGTCTGACTGCAGTTTGGCAGTTTGAATCTTACCAGGTTGAAGGTTGACTCAGCCTTCCATCCTTTCGAAGTGGGTAAAATGAGGACCCAGATTGTTGGGGGCAATATGCTGACTCTGTAAAACTGGTTAGAGAGGGCTGTAAAGCACTGTAAACTGGTAAATAAATCTAAGTGCTATTGCTATTGTTGCATAGAATTTTGAAATAATGACTGCTGATTCCACCAAGACTGTGATCATTTTATATGAATATGGGATATGAGATTCATTTTCCAAACAGGCCTTCCTAGCATGTCTTTTAACGTTCCTATAATATTTGTCATATCTAACAGAATAACAGAATTGGAAGGGACTTTGAAGGTCTTCTAATCCAACCCCTGGCTCAAACAGGAGACCCTATATCATTTGAGACAAATCTGTTCTTAAAAACATCCAGTATTGGAGCACCCACAACTTCTGGAGGCAAGTTGTTCCACTGGTTAATTGTTCTCACTGTCAGGAAATTTCTCCTTAGTTCTAGATTGCTTCTCTCCTTGATTAGTTTCTATCCATTGCTTCTTGTCCTGCCTTCAGGTGCTTTGGCAAATAGGTTGACCCCCTTTTCTTTGTGGCAGCCCCTTAGATATTGGAGCAATGCTATCATGTCACCCTTAGTCTTTCTTTCCATAAAACTAGACATACCCAATTCCTGCAACCGTTCATGCTTTAGCCTCTAATCCCCTAATCATCTTTGTTACTCTTCTCTGCACTCTTTCTAGATCTCAACATCTTTTTCATATCATGGCAAAACTGGATGCAAAACTGGATCTTTTGGATATTGGAGCATTATGTTTGTACATGTGGGCATTCCTAAGAGCCATCCAACTTGAGCAATATTCATGAAGCAAGTTTTATAACTATGTCCAAAAGGAATTTCATTTACAGGAAATGCATTATAATTTCCTGAAAGTGGGAAAAGAATAAAAGAACATGTTATCTGTCTATATATGTCTGAGAAGAAAGTCAGGAGGAAGGGATCTGAGATTAGTAATCTCATGAAACAAATTGCAGGCAGAGTAATATTCAAAGACTATATAAAGTGAATCCTTATATTTTCCTCTCTTTCCCAGGGTTTTCAGACTGGGACTTCCAACAATATTTGCATCAAAATAACAATTTAATTTTTAAAAGCAAAATGGTATTATTTATTTATAGTTATTGCTTCTGGCCTACAAGGACCTTATTATTACTGCCTTTAATCAAAATAGTGCAAGAAGGCAAAAAAAAAAGTGGTTCTGATCTCTTACAAGAACTACTGTAATGAATATTCATTTCCCATTTTTCTATTTTTTGCCCCAGTAAGATGGAATGGCAGCTCCTATGAGGAAGACCCTGCATAAGTTAGCCTGTTTGTATGATATAGACCAGTTTGGGAAAAGGAAGCAGGTAAACTTCTAGATGTGTCTTTTTTAAAAAAAAGATTACATTGTACCCGATGAACTAAAGTGGAGAGGAAGATTCTACTTTGCAAGACTCCCTAAACTGTGTTGTCATTTTTGGGTTCAGAGCTATACTTTGGGTAAACATTCCCCACACACAGCCCATGTGAAACATCACTGACACTCAAACAGCTTACTAAGTGTCAAGTAATGGTGTGTCATTTTATTATTTCTCTTATTACAACATTGCCACTAAGTTCAAGGTGCAGCTTGTTATCAAAACAGTTGAAGGGCAGGCATTCCCTTATATGGAAGAAATTAATGCATATGGGAAAAATGGCCAGTAAAAGGATGAGGGCTGTCCTTGCATTATCTGATCCTATGATCTTCCTATCTATATTGCTCCATTCTTCTTCATTCTTTAATATGACACAATCTGTGCTGAAGTAGGTCCTTCAATTTCTCTTGAGGTTCCCCCCCACACACACACCAAGGAAATGACTTCTATGTCTTTCTTTCCTTTTCAGGATGCTTTTTATTTCAGCTTGATAGTAGAAGTAGAGAAGGTGTTCATGTTCCTTTTCCTCAACTTTTTAACCATCTAAAGCTCCTTGGATGAGAAAGGAAACATTTTCAAACAAAAACAAAGAAAGTCCATTTGCTTTTTGAAAAAGCACCTTTGGGACAACTCCAGGGGATGTTTCAATTATTTCTGTGAATGAACCCTATATAACATGAGGTTCATGTATGTATTAAAGGTATTCACCTGTGCAAAGATTAATTCTGAATCAAAATCTTGTTTTCTCCTCCTAATCATGTTCATTGGGCAAGTTCTAATTTTATTAGTTATATAGGACAGACAGGGAGGTGGCCAGATCAGTACCTAGATAAGAATACCCAAGCAATTTACTTCCCTTTGATTGTTGTTCTTAAGAATGTTTAGACATGGAACCTCATCAGTGACCTTCAGCCTTCTGATCTGTCCCATCACTCCCAACTGTTTATATATTAATGTACATTTATAAGTATTTGTCAGGAAAATATTAATGTCTGGGTTTACGAGTACCACAATCTTTCTAATCATTGCTTTTTATTATTCTTGTTTCATGCAGCTTCCCTGCCAGGCATGAGCCACAATGAGACCAGGGATGGGGGAAGAGAAGGAGAGCAAATACAGTATTATATCATCATCATCTGGGGAGTGCAATTGTTTCTGCTGTGTTAATTTACACTAAAATCTATGACCCAGAGAGCCTGATTGATTGCCCAGGGCAGAAAACCAGCCCCTGGCCTAGTTTATTTTGTGAACTGTAGCCTCCGATATTGCTGCAAGCCACAATGATATCGATTTGATATACACTAGATGGCTTTTTATGCTCTTTGGGAAATTTATTGTGCAGAGTCAGGCCTCAGACAGATGGGGAGAAGCAGCTCTTTAAATTGAAGAGGGTTATCATAGTTTGACTCCTGGGTCACTCAGGTTACTCAGTGGCCTGAACATGGCTCAGGAGGAGGAAACCCCGGGGACCAACACTCATCAGTTTTGAATGCCAGATGTCTTCAGAGGGGTCTGAGTTATTGCTAATAGGAGCTTGCCTGGGCCTATGACATTTGGATGCCCTATCAGTTAAACATCATAGCCCTTCCTTTTGTGTCACCGGCCTTTAAATTATGGTTGAGCATACCACCTTTGCTCTCAACGTTTAGCTTTGGACGATAGTGTGATTATAAAAGGAAGTTGCCTTCGAGGTGGACTGCCACTGGTACAGCTATTATCAGAGGAAAGAGCTACAGCTGTCCATTCAGTACTTCAAATATAAATTGGCGGTGTTGTCATTTGGCCTTCAATTGCCTGAACACTGTTACCATCATGTTTCTGCACGACAGAAATTCGGTGGCCTTTGGCCACTGACAAAGGGAAAGGTTTGGATGCAATTCTGGATCTGATAGTGTCAGCCGTTTTCTTATCAGGAGAAACAGCATTTGTGGGAAAGGGGCTCAATGAAAAATCCATTCCTCAAAAACAAACAAACAAACAAAAAAAAACCCTGCATGAGTTAAAAAGAAACCTTTCCATTTGTAGACCTGATCAGGCTTTAGGTTTACTTTTGAGTAAATCTCTCGGGGCTAAGAGTTCATCTGATGCTGCTGGAGCCCTCCAAGTAATTGTACAATGAGAAGTAGTAGTTCTATGGTATCTGTTCTCATCATTCTACCAGTAGCCTATGTTATGAAGGCAGAAGGCAACTGGCCCATTGTCAGTGATGCTGTTTATGTATGCTCAAGGAACTACTAACCACTGTGATCTGCAGAAATCTCCAAAATTATGGCTAAAGCTGAACATTTATGGCCTTTGAAATGGATGTGATTTTAGAATTTATTAGACATTATCATTTACAGCCTTCTCTTTTTTTTTGCTATAGAAAAAGAAAGCAGCCAGGATCTTTTGCAGTAGGAAATGATGGATCCGACATTTCTAAAAATAACAAACATGTTGTCATTCAAGCCTGTGTGATAAAACTGAGTTGCACCCAGGCAATTCTCAATATGATATATAAATGTTTCTTTTGACTGAGGTGCTTGAATAGAACAACAATGTTCATTTTCAGGTAAATTTATTGGATGCTATGAAGTAAGTAGTCATGAAATCAATGCAAGGATATTTATTAGCTTCATTTATCTATACCGTTTTCACACTACCCTTCTCAGAAATGATTCATAAGTAGTTTAAACTTCAAAGTTAGGTATGTTTCTAAACAACAATCAAACGATAATATTCTTAAAGTGACAATTTTTTTAAAAAAATGGTTGATTAGTATAAAGTTTAGATGGTTTAGGAAGACTTTCACTGTGCTCAGAAATGAAAGCGATGTGGGGTTTCTTCCAAAGGTTTACTTCTGGCAAGGCCTCCTCTTGAAGAAAAACCTGAATATAAGAAAAACCTCATACATGAGCCTCACTCTATCAAGGACCTAGACGTACTCATCTCAAATGATCTAAGCTCCAGAGCTCACTGTAACAGCATTGCCAAAAAGGCATTAAGAGTTGTTAACCTAATTTTGCATAAAATTAGCATAAAATAAAAAAATTAAATTTTTTTATATTTTATAAATATAAAATAAAAAAATAAGTGTAAAAATAAAATTTTTGCACAAAATGGTGTGCATAAGCGCACCAGCCTGCCTACCATCCCTGTCCTACTGTCCCCATTTATTTGTACTCATTTCATATGCTCATATCCATGTTTATACTTATACCTGTTATCTCGTGCATGTTTGACAAACTAAATAAAATAAATAAATAAAATGAATAGTTAACCTGAATCCAATATCTGAATGCTGGTTTGGAAAAGAAAAGTGGCGTGTGGATCCTTCTTACTGATGTTTTAAATATTAGAAGCCACTATTTAAGTTATAAGTTAATTAGTCACTCTCTGAGAATCCTTCATTTTCTGCCCCTCAGATTCTTTATTTATTTGAGGGGTCCTTGGTGCTCTCTGAGCTGACTTGTTTTCTTCCAGACATTTCATTACCCAAACTGGATAAACATCAACAGTGCTGATGACATTGATGTTACCTAGTTTGTGTAAGGAAACTTCTACAAAAAAAAGCAAGCAAGCTCGGAGAGCATGTTGGACCTCATTTCAACCCTGAGCTACAAATATCCTCCTTTTTATTTTTTTTATTTGTTTGTTGATACACTCCACATTAATGAGCAGCATGTAACCCTCTCGCCATTACTGTTTCTATGGATCTTATATGAAAAGTGCAGAAACTCCAGGAGAAATTTTAACACAAAACTTTCCTCAGATCCTTTACCTATATTTTCAGAAAAATTCACACCGAGTTTTTTCCCACCAAATGATAAAAAAACCTACCTATTGCGCATCTATTCAGCAATAGCATATACACTTGTGTGTGTGTGTGTGTGTAAATACATTTAACAATAAACAAAGAATAAAATAAATGTATGCGTGTGCTTTTGACTCAATGGTTGATTCCTGGCAACTAAGTGGATAAATCACTGCAACTTCCTTTTTTACAAGGGGCTTGACATTCCTAGGGCTGAGAAAGAGAGAGTGGCTGACAGTTTTGTGCCTGAGGCAGTACTAGAACTCACCAGCTCCTGGTTTTTAGTTCGGCATTTTAACCAATACATCAAAATGGTTCTTTTTCACCAGAAATGCCTCTTAGGAAAACCCTCTTAGTGCTTTTTGGAGGACAAAAGATATAATTTGCAAGAGAAAGTGTGCTCATCATTTTTCATGTGCAAACATAGTACCCTTGTTGCATTGTGGCAAACGTATTTACTACTACATGTGATTAATTATATGCAGTAGGCTTTCCCCTCACTTCAGAGTTCAGAAAACAATCAAACATCCATTCACTTTTTTCTTTCTTTCCTCCCAACTAATGTTGCTGACTTTTGATATCCTGCATATGGTACCCATGAGCCCAAAGTCCTGGGCATTTATTTTCAACTACTCCAATAATTTCAATTTCAATTTCAATTTTCATTTAGAAAGATAATTTTATTCCAAAGGGAAGGTTTCTTTTAAAAAAAAAAGTTTCAGGGACAATTTATTTCTCAAGCCCAGAACCCAGATAAGGTAAAGGTTCCCCTCAGTGCTAGTTGTTCCCAACTCTAGGGGGCGGTGCTCATCTCAGTTTCAAAGCCAAAGACGTCTCCGTGGTCATGTGGTTGGCATGACTAAATGCCAAAGGCACACGGAACACTGTTAACTTCCCACCAAGGGGGTCCCTATTTTTCTATTTGCATTTTTTATGTGCTTTCGAACTGCTAGGTTGGCAGAAGCTGGGACAAGTAATGGGAGCTCACCCCGTTATGCGGCACTACGGATTCAAACTGCTGAACTGCTGACCTTTCAATCGACAACCTCAGCATCTTAGCCGCTGAGCCACTGCGTCCCATCATCATAATAGATCATATACCCAGATACATCATAATTAATATAGTGTAAGGAGCTCCCTTTGCCAATAGTGCAGTCAAATGAAATGAGCCCACAAATACAATTTAAATATATTACACATTAGAAACTGAAGGGTCAAGAAAGAAAGCCCTGCTCAAACATTTAGTTTAAAATATTTGAAAACATTTTAAGAGCTCTGCTCTTTGATTTAGCCAGGAAACCTAACAATTTTGAGCATTTAGGGGAATCTGTGATACAATTCTTAATATTTAAGATGTATTTAAAACCAATGGGATTATCAGAATCTTCCTTCTGATTGGTAACTAAAAACTGCATTATATTGATTTGCATTGTGCATTGAAGCTCTGAATGGACATGGGAAGTATGAGCTGAAAGTTAAGGTCTTTAAAGTGGACTCTAAAAAATGGACTGGAAGTATGACTGAAATATTGTTTCATTCTAGGGACTCATCATTCTTGAGCTATCCTTGGTGGCTTAGAGTTCAATCATGTTCAAAACCTGTAGGGCCAGATCAGAAAATATAAAAAATGGAGAAAGATGTGCATCTATATAAGGGAAATAATATAGTTCAAGGGTAAAAAGAGAGGAAACATTATGCAGGAAATTTACAGTGAGTTTTAGTTCACTTTGTGTTTCCCTATTTTTCCTATCCTAGGATAGATCAGAGGCGTACACAATTTCTTCTTTGCAAGCTTATTGCCTTCTTCCATTTTGGGGAGCTTAATCCATGTTTTCTTTTCAAGGAAAGAAAATGTCATCTGGTAAATTTTGACTTAAAAGTAATTAATCACCCCACATATCCCTATTTCTTTGAACCCTTTTGAATTTAGAAGGGAACATCTAAGTTTAGTTACATATTTTCAGACTGTTGAATAATCAAGCCCTTTCAAATTCTTCTGAAATCTTTAGGGGGGAAAAGGTGAATTTGTCTCTTTATAAAACCACCTTAAGGAAAAAATTACTAAATCAAATCAGCAATGCTTCCTAACGCCATTGTTCCCAGATCAAGATGCAATGATATGGTATTAAAAATGGAGTCCCACTCTTGCAAATTAAATTTCTTTTGTTTATTAAAACTTTATGCATCCTAACTAGCATTCTAAAGCTCCAGTTATAATGGTTCTATATTGCAAAACTGCCTTGCTCAGTTCTCAAATCCACAAAAATATTTTTCAGTACTCACCAACAACATGTCTATCAACACTGACAGTTAAATGGAGAATCATGGGGTAATTTTAAACAGTTGCTGGAAAGGACTGAGAAGTGAAAATGATAAGACCGTTTGGAAATCAAATGTAAGTATATCATTCTTATTTAGTAAAATAGTTTTTTTTTATTCCTCCAATGTATGAAGTTTCCATAATTTTACCTGTCCTGAAAAAGTTCAGATATCTGAGGATTTTGGCAAGAAATTGATATCTTTACATGCATGAATCATTCTAAAATCATTGTGGTAATTTCATGAATTTTGGATGAAATATGATAATAAGAGTACAAACGCAAATTATGCAAATTAACATTTAAACTAATGCTTAGTTTGCTTTGCTAATGGAGATGCAAGTCAGGATGATAATTTGCTGAGGTGTCCACTATTGACAAAAGCAAGTTTTTGTGGATTGCTCCCACATTGTACACTGCTGCTGATCAGAGCTGTCCACATGCACAAGATTCCTGAGATTAGGATCCTCACCTGACAATGTGACGTTACCTAATTCTCTCTGTGAATTTCAAACTTCAGAAATTGCTTTGGGGTTTACTACTACCAACAATATGGTTACCCTTCAAAAAGACCTTGACTTTGTGTCGGAATGGTCAAAAATTTGGCAATTCCAAATCTCAACCAGCAAATGCTCTGTCTTACATATTGGAAAAAAGAATCAGAACACTAAATACAAGCTTGATGGACATTACCTTGTAGATGACCCTCACCCCGTCAAAGACCTTGGAGTTTTCATATCAAACAATCTAAGTGCCAAAGCCCACTGCAACTACATCGCCAAAAAGGCTTTAAGAGTTGTAAACTTAATCTTGCATAGCTTCTTCTCCAGAAAGATTACACTATTAACCAGAGCATACAAAACATTTGCTAGACCAATTCTCAAATACAGCTCGCCTGTCTGGAACCCACACCTCATTTCGGACATTAATACAATTGAGCATGTCCAGAAATATTTCACAAGAAGAGTTTTCCACTCCTCTGATCACAACAAAATACCTTATGCCACCAGACTTGAAATCCTGGGTTTAGAAAATTTAGAACTCTGTCGCCTTCAGCATGACCTGAGTATAATTCATAAAATCATCTGCTACAATGTCCTTCCTGTCAGAAACTACTTCAGCTTCAATTGCAACAATACACGAGCACACAATAGATTTAAACTTAATGTGAACCGCTCCAATGTTGATTGTAGAAAATATGGCTTCAGTAACAGAGTTGTTAATGCCTGGAATGCACTACCTGACTCCGTGGTCTCTTCCCAAAATCCCCAAAGCTTTAACCAAAGACTATCTACTATTGACTTCACCCCATTCCTAAGAGGTCTGCAAGGGGTGTGCATAAGAGCACCAGCGTGCCTTCTGTTCCTATCCTAATGTTCCCTTTGACTGTATCCAATTCATATAGTTATTTCATGCTTATACTTATATATACTGTTGTGTTTGACAAACAAAATAAATAAATAAATAAATAAAGGAAAGGAGGGAGAAAAGCTGTACCACAATATTATTTGTTAGAGTTTTAAAACCTCTATAGAGTTTCTGGATTGACCAGCTCCATTGTCACTGCTCAAGAGTTAGGATAAAGGTAATGTTTCTGCATTTTGTTAGAGAAAGAAGTAACTTTCATTGAATGTACTTCATCCTTCATCAATTAACTTTGGGTACTTTGCTAGGTTGAGGAACACAACTAGGTCTGGGTTTGACATAGGCTCCCAAGGCCCTGGTTTCAGTGTAGTATTCTTTCTTTTTTGATTATTGAAAGGGGCTGGAAGGAGATACAGGAAACAGAGAAGACAAGTTCAGATTAAAAAATCTTGGGCCCATCTGCAGTAACCACATTCTACAACTGAACATTATGCAGACACCCTCAAACCTGTTCTCCATCTGAGCTATATAAAGAACATGTTTCCCTCTATTTCTTCCTTTCATTTCTTTCCCAAATTGAACCCTCAAGCCCACAGAACTCAGCCAGAACAAAATACACAACTGCAGCTTTTTGGTTTTGTTTTAACCCCCCGCCCCAGTACTGTATATCATATTAAATAGATTAGCCTAATGCTTGCAAACTTTCGAATCTGCCTTGAGACTAACCAAGAAGCTTCCTTGTATTTATGTGCCATCACAACAAAACCTCAATGCCTTTCTCAAAGCCACAGCCATCTAACATAAAACACTCTGCATACTTCCCCATTGCAGTGTCAGCATGAGGTTAACATATGCTTCTGAAAAGCCTTCACCCTTTGTTTTTCATAAAAACTGTAGGTCATGACTTTGAAAAACACTGTCTTCCTGGCTGCTGTGAGCTGCTTTTCTTACGTGAAAATCTTTGCTTGCTGCTACATTAACAAATTTTTTTTAAAAAAAATCCCTATGTTATTACAAAGTCATATTCTCTTCCTGAATATCTAAGAGAATGCATCCATTAGAATTTAAAAAAAACCATGATCAAGACAATAAAGAAGAAAATAAGCTTGACTTCTAGTGATAGCATCCCTGCAATTTTCATAGAACAATTTTATAGAAGTGGATTTTTTGACTCCACATACTAGCCTAGAGACCAGGGATTCCCAGGTGACCTATCATCCAAATACTAATGAGGTTCTGCTTACTTTCAAGTTCAGACAAGGTCAATAGGTGCTTCCATCTGCAGATGGAAGGTGCTTCCATCTGCTGAGGCTGTGGCAATGTGAAGTGAAGTAAAAAGGCAAAAGATTGGGTTCCTGCTGTTCCCTGAACTGCAGGAACCCAATCTGTGTTGTTTTCTTGAAGACATTTTATCACCAGACCAGGTGACACCATCAATACCGGGTAGATTCCCATTTGATGATTGGAATCTAGCCTGGTGATTGGTCATGTGTAATAGCATGTCTTCCACTCTTGGTTAGGACCTAGTTTCTTCCTTGATAGTTCCTATTGTGTCTTCCCTAATTGTTTATCTGATTGCTATAGAGGATGTGCTCCATCCATTTTTTCCTTGACTTTTGATTAAGGGTGGTATGTAGCTTCAAGGAATCACCTAGCATTTTGGCATGTGGTTGTTTCCCAGCTGAAATTGTACTTGAGTTTTTCTCTGTGTTGAGAAATTAAGAAATTCTGGTCATGTCTTCTGATTGCCAATCTTCTGCCTATCTGTCCTTCGCAGTGGCTGTTACAGTCTTTACATGATATATTGTAGATGACTTCTAGCAATTTTTAATTTGTTTGTTTTATTTTTTGGTTAATGAGCTGGTTTGTTTAAGATATTTAAAAAGTTGGTTTGTGTGCTACAATGATGCCAGAAGGTTGAAGTAGTCTCTTGGTTATCTGAGAGATGTTTTTGATTCATGGAAGAGTTGTCTTTTTCATATATTGCGATAGTTACGGGATACTTACGGGACCGTCTTCTGCTACCACTTGCCTCCCACCGACCGGTGCGCTTCCATAGAGAGGGTCTCCTCAGGGTGCCATCAGCCAAACAATGCTGGCTGGCAGCCCCCAGGGCGAGAGCCTTCTCTGTGGGGGCACTTGCCCTCTGGAATGAGCTTCCCCCAGGACTTCGTCAACTTCCTGACCTCCGGACCTTTCGCCGCGAGCTGAAGACGTATTTATTCTTCCGCGCGGGACTGGCATAAAATGGGTTTTATTAGGATTTTAATGGGGTTTTTATGATGTTATGTATTTTATATTTGAATTATCAGCCAATTTGAATAAGTTTTTTAATTCTGATGTTATTGTATTGTATTTATGAATGCTATTTTTATCTGGCTATAAACCGCCCTGAGTCCTTCGGGAAAAGGGCGGTATAGAAATTAAATAATAATAATAATAATAATAATAATAATAATAATAATAATAATAATAATAATAATAATAATAATAATAATAATAATAATAATAATAATAATAATAATTAATGCTGGGAGGAGCTGTGCAACTAGGAACCTTTTAATGAGGGGTTCTCTCAGTTCCCTTGTTTTCTTGCAGACATTTCATTATGAAAAATAGGTAACATCATCAGAGCTAGTAGTCTTTTTAATGAAATTCTGTGGCTATCTGTTATGCCACAAGATGTTGCATAGGTAGTCTGTTGCCTCTTGGAGTTCTGAAATACTGCATTGTGTCATTGTTCCTCTGAATAAAGTTTGTACACAGCTCCTTTTGTAGACTGTTCAGTTGTTGCTTTGGTAATGAAGTAGGTTGCCACACTAGAGGCAGTAAAGTAGTGTGCTGATATTAGGAAGAGTTATTTATTGTTTTCCTCTTCTCTTGTAAATTTTATATTCCCTTAAAGGAGTTATCTTGCAGTTTCACCCTTTTTATTATTATTATTACAATGAAGGTACCACCCCCATAACTCAGCCATATTTAGTGTCTGTGTGTAGGAGTGCTACTGCTTTTAATCAGTGTATCACAATGTCATCTATAAATCCTGAGATAGGTGATCATTTTCATAATTCTCTGATGCATCTTTTCCCTTAGTAGGTAAATAAAATTTGATTTTATTTATCTTTTGTGAAATTGATTGCTCTCCCTACAAATCAATGGCGGGAGTCAAAATTTTTTACTACTGCTTCTGTGGGCATGGCTTGGTGGGCATGACATGGCTTGGTAGGTGTGGCTTGATGGGCATATCAGGGGAAGGATACTGTAAAATCTCCATTCCCTCCGCACTCCAGGGGAAGGTTACTGCAAAATCTCCATTTCCTCCCAATCAACTGGGACTCGGGAGGCAGAGAATAGATAAGGCGGGGGCAGTCAGAGGTAGCATTTACCAGTTCTCTGAACTACTCAAAATTTCCGGTACTGGTTCTCCAGAACTGGTCAGAACCTGCTGAATGCAAACTTTGCTACAAATGAACAAAATAAGGACCTGATCTCCCTAACTATGTAGCTCTATGCAGAGCTAGGAGCTGATGCTGTAGAATTTATTTCATTTTCTCATTGGATAATTTTTCCGCATCCACTTTCTCCATGATTTTTATCTGGCTTACTTGAAAAGACTTTGGCAATAACATAAATAGGTTTGAATTCATGAGTAGGAATATCTATTTGAATGAGCACTTCACTAAACGGAAGGGTGAGCTTCGATATTTCAAATTCAGAATAAATCCTGTAGGTAAGGGAAAGCTGCAATTCATTTAAACCAAAGGCAGATGGAATATCTCCATTGGTCAAGGACAGTCAAAATGACTTTAAGAATTTCTCCTAAATATGTAAGATGACAGCTTGGAAAACTGGAATAGAAAGAGGAAAAACATTTCATTTTGAGATATGTTTTTAAGAAAAGACTGAGTTCTACAAAAAGCATCTAGTTTTTGGAGAGTTCTTAAGAAGTTTTATAGAAGTCTTTCAAGACTGCAATGCAGCATTTACAGGTGCTGGATCAAAATTCTCATTAGTCAATACCACTGTGAACAATGGTTAAGAGTGATAAGAGTTGTAGTCTAAAACAACTAATAAACCACAGATCATTGTATAACATGAGGCCACAACCCATATGAATTTCTATATGCATACATCTTATGAAAAATGGAGTGATTTTTCAAGAGATATGGCATGAACACAGCAGAAAAAACACTGTGTTTCTGGAAAGCACAGAAACTGTTTCTCTGAAATGTGGAAAATCAGTACAACAATACTTGCTGAAGATGTTTCATCCAGTTTCCCCTAATTCAGAGGTACTCCCCAGGGAACCTGACAGATACAAGAGCATGTTAGGAACACCAGAATCAAATGGTGTGTGGCTGTGTACTGTTTATAAATAAATGACCATTTTATTTATGTTAGCTGGAAAAGATTCTTTCTGATTTTTTTTGCCACCATTGACCAGTGGTGGGTTGCTCCCAGTTCGCACCGGTTCTATAGAACCGGTAGTAAAACTGGTGGGAGGCTCCATCCACTGACAGAACATCATCAAAAGTGATCTGCGCATGAGCAGAAGAACGCATGCGGGCATGAGCGGAGCGTGTGTGCACACATGGGCGTGATGCGAACCAGTAGTAAAGGTAAGTAGAACCCACCCCTGCCATAGACTAATGTGATTCTTCTCCTAAAATTTCTACAAGATTAGCAGTATTTCATAGAAATGGAGGGAAACAGAAAAAAATGTAGTTATATAAATTTTGTTTCAGGAAGAATTAAATATTTCACTTCCTGATAAGTAATGAAGAAAAGGGAAGGGAAAGGTGGAAGGAAAGACAAAAGGAGGGAGGGAGGGAGGGTGGGAGGGAAAGGAAGGAAGGAAGGAAGGGAGGGAGGGAGGGAGGGAGGAAGGAAGGAAGGAAGGAAGGAAGGAAGGAAGGAAGGAAGGAAGGAAGGAAGGAAGGATTTCCAATGCTTTTTGGTAGCTTCCCACAAAGAAGCTTAATGGGGAAGTTGTCAGAAAATTGGAAGTCACTCCTGTTCCCACTGGTTTTTTGGTTGGTTGGTTGGGTTTTTTGCCTATCCATGGTCATTTTATTTCTCTGTTTAGATAAGGACATATCTCTGAAACTATGACCAAATGGGGCATGATTTATCTAATTTATACACTAAAAGAATATATTGGAAGAAGACAGGTTGAAAACCTATTACTTAAACAGAAAGTTTGCATAAGCTGGATGGTGTTGTAAAAACCTATTCTTATAATATCACATTTTGCCCCTCTAAAAACTGATATTCTTTTGCTGTACCTAGAGATTAAATGAATGACTTGATTCAAGAGATTTTTAAAATTAATTTATACATAACCCAATCTTCCTTATTATTTTTATATGGTCACTTTGAAATCTCAAAATACTGATGACCTAATACATTTTAGATAAAGCGCAAAGCCACCACTTACATTATTATGAAAGGAATTGTTTACAATTTGTATGTAGCAAAAGTAACTTAAGAAATATCTGTCTCACTGGGAACTTATAATTTCTAAAAATTGAGGTGAAAAACTATTAAA
This sequence comes from Ahaetulla prasina, assembly GCF_028640845.1. NCBI lineage: Eukaryota > Metazoa > Chordata > Lepidosauria > Squamata > Colubridae > Ahaetulla > Ahaetulla prasina. The sequence goes on along the minus strand of NC_080541.1, from coordinate 103,582,836 downwards.
TGACCTGAAGATCTTGCTTTAGGTGCTGTTTTCATATGTATTTTTACAGTATTTTCTTGCTCAGATATATTTTTGATAATATTTTCATTATTTCTGATGTAAAGGTTATGAAGAGGCAGTTTTTCAGTGCCACAGCTGGGGGCAGTGTCAAAAGAGGAATCAGCCTAGAGTGTCTATGTTGCCACAGACGGACTAAATCCAACCCCTCTGGAATTCTGTTAATCCTTATCTAGGAACAAAATAGTGCTGTTAGTTGACTAGATTCCTATGCATGGGCATTAGCAATAAATCAATTTAACTGGACTTAACCTGTGGCTCTGGTCTTTTGCAGCTGCCAATTATGCTCATGTCCTTAATTTTTTGCACGGATGTGTGCTTTTGAGTTAGTGTTGACTTCAGAGCCCACAAATACAATTTAAATATACTACACATTAGAAACTGAAGGGTCAAGAAAGAAAGCCCTGCTCAGAGATTTAGTTTAAAATATTTGAAAACATTTTAAGAGCTCTGCTCTTTGATTTAGCAAGGAAACCTAACAATTTTGAGCATTTGGTGGAATCTGTGATACAATTCTTAATATTTAAGCCGTATTTAAAACCAGTGGGATTATCAGAATCTTCCTTCTGATTGGTAACTAAAAACTGCATTATATTGATTTGCATTGTGCATTGAAGCTCTGAATGGACACGGGAAGTATGAGCTGAAAGTTAAGGTCCTTAAAGTGGACTCTAAAAATGGACTGGAAGTATGACTGAAATATTGTTTCATTCTAGGGGCTCATCATTCTTGAGCTATCTTTCATGTTCAAAACCTGTAGGGCCAGATCAGAAAACTGAAAATATAAAAAATGGGGAAAGATGTGCATCTATATAAGAAAAAATAGTATAGTTCAAGATAGTGGTGAAATCTGAACCGGTTTACTACCGGTTCCCTGGCTGCGCATGCAGACTCCTGATGACTGCGGATTCTTTCTTTCTTTCTTTCTTTCTTTCTTTCTTTCTTTCTTTCTTTCTTTCTTTCTTTCTTTCTTTCTTTTTCTTTCTTTCTTTCTTTCTTTCTTTCTTTCTCTCTCTCTCTTTTTTCTTTTTCTTTCTTTCTTTCTTTCTCTCTCTCTCTCTTTCTCTCTCTCTCTCTCTCTCTTTTCTTTTCTTTCTTTCTTTTTTTGCAACATTTCAGAAGTGGTTTGCCCTTGCCTACTTCTTAAAACTAAGAGAAAGAGAGTAACTGGCCCAAGGGCATCCAGCTGTCTTTGTGCTTAAGGTGAGACTAGCAATCATGGTCTCCTATTTTCTAATCTGATGCCTTAACCAAATTGGTTCTCTCCTAATCTTCCCAGTTGTATATTATATTTGCTACACTTTCTTGCTGAGCTTGGTGGCTATGTAGTATTCCCCATAGCACCCTTGCATACATGCATGCATACATATATATTGCTAATCTCAAGATCCTTGAACAGTGCTGAGCTGTAATTAATGTTTCTGTTTTGTATTTTCCTTTGTTATACAAGGTATAAAGTAGAATTGTTTTTATCCAAAGCAGGGGAGTGGGGAGGGGACAGACTAATTATGCCTGGGGAAAAAAATCTAATTCTTTTCCATCACACTTTGAAAGTGGGGAAGACAAGAAAGAAAGAAAAGTCATAGGGGATGCATACAAGTAAGTGTCATTACATGCACTTGGCCCTAATTTCTATTATACTTTGAAACTGGGTTAATCCAAAGCTTTACCAAAGAGGGGGGGGGGTTTGGGAGGGGGAGGCATGAGAAGGAAAGGAGAAAGAGATGCAAATCTAGGCATTGGAGGCTTCAGAGGAAAATCAGCATTTGAAAAAGCGGAGGCCTTCAAGGACTGCAGAGTTAGAATACAGTGATAAATTGATGCCACATCCTCACTTGGCAATCTTGGCATGGGTTTGTACAAATGCTGTATTCACTTTGTATTCCTGAAGAGGCTTGTCTCCATTCCAAGCAGCGTCGTCCGTTCTGTATTACAAAGAGAAGGAAAAGCAGTGTCTTGATTAATCATCTCTAATAAACTACATAGGGAGGAGCTGTCTCTTTAATGTAGCAAACCAAGGCATGACGATATCTGCTATTTGAACTAGACAAATTTCAAAGTGAAAACAGACTGTGCATTCTTCACAGCTAAGGTTATTAGTCATCTGAACTTATCACTGTTGAATATCATTATTACTACAGATTTTTCTCTCCTGGAGCCCTTTCTGTAGCAACCCTTTTCTTTGCTTCTGTCACATGTGGATTTGGATTGTGTGGAATGGTCAGTTGTGGAAGAATAAGATAGAACTTACGATAACTTTTGTAATAGGAATGGAAATAGATAGCATTTTAGGTTTTTCTAAGATTTGCCTGTAATCTGTCCTTAGCTATACTCTTCAGGACTCCCACAACTCTAGGGTTGGCACTGTGGTGAAGTACAGATCAGGATGGGAGATTTATGCTACAAAAAGGCAGTGTCTAACATTGCAAGCAAAGAAAGAAAGAAAGAAAGGACTACTTACTCCCTTAGTTTTTTAAGGTTCTTCCAGGAATTAACAAGATTTGTGTGCTTGTTTGTTTATTGTTATTCAGAGTATAAATCTCACTTACTCAGAGTGTTCTTCCAGATATGTGAATACTTCTGGCAGAGAAGTATCCTTGGTGGCTGCAATTTAGAATGGTCAACATAGATGATTTTCAACTCTTCTGAGAATAGACACCCAATTAAGTCTGGTCATTGAGCAGGACACTTTCAAGGCATTAGGTGTTAAAACAAAAAATGAAATTGAAGTGTAATTATTTGACTATTCGTGGATCCAAATATAACCACCTTTTGTAATTTGTAGCAGATGCAATAAGATTAAGCTGAGCTGAAATAAATGGGATGTGTTAGGCTCAGGCTGTTGTTTTATATTTTATTATCTCTATCAAACAGAAGTGCTGTATGAGCAAGCAGAGAGATTTTGATCTAGATTATGTTGGCGCTAATCTCACAAGTAATTTTATCAATGACAGTTAAGCCGATTCACACATATGTCAGATTTTGAACATCTTTTTTAAATTTCTTCCTCGCTTTTTCCCTGTTTCTCCCTCTTTCACATAGATCAATTGAGAATAGCGTTTTGGGTTGTGCTACCATCAATGACTTTATTTTGACAACTAATGAATATTTATTTGCATTATAGCCTCACTTCATAATTTATTATGACTGGCAGTTGCTTCTCAAGAAAACTCATGCTATGAAGGAACTCTAGCTGGGAGCTCAGCAGTGTCTGTCACTTTGTGATATATCTAATTTAAGTCTGTGCTGATTAATATGCTGACCCAAGTATCAATTTCACATGATAAAATTCTTTCTAGTTCTTTATCTACAAAACTGATTTCTATTATAGACTTCTTCTCTTGAACTGAGTTAATGGGCACATTTCCACAAACATCCCTATACTAACTGGAGAGATCACAGCTAATTGTGGCTTATCTTCTTATAAACAGGGGCTTTGTTTTGTATTACTTTGCTACAAGCCAAGTTTACCTTCTAGAGAGCCAAATTCACTGAGTCATAGCTCAGTGTATAATGTCCAGGAAAACTTATTTTCCTATGTTTTATGGGCTTCAATTTGCATCTTTCAACAATAAAAGACAACCTTTTACTGAAATAGAAAGTGATGGTCCAGTGTGATTGTTACGATGTGTGACATTATTTTTGGCAACACGATAGGTGTGTAGTTATTCAATATTACGTTGTTAAAATGATTCCTGAAGTGACCTGCAAATAAGCGGTAAAGAATTTGTTTTATTTGTTTGTTTATTAAATCTGCATAATTGGAATGTATATAATAGCTTCTACCACAAATTGGAGAATTATAGAACACTGGCAAGCATATTTAAAAGAAACCTTAATATTACTGCATCCCCAAATACTGTGACAATTTACTCAAGTTTTTTCTGTATAAATAGAATAGAATCCAATATATCTGAATTTAGTTCTTTTGTTGAATAAAATGGAGTCGAAAAGCTCATACAAACACTTATTTTCATTCTCTAGGCAAAATGGGAATATAAAATTCTAACCCTAACTCAAATTTGAGAGCTTTAACATCTTCAAATGTTTACATTATATGTAAATTATATTCCTGTTGCATGGAAGTTGAGAACTGGATAAAGAAAGTACCTTTTCTGAATCCTACTTATTTGCCAACATTCAAAAGATAAATATGTAGCCCAATGATAAAATTGTGTACAACAGTTGATGCTCTTAGCAATTTACAAACAACCATTCACCAAAATAGATTAGCTATGAATCATTACATTGAAATAGGGTTAGTATTCATTAAGATGTTCACAATTAACTTTTATAAACATATATGTAATTAAGAATATAATTACTCCATGGCATAGGGCCGGGTTACTTACGGGACCGCCTGCTGCTACCAAATACCTCTCACCGACCCGTGCGCTCTCACAGAGAGGGACTCCTCAGGGTGCCGTCGGCGCGACAGTGTCGTCTGGCGACACCCAGGGGAAGGGCCTTCTCTGTGGGGGCTCCCGCCCTCTGGAACGAACTCCCCCCAGGACTTCGTCAACTTCCGGACCTCCGAACCTTTCGCCGCGAGCTTAAAACTTACTTATTTATCTGCGCTGGCCTGGGTTAGTTTTTAAGTTTATGGGTTTTTTAATGGGTTTTAGTCTCAAATTTTAATTGTGGCCAATTTTAATAAGTTTTTTAATTGTATTTTAATTGTATTTATATTGTATTGTCTATTTTACTTGGCTGTGAACCGCCCTGAGTCCTTCGGGAGAAGGGCGGTATACAAATTTAATAAATAAATAAATAAATAAAATAAGCTCTTGATGTTCATGTGTATTTTTGATGTACTTCATAACTTTGTTTTTTCTTTCTCTTTTTTCCTTAATGAATAAAAGCAAAATAATAATGATAATGGTGTACTCTTAAATACATAGCTTGGTATCATTAATGGATTTCCACAGCAAAGTTTAGCAGTGATATCTTAGAATACATGGACTTGGATTGTTAGGGAACAAGAATCTCTATTTCTACTTGTGCTTTATTGTATTTTTTTGTCCTGTACAATTAGGTGCCTACTTTTCATTAAATGCATGTTCCTATAATAGTCAAGGTGAACCCCACAATTCTTTCTAGGGAAAAAAGAAAAATTAGCTGATATTATTTCAATGTGAACAATTAATGTTCAGACTGCAGGGGGTGCAAGAACTCCATTTTGAGTTACACAGCCAATGAATTGTAACTACTTAGACCTCACGATGAATAGGATTTTATCATCACAACAGAGCTGAGCCTTTCCACCAATACATCCCTATAAAAATGGAGGAGGCGGGGGAGAGCCAAAGCAGCATGCATTTTGACAGAGGAAGTGCAAGCTAAAACTCAACCATAGAAGTGAGGTCACAAAAAGAAAGGTGCCAAAGGTACCCCCATACTATTGAATCTGCCTTGCGAGAATCTGTCTCTGCCCATTCTGTAAAAGCAACTCTGCTATTTGTAGAGAGATGGCTTTCCTTCAAGATGTAAATATACAGATTAGTGTATTTTCAATTTTTTTTAATTGGTGTGATGAATGGTGGTGGACCCGAGAGACTATAAGAAAAAAAATATGCAAATATTTTCTCGTGATTAATTATTTTCAACCAGGATCCCTAGCCATTTTCCTATCATAAACAATGAATCTCCTATTTGTTTATTTGTTGTAAAGATTTGCCAAGTGTTGTGTTGTTTGACTTTTAAACTTCACACAAGAGCATCTTATTTGAGTCCACTCTAAGTTCTCATCACTCACATGAAGCCTGCTGTTTTGTGATCTATAGTTTACTATAATCTGATTGGATTAGTTGGTTGACCTAAAAGGACTGAAGAATATAGTAAACATTATTAGGACACACTTCTAGGAGAACCGTGCAGTTCCTAGTCACTAACACTTTAGGTCCTCCAGAGCCAGTGTTGCAGTTTATTTTATTTATTCAATTTCTATAGCTGCCCATCTTCACCAAGTGACTCTGGGTGGCTTACAATTCTAAAACTATAAAACTGTTAAAATATTTTAAAACAACAACAACATTCAGAAAATAAATACATACAGCGGCTGAGATTGTTAACCACTCAACAATACAGTCTAGAAATGGGGCCTTTTACACATTCAGAGCCCCAGGCCTGGGTACGCAGTTATATTTTTGAAGTTTTATGAAAGGGCAACAGCAGAGAAGGCCCATCTCCCAGTTCCTGCCAGCTAAAACTCTTTGGCTGTCAGGATCCACACCATGCCCAATCTGCTGGATCAATTGCATAGTAAAGACTCTTGAAAAAAGTTGGTTCCTCAGCTAACCCAGTTCAGAATCACCAAATGTTGGAAACAGTTATATTTAGTAATGGGCAGAATTGGTTTACTTTCCTTTTGGATATGAGCCAGTTTAATTCACACTTCCTGAAATGTAATAAATCTGGTTTTTGAAATGCCGTCCTCCATTCAGAAATTCTGTACAGCATACGTACATTAGGGAAAAACACATGCCAAATGCCATATATTAAGAACAGTGCTTATGAAAAAGGAAACTCAAAATGCAATTGCCTCAAAACGCCCTATGAATTTTTATGTGTATAAAGTGCACCGAAAGCACATATAAATTTTCATATGTCCTTTAACTGATGTAAAACCAGGTTGGGTCCAGCCTCTGACAAAATTTAAATATTATACATGCCAAAGATTCATATGTCTCTAATTATATTGTATTTATATATGCCAGTATTTTCAGTGATCAAAAGGAAGGTATTTTATTTTTGACAATCCATATCCAAAGTTAATCTCAGTAGAAGCGCCACAGACATAATCACTTTTGTATACCCTTTCTTCTACAAACCTTCATTAACTATTTTTTTTTCTCTATCTCATCAGCCACCCCCAGCATAGAGCACTCATGCTGGGACCCCAAACTAGTCACTTGGTTTTTGATTTCTATTTAATCTTTGTTAATGTTAAACTTTTATCTTTTCATCATTTTCTAAGCCATCCAGAGTCACTTCAACAATGAGATAGGCGACATATAAATTTAATAAAGATATAAGACACCAACCTACATATATGTATATATACATGTACATGTCTTCTGTCAACCTAGCAGTTCGAAAGCATGTAAAAAATGCAAGTAGAAAAATAGGGACCACCTTTGGTGGGAAGATAACAGCGTTCCGTGCACCTTTGGTATTTAGTCATGCCAGTCACATGACCACAGAGATGTCTTTGGACAGAGCTTGCTCTTTGGCTTTGAAACGGAGATGAGCACCGCCCCCTAGAGTCAGGAACGACTAGCACATATGTGCGAGGGGAACCTTTACCTTTACCTTTACATGTACATGTACATGAATATGAAGACTTATATGCCCTCTAAAGTGAATATATACACAATGAGAGAAAAGGGGGTTGGACTAGAAGATCTCTAAGGTCCCTTCCAACTCTGTTATTGTGTATTTTGTATTTGTTTACATTTTACTACTTAATTAGATTAAGATTTCTTTAAATATAACTTTGATTATACAAAGTCATGATGGTAAAAAAAAGAGACTTCATGTCTAAAAACATTTTAAAAATCAGTTACTAGATTCTGTCTCTGGCATAAACTGCAATTCAAAGGTTGACTTAGAAGGTAGGAAGAGATTAAAAAGTATTATTTTTTCCCCAAAGTATTATTACCTCACAAAGCAAATCTTGACTAGGGACAGGAGAAGAAGACAATTGCAGTTTGAGCTGCTCAAATGCACAATCATTGGGGCCTTTTCCCTCCCCTTTTAATCATGGCACCTCTAGTTTCATCGCCAACAAGTGCTTGTTAATATTTCCTGGCAGAGTCTTGTATGTTCAGCTGGCTTCGAAGCAGTTCACATTAACGTCAATCATTTTTCTGCTTTAGAATATTTCTATTCCAGCAGCCATTTTGCTATCCTACCTGAGCATTTATGGCAAAAATGCTACAATCTTGATATAGGGGTCTTACATGTTCCAAATTCCACAAATGATAGAAAGGTAGGAGTGGTGCATGAATCGCAAACACTTAACATAAAATATGTTTGGAGATTCAGTTCCAAAAGTATGACAAATATGTTTAAAGATTCCATTCCAAAAGTATCAAAAGCTATTGCTACAGAAGCAATTTGTCAGAGGGCGTCTAGTAGCGTCTCTAATGTCCAACAAAGTCTGATTTTTCTGTCACCATTGCCTACACAACGCTCTTCCATTATACTTGCAGTTCCTATATCCATGGCAGATCTGCAACACATCTTAAAAGCAGAAAGTTCTTTCAGTGCCAACATACTGTTCTTTCTCAGCAGCATCTCTTCCTCTTTGTGTGTGAGTATTCGGCTGCTGTTCAGCATCACTTGTTTTGGGTCTTCTTTAGCACTAGACAGTTTTAATGGTTGGATATATTTTCCTCTGTTAAGCTGCAAAGGCAGACATTGCAGTAAAAAAGTTTCTCTAATGTGCTGCTGTCTTGAATGTGCCAAGCAAGATGGCATCTGGTTGTACAACTAATCTTGTAAATATGCTTAATTATTTAAAACTGAACAAAACTTCATTCCAGAATGAGACTGTACCATGAGAACAATTAATCTATTGGTTGAAGGCTGTTCTTTTTCCTCCCCTTGTTGAGGCTGAATCCAAGGCAAGCACCTCTACCATCTATTTATAAAGCTCTGGGGCTTGATATAATATCTGTAGAGTTTTATGTAAGTGTTTGTGTCTGTCTGTCTGTCTGTGAGTGAGTGAGTATTTTTCTCACTCAGATAGACTAATTTTACTCTGGAATAGTTGATGAAAATATTATTTCAAGATGTTTTGCATTTTTTCATAACTTTCATTTTAAAATGCAATAGTTTTCAGTTTTAAAATACATTTTAAAAGGATAGGGCCTATCTTAATAACATATTCATGATGGCATGAATCCAATTTTTAAAAAAAATTCATGCCCAGTTAGGAAATAACCAATCTAACCTTTCTGTGATATGGTGATCTAAGGATTTATCCATTTTTTTTTCTTTTCCTGAGTCCTAAAACATGCTTTCAGAATGAGGTTGGAATTGTGTTTGCTATATTGGAACATAATGTTGTTGTTGTTGTTTTTTGGAGGGGTTGCAGTCAAACAAAACAAAACAAAAGACTATGTGCAGATCATGCTGGTCAGATACAGAAAATATGACATTATAAATTCAATTTAACTCTAACCCAAGGAAATTGTGCAAGAATTATGAACATACTAGATTTGATTTATGGTTAGCCTAAAATTGAGTGTCTTTATCTCTATCAGTAATTATTATTAATTAAAACATTCTTCCTACTGTATAAATTTGATATAGTTGCACCAGATATAAATTCTCACAAAAACATCGTTTTTTAACAACTGAGGAAAGATCTGAGGATATGAATTATTGGAAAGGGAAAAATTTGCATGTCCTTGGTTACGGTTGGACAAAGGGTAAAATGTGATCCCATTCAGGCTTTGTGGTTATTTGTGTCAATTGTTTTGAATTTTAAAGAAAGCTAAAAGAAAAGAAGAGCTTTAATAGCTTTAATAAAGCTTTTAAAATGAGGAAGGGGCAAGTCCATTCTTAAAGTGAAAAAAAAAAAGATTTTCATGGAAATATCTGACATTTCCTTCATTAGAAATTAAGCATAAAGTCATAATGTCAAATTAATTTCTACTTTGGGAGAATTAAACTGATTGCCAAATTATTATAAGTTATTCCTCCTATTATAAAAAAGGATGTATTAAATATTCCTGTGATAGTAATCTCTTTCTCTAAACCCAGCCCACCTCACAGGGTTGTTGTAAGGAAAGTAAGAGGAGGAAAGGGTTGGATATATTTGCTGTCTTTTGTTATTGGTAAAAAATAATAACAATGGGATAGAAACAAATAAAAAAAATAATATTTACTTTATAAAGAGAAATATTCTGATTGTAATGCTATCCAATGTTTAATCATGCTTTCTGGGGGAAATCTCTTTGAAATGATTTGACTGTCACATTTTGAATAAACAGAACCCTGGAATAAATAAAAAGCAAAAATATTACAAAGGCGTGGGACGTATGAATGTGGACATGAATATGTAATATTGATTTAGTTTGAGAATTTTCCTTATTGATTTTGCAGGCAGGAAAGGACATATTGCACTCAGAGGCATCCGTCATACTGCATTACAGACTTCCAGGTATTGATTTTTCTTCTCTAAAAGCAAAGATCTACATATACATATTTCTCTGTAAGGTTTTCAGCCAATAGCTGTTATTAATTATATTTTAATCTAATTTATTAAAAGCAGCCTGTACCTCCCATGAAAACAAAATATTTTAGAAAATGTCAAAGAGGCAACTAAGTAGGAAGTGCTGATGTTAACAATGTCTTAGTCTTCTGATGGTTATCCTCATCAGGTGGCAGGGTGGTGTTTTCATAAGGGAGATTGCATCGAGTGGGATCTTATGAAACTTTGAAAGAATGCACTGGAGTTTAAAATTCCTTCCCTATTAGATATCCCCTCAAGAACATTTTTATAATGTTCCTTAAAGATAAAGGCAGATTATACTTGAAGCACAAAGATTTAAAAATAGGGCACACTTCCGTTCATAATGAAGGACATTTAAGTCCCATTAATTTTTCTGAGAAAGAGTAAGGCATGTGCTTAACTTTTCCACTCAGTTTGCTTCCTGCCCTTCCTAAAATAATTCAGCCAGCATGTGTAGACTTATTTTTTTTCTTCACATTTCAGGTGACTTTAAAATAATAATAATAATGAAGGAACAGACTCGGAAAATTTAGGTATTACTGGATCTCTGTTTAGTTTTTCTCCAATGTAAATGTAGGCACGGGGCACTTGATAAATAAAGCCCATTCATTTTCATAGTTTAAAACATGAAAAATGGAATGGGTATCACATGACAGTGCTATAGACTGAAAATTACTAAATTAATTAATAATTTCCAATGCAAGTAAGAATCTGAAACTCTTACTGAGAAAAAGAAGGAAATAAGGCAAATACTTAATTATATATTTCCTACTGAATATTAATATTTCTGAATATATTTTTGCTTCAAATCATAACTTTCCACAATTTTCAAATATAGTATGTATTAGTTAATATAGTTAACCATCCTTTTCCTTGTCCAGTTACTCAGCTTGTAAATGGAGTGTGTTAACATATAAGGTTTTTAACTTTTTTTTCTATATATGTAAAAACTACACATGGGAATACAATGAAAGCTACATTATGCTATCAAAGAAGTAAGCGCAACTGAACATGCAGTCAGATTTATGTTCAGATATAGTTGTATAAGATTATACTGTCAATTTTTTAACAAAGTTTTTGAAATATTCTAAGATGGATAAAGTGACAGTAGAAATGCCATTTGAATCCATCCCATGCCACCATTTCAATTACTTCCTCCTTTAAATGTAGATGAATGAAATCTCCCAATCCTGGTGTTATTTATAGTTATAGCTGTAAAAAAGAGATATGGTTAAACCTCTTAAAACAGATAGTAAGCTAGAAATAAAATATAGATACTAACGGTCATTTACAAAGATTTGATTGAATGATTCTGTGCTGTCAATCACGTGACCCCAGAACACTGCAATCATCATAAACACATGCTGGTGGTTGCCAAGTGCCAGAAGTTTGATCACATGATTGTGAGGATCCTGTGATGGTCATAACTACGAATTCTGGGAGTTGAAGTCCTCCAAGCTTAAAGTTGCCAAGGTTGGAGACCCCTGTCATAGATTATTAGTTAAAAATAAGCAGCCTTAGATTTTCAGTCTTCTTGCAGAAAGATTTGTGCTTAGGAAACACTACAAGTACCATAAATGCCAACAGCTTTAATTGCAATAATACAAGAGCAACCAACAGATTTAAACTTAATGTTAACCGCTTTAATCTAGATTGCAGAAAATATGACTTCTGTAACAGAATCATCAGTGCTTGGAATACTTTACCTGACTCTGTGGTCTCTTCCCATAATCCTAAAAGCTTTAACCAAAAACTTTTTACTATTGACCTCACCCCATTCCTAAGAGGACCATAAGGGGCGTGCATAAGCGCACAAACGTGCCTACCGTTCCTGTCCTATTGTTTTTCTTTTCTTCTTCCTATATATATATATATATATAGATGTAGGTCTTTGGTTATTCCGGTTTTCTCCCGCATAAAATTGGAAGTGTCTTGGCGACGTTTCGACGAAGTCTCATTCGTCATCTTCAGGCTTCAGCTTCGTGCTTCTGGGAGCAATGTGTGACTGCAGCTGTTTTTTCCTTTTTAACTGCTAGTGGGGATTTGAACTGATTGGATGGGAACTTGGCTGTGCTCTGATTGGATGGGTTTTTTTGTGCTCTGATTGGATGGAGGTGTGTCCTGTTTGGGTGGGGGCTTGTTTGTGCTCAGATTAGTCTGAGTTGCAGGGGGATTTGAGCTGGTGAGCTGCACTGCTGCTGTTTGGCTTTGTGTTCGTGGTCGTGCTCCATCTTCATAGTGGGTGTCAGTCTGCTGCATGTATGGATTGGAGGGGTTTGAAATGGCTAATGCTGCAGCTGTGGTCTGGCTTCTGGTCCTTGGTCGTGCTTCCTGATCAGTGTGGGTTTGGGTCTGCTTTCTGGGTGGATGTGTGGTGGTGACATCCTGTGTGGACTTCATGAGTGTGGGTCTGGTGTCATTCCTCGTGTTAAGGACTCGTTTGTCAATAAGGGCGGGTTTCCAAATGGCTGGTAGGCAGGAGGTATCATCTCGTTTGTTCATGCTGTGTGGGCGTTTTTCTATCTCGATGGCTTCTCTGATTATTCTGTTGTTAAAGTGTTCAGTTTTGGCGATAGTTCTGGTCAAAACTGAACACTTTAACAACAGAATAATCAGAGAAGCCATCGAGATAGAAAAACGCCCACACAGCATGAACAAACGAGATGATACCTCCCGCCTACCAGCCATTTGGAAACCCGCCCTTATTGACAAACGAGTCCTTAACACGAGGAATGACACCAGACCCACACTCATGAAGTCCACACAGGATGTCACCACCACACATCCACCCAGAAAGCAGACCCAAACCCACACTGATCAGGAAGCACGACCAAGGACTAGAAGCCAGACCGCAGCTGCAACATTAGCCATTTCAAACCCCTCCAATCCATACATGCAGCAGACTGACACCCACTATGAAGATGGAGCACGACCACGAACATGAAGCCAAACAGCAGCAGTGCAGCTCACCAGCTCAAATCCCCCTGCAACTCAGACTAATCTGAGCACAAACAAGCCCCCACCCAAACAGGACACACCTCCAGCCAATCAGAGCACAAAAAAACCCCCATCCAATCAGAGCACAGCCAAGTTCCCACCCAATCAGTTCAAACCCCCACTAGCAGTTAAAAAGGAAAAAACAGCTGCAGTCACATTGAAGCCTGAAGATGACGAATGAGACTTCGTCGAAACGTCGCCAAGACACTTCCAATTTTATGCGGGAGAAAACCCGAATAACCAAAGACCTACATACAAACACCCGCGAAAACCTCAGAAAACAAATATATATAGATGCTTATACCTCCTAATATTTACTCATATATATATTTATATACTATATAATCTTTTTATATGATGTTGTGACAAAATAAATAAATAAATAAAATAGATAAATCTATCTACGGATAAGCAGACTCTCAACATGTTTTAATTTTCATAATTGGCTTATCTATGAATGGACATATTTCATAGTATTTTGGTTAGAAATTAAAGTATCAGTTTATCCATGAATGGGCTTATTCATGCAGGATAGGATACATGAGAACTTTAAAAAAAATATTGCCATATATAACCATGGATGAGTCCATCTACGGATAAACTGAACCCAATTTTGAGGGTGTAATTTTTTGGATAATTACAGTGTTTTGTCTGCATACAGCTAGATCTTTGCCTGATTGTTACTACATGGAACTAATTGGTAAATAATTGAAATCTGGCATAGGATTTTGCCACATGCAATGTATGTGTCAAAGAATGAGAGCAGCCTAATTTGCATTTGAAAAAAAAAAAAGATCTGGGGCAATTTTTGTGAACAGATACATGCATTAGAAGGTGCACAGAAAGTTTTTATATGTCAATATACGTTGAAAATATAACATTTTAGATAGAATAGAATAGAATAGAATTTTTATTGGCCAAGTGTGATTGGACACACAAGGAATTTGTCTTGGTGCATATGCTCTCAGTGTACATAAAAGAAAAGATACGTTCATCAAGGTACAACATTTAAGAAAGCAGTGCAAGGCAGGAATAAGAGCGATGATAACAGGTGATAAGATTCATCGATGTTTCGTTTTCTAGAAATAATCTAGATAAGTAGGTAAAAAAATAACATGTTTGAGATCAGGAATATGACATTGCTCCACCAGCTTTGCACTGGAATGTCATAATCTCAGCTGCCATTAGGAACCCTTGCATGCTAGGGAAACTGTTCAGTGACTAGATCCAGAAGTTGGTCTCAGTCCTGCTATAAGCCTACCACTTTTCAGAATACAAATTGTCAATAAATATGATATAAACCCATAAATTATCTGCCTGTTGTTCTGAACATCTGCAGTTTTTATCCCACCCTACTGAAAAATAAGGCAATTGCAGTGACATATTTTCCCATTCACTGTAATATGGGAGAATGGAACTCCAATTTTCTGAATCATATCTGAATACAGGCAATGAGTTGCATCACTTCCTGGACAGTGAAACGTTTGGTCCATTTTCAAAATTCATAACTCTTTAAACCAGTCTGGGTGTCTATTTTTTATTATATTACGTGGACATTTAGCAAATTTATTTTGATAAATTTTGAAAAATGGGCATGTTTGATTTATTATTTTATTATTTATTAAATTTATAGATTTAATAAATCTATTAAAAATAGATTTAGCCAGCTTTTTCTGTTTTTTAATTTTCCTATCCCTTCTCCAAATCTCTTTAAATTTTAAAAATAGAAAGGATCAATCATCAACAGTAAAGAAATAAGGAGTTAAGAAATGGCCATAGACTAGCACATGGTAGGGCAGCTATGAAGGCCTTGGAAGAGATGTTCAAATGTCATCATGAGAGTATACCTACAAAGATCAGAATTATGCAAGCTGCTATGGTAATCTCTGTGACATTCTATGGAAGCAAAAGTGAAGCATACTTTGGAGAAGTAATAAGAAAAGTATTGATGTTTTTGAACTTTGTTGGTATTGGAAAGAGTGTGGACATGAAGAAAAAAATGAATTATCAAACAAATCAACTCAGCGTCCTCAATGCACAAATGAATAGATTCAAATTATCCTACTACACATTATGCAAAGACCCAGTTGCCTAGAGAAAGTTTTAATACTGGAAAAGATGGAAGGAAGAAGAGGACATCCAACAGGAAGGATTCAGTGCCAATAAGGGCACTGTGGAAAATCTGAAGGATCAGGTTATGAACAGATCACCACACAAAACAATCTGCTATGTGACTGCTAGGAAATAAAAAGATCTTGATGGCACATAACAAATCAAAAGAGATTTTGGGTGGTATATTTGTAAATCATCTACCTTTTCTGTAGTAGTTCAACTGTTATGTGACTATCATTCTATAACTTTCCTTTGTGTGTTTTAAATTCACTTTTTTTGGATTTCAAAAAAATAGGACTTTTGACTGTATTCATACTAAGATGTCATATTCAGAGCTTTGCATATCTTTTATAACATATTGCCACAGTAATTCAAATTTGGTGTCAGAGATCTACTGAAGTTGCTTACTCTGTTCATCGTACCAAAAAGGCTAATTTTTAAGTATTGAAAAATAGAAATGAATGTTCCTGTTTCATTAATATTTAAACATATGAGGCAATTTCATACTCTGTACAGACGTCAGCCATTTGACCAAAGCCTTGAGCTATCTAAATGTAAAAATCCCAAAGTTTATTTTTAAAAAATTAAAAACAATACAGCATATTACAAAAATGTGGGGAGGGCAAGGAGTGAAATAAGATCTCCGTAACTTTGGTTTCACTTTCTAACCTTGCTGTAAGAACTAGCTTTGTTTTGAACTTTGTCGAGCTTATCATCAACCTGCAACTTTATGATCTGAGGATTAATATATTTTATTAATCCTCAATTGCATCACTCAGGTGACCCTGATGACACAGATAAAGCTCCAAGTGACCTTAATGACTTGCTAAAAGATGCAAATGACCAGCTGTCTGCAAGGATTATAAATCCTTCCATTCCTCACCATCCAGTCAGAGCTGAAGAAGCTTCTTGGATGAGAAGTGAAACTTCTTCAAAGAAAAAACCAGAAAGTCCAGTTGCCTCTTGAAAAAGCAACTTTGGGTCATTAATACATTTTCTACAAATTGTATCTCCTACCACAGTGGTTTTCAACCTGTGATTTTCAATCTGTGGTTCACAGACCCACAGGGAGTCTGCAAAGGCTTGAAGAATGTTTATGATTTAAATATTGAGTTAAGTCTTGGGGTTCAATGGCCATGGTCTGTGGCCACAAAAGATATTTAAAGGGGGTCTGTGATGAACAAAAGGTTGAGAACCATTGTCCTACCATAATCAGGACAATGATTAGGAATCATTAGGAATTCTGGGACTTGCTGTCCCAATGAAGACTACCATACTTGGGCTGCAAACATCCAACTGACCATTATGCAGAAACAATAGTTACGGAATACACATCTCTGAACACATTTGGTGCAGGAATAGATTGAGGAAGACTATTAAAATTTCCCCGTTTTCTTGAGAGATGCATATATAGATCGAGCTGTTCAAAAAAACTGAGTTTCAGAAGATTAGAGATGAAAGAAAGAAAACAAATGTGACACAGAAAAGATTTATTGGATTGATGAAATATAACCTGTTTGCACTGCAGATGGGAAATAAAAAGAATGGACAAATGGTTTTTCGCCTAGGATTCCTCTGTATCTTCATTTTATTTCAGCTGAAGGGTTGCCATCAGAAAAAGAGACTCAAAGCTATATAAGAAAGTAGAGGAACTAAATGTGATAGACCTAACCAAATCCTTTTTTCATTCAGTCTGGAAAGTTTGATTTCTGTTCATTTGGAAAGGAAGGGACATGATTTTTTTAAAAAAGGCTGTGGTTGATATGGCTGTGATCCTGAGAAGCCACCAGCTCTTGACTTTCTCTTCTGGCAGGCTTGTAGTATTTTGAATTTCAACACCAATTAGACCCAGCTGACATGACCAATGGTCAATGGATTGCGATAAAGAAAATTCCCGAGTTAACAAGCAGAAGTTATAATTAAAGACAGTGTAGGTTTGCAGAGTTTCTTCAAGCCTGGAGGCTCTCTGTTTTCAGATCAGAGTAATTTAACAATTTCCTGTTGCAGCACATTATATTCAGAGTGAAATATGGTGCATTTATAATGTCAGAGCCTCCTAAGCTGAAATGATCTTAGT
This sequence comes from Ahaetulla prasina, assembly GCF_028640845.1. Lineage (NCBI taxonomy): Eukaryota > Metazoa > Chordata > Lepidosauria > Squamata > Colubridae > Ahaetulla > Ahaetulla prasina. Next base: position 103,565,350 of record NC_080541.1, on the reverse strand, counting down.
TGGATAGTCTAGTTTATAGAAAAGGGACCAGTCAGTTCCTTTTCTTTTTGGGTTATTTTTTTCAGGCTAATGCAGCTGGCCAAAAGGCAGAATGGTCTTGATGGACCGAACCATTAGTCCATCATCATCAAGTCCAGAATAAGAAGTCTCAAACACTAGATCAGTTTTTTTCCATGACTTATCTAAAATCATGATGATTAGAAATAAAGTGACATTTTGGCAAAAAAAGTAGACAAAAGATTTGGGGTGTAAACTGCATTGGGCAGAGCTACCTAACTGGTTATGTGCTGTAGAGCTCAACAATATGCCCATATTTTTTAATATGCCCATTTTTTCTCTCACTCTTTCATACACACACACACACACACACACACACACACACACACACACTGTGCATTGATAAAGGAATATGCTTCACAAATCCATATCTGTGTCAGTGTGGATAATTTTGAAACATCTCTGGGCCTTTGGGTCATGATGTGCTAAAGTCACAGTTGGGTGATAGTATTATTGCTATTTAGCTTCTAAATTTATTATTGTCTTGTTTCATTATTGTTTTTAGGAGTATGAATTTGGTAGTTGTATTATTTTTGTTAAGTTTCATATTGATTTCTATTATTGTTGTTGTTGTTGTTGTTGTTGCTGCTGCTCAGTCAGATATTTAGACTGAATTTGGCATTTTTGACAACTTATCAAGTCCTTCCAAGGACCTGGGACTGGCATATGTTCTTTTTTAATAATATTAAAGCAGAAGTAGGTTTCAGAAGGTTCTGACCAGTTCTGGAGAACCGGTAGTGAAAATTTTGAGTAGTTTCAGAGAACTGGTAGTAAAAATTCTGACTGGCCCCACCCCCATCTATTCTCTGCCTCCCAAGTCCCAGCTGATCAGGAGGAAATGGGAATTTTGCAGTATCTTTCCCCTGGAGTGGGGCGGGAATGGAGATTTTACAGTATCCTTCCCCTGCCATGCCCACCAAGCCACACCCACCAAGCCATGCCACGCCCACCAAGCCATGCCCACAGAAGTGGTAGTAAAAAAATTTGAAACTCACCACTGTATTAAAGGTAATATGGCAGGATTTTTTGCAATTTATTATTGTTATTATATGCACAACAATGTAAAATCACAGCTGCCAGTTCTTTGACTGGTATTGGCCTTCATATGCATTAAGTTCTTCCCAAGAACCTAAGATGTTGCACTGTATTGTTTTGGTATATGTGTGGATCCAAGCAATGTGGCCTTTTGTAATTGACAGATGAAAATTTTGTCAATGTGTAAATTTTCTAAATGCTCTCCAAATTTTTTTATGGCACCGAGTGTGCTGTTAAGCACTGGGACCATGATGGTTGGTTTATGACGTAACCTTTCAACTTCATTTTTCAGATCTTGATACTTTATGATCTTCTCCCACTTTGTCCAGAAAGTATGGATAATTTCAATCTGGTAAATTATGAGCCAAGACTTTTTCAATCTGTAAATGGAAATCCCACAATATTTGAGCCAACTCATTTTCAACTACCTTTTCAACTATATACTTCCACCAATTTTTCATTACTGATACATGATAATTTTTAGAGATGTTCCAGTGAATCATTTTGGTGACTGTGTTATATTGTTGTTTATAACCAGTTTGTGTGATCTTGCATGAACTGAGAGTGTGATTGACTGCTTCTTCTGCTTCTTTGTACAATCTGCACTTTTGAATCATTTGATGATATTCAATTCTGCCCTTTATTACACACACACACACACACACACACACACACACACACACCATATATATTAAACAATTAATGATAATTAGAAATGGCCAATCTTCACTGTGAATAAGGGAAATCTGGGCCATATCTTCCCTACTGATGCAGTAAAAAAAGATCAACTGCTTATTGCATGCAGGCATTTAGCTCTACGCCCCAGACATCTTTGCCTAGCCTAGCAGAAGGAATGCATCTGAAGCAGCACTCATAGCCAGCAATCTCTTCCATCCATCTGTGAACAAAAAGGGTTGAATTAAAGGATCACTTACAATGTATTTTCTTTCAATTAGAGAGGTTAGAGAAGGGGAGGGCTCTGAACACTGGGAGGAGAAGGCTGATGCCAATTTTTAAGCATGAATAGCTTTAACACAATTTTCAACAGGTTTGTATTCTCTGGCAACCTTACACCTCAGATGAAACCCAAGACATCTGCACTTCTGCTATATTACTAGCTCTCATGAGCATAATACACAGAAACAACAGTCTTGAAGGAAAAGCGAAAACAAGGGCAATTACAGAGGGCAGAGGGCTGTTTTCAACTATACTGATCCCACCACTGGTTGAAGGGGGGTTGAGTTGGTTTCTAGTGATAGAGGAAGCTTGAAAGATTGCTCACCCAATCCCAACACGATACATACTTCAGAGCTGCACATCGGTTGGGTTAGAGGTAGAGAAGTGAGATATCATATGCTCTTTGAATTTCTTCCAAGTTCAGTTGCCCTCTGTGATAATAATTAACACCCACATTGTGTTAATTCCTGAATGCCAGAGGTCTGATTGGTCAAGTATCCTGTAAAGTGCAGGAGAATGGTTTGGGTACGTGTTTGTATTCCTGTTATTATTTTTTTCCAACTTCTAAATTGAGGACACTTTATAATTTTCCCTACCAGGTTTTCCCTACCTGGTTTTCATTTCCTACATTTCTCCAGTACTTGTTTGCCTTTTTTCTTAACCATGATAGTCTTCAAGAGCTGAATGGGAAATATAGGTGCCAAATTTCTTTATCATCTAAACAAATATGTCCATTATGGAAGACTGCAAATGTTGGAATTTCCAAATATTTCAACAGTTCACTAGTTATTGTATTATCCCATCCTGAACAAACATTAAAAAAAATTCCTGTGTTGCTTTCAGAAATTGTAACGAGGAGTGGACTATCCATGTTCTGAAAACAGCATGCAACTGCAAACCTTGTTGGGAAATTCCTAGAACTTCTAAGATCAAAGATTTTCAGTGATGCAACAATTTGCAATTGTTAGCAATGAAGGCCTAAAACAAGTGTTTTAAGTTTGTGGTATAGAGTTAAAATACTCCCTGAAAAAGAATCACCCCTCCCCGCCATGATACTATACTATCACCAGATTTGTCTCCCTCAGAAAGTTAATGATAATCATTCTAAAAATGAAGTTTCCAGAATCAAACTTATCAGGATTTACTATAATTATTTGCAAGTGCAGTAACCCATTTTTACCCTGCCGGTAACAGATATGCATGTGAGTAGCCTTTTTTAATAGTCAGCTTACTATATCAATAAACAATAGGTGTCAGCCACAATAAAATAGGATAGAATGAAATAAGAGAAAATAAAAAAGTAAAATAAGACAAAATTGAAAAGCTCAAATAAACTGTGATAAAATAGTGTAAGATACAATACAAAGAAATAAAATAGGATGGATGATAAAATTCAGTACAATGAGTATTCAAATGAATGCACCACCTTTACATGCTATCCTACTGTATGTTCAGTCTAATGGGTTCTCAGTTGAACAGCCCTGACCATAAACCTAGCTGTTCTAATGACTCCATCTGAATTTGTTCCCTGAAGGAAAAAGTTAATATTTTGTTAGGTTCCCAATATGCAGTTCTGTTGAGTAGTGTCTTCTAATATTAAGCTCTTGCTAGCAGTGAAATAATACATGTGTTGTATCTTCTAAATCTGGTGCTCTACATAAACATTTTCTCTGTGCAGGGGAAAGAGTATAATTCTTAAAATTCCCGATCAAATGCCAGTTGTATTTGACATGCCTCTTTCAGAAATTATCACTTTAGATTTAGTCTTCAAAGAATTAGAGGCAATATAGGCACCAAATTTTCATAGTAATTTTCTCATTCCTACATGGAAGTCTACCATCAAATACATTTCCAACAGATACTATATGTAGAAATTAAATATCTAGGGATTGAGAATTTGAGAACCATTTTTTTTTGGCTGAAAATTCTAATAATAGAATTAATGTGTTTATTATTGGAGATCACAGGATACATACCTTGCTTCACAATTTATTTTGGGGAGATTGTTGGATTTATTTTATTATAAAGTAATAAAAGAGACAGCAGGAGCTACCAGTAAGAGTATATTTCTATGGGCCATTTTCTGCTGATCTGATGCCTCTTTGCTGCTCCCATTACCCAACTGAAAACTCCCAAGAAGATCTTAATTTGGGATTGAATTGAATTGTGTTAAACTAGAAAGTTCTTGAACAATGGGGAGATGATTATACTGTCATACACATCCTTTATTCATAATGTTCATATCTATTGACCAGTTCTTAACTAGATAAATGCAAGAACATCATATTCAACCCAAGATAATTTAAGCAAATTATCCTTTAAAGTTACTATTCTTTCATTGATGAGAGTGTTAACTGGTAGAACATTACTTCATAATATTATTATTAAACAATATTTTCAGATTGCAGATTGCAATTTACTGCTTATATAGATGTGGATTTATATCTTCCCTTTCATCAGTCACAATGAGGATATGGACATGAGGGAATAATAGAAGTCCCATCTCAATTTGTTATCACTTAACCACCTGAGAAAAGATAGTCCTTTCCTTACCTTATCCTCTTCATTCTTTGTCATGATTGAGCAGAATATCATATGAAACACTATCTGATATATACTATTTGGATACTATGTATTTTCTTTCCTGTAATCAAAAGCCTTGATCTAGCCCTTTAGGGCCCAAGAGAACCCCAAAGAACTGAGAGGGTTTCACAATCCTCTTATGTGACCCTAAAATAAAGATCAGAATATCATGGCACAAATGTCTCTAGCAAAAATTCAGAAAGGTTTTCCCTCTGATGTGCTATTGTTTATTTTGTGGAATTTGTAATGGCTGCCCACTCTATTCTTATCACCATATGGCAGTTTTCTTCTCTGAGCATTGTGCTGCCTTAACAGAATGACAACTTCACCCATCAAAATACAATAACGCCAGGAATATTCTAGGTATATATCATATTCATGCAAATGTGTATATCATATAAGTGCTCTCAATCCAATATACATTCAGCCCAATATTGGATGAGTGAGTGAAAAGACAGACTGATGTGCAGTGTCACTGAAATCATATCACACTGTTGGACAGAATTTATTTTTCTGTGACTGTGTGCGTTTGACATAGTTTCCTTTCCTTTCCTTTCTTCCCCTTCCTCCTTCTCTTGCTTCCTGTATTTCACAATATATCCCAATATTTAATCTGGTTAAACATTTTTCTATTGGTATTGGTATTTAATTAGTTTTCCTTTCACATTAATTTATCTCTATAAAGTTACTATCTCTTCCTACTTAAGATCAGTTTGCCACCATTGTTCCTATACTAGCAACAACGTCTTTACAAATGTCTATCAAGATTCTCAATCATCCAGGTCATGGTTGTCCCAAAGGTGCTTTTCTAAGAGGCAATTGGACCTTCTTGTTTTTCTTTGAAGATGTTTCACTTCTCATCCAAGAAGCTTCTTCAGGTCTGACTGGATGGTGGGGAATGCAAGGCTTTATATTCCTTGCAGTCAGCTGGTCATTTGCATTCTTTTAGAAAGTTGTTAAGGCCATTTGCACTAATCATGGTCACCTGAGTAGTGCAAGTGGGTGTGGAGCCTTCTTGAAACTGCTGAAAGGACTGTGTTGTAGATTGGAGATAGATGATGTTGTATCCTGCTCCCTCTGTTGAGAGAGGGTTGTTCAATTTTTGTATAGATGGCCTCTTTGACCCCTCTTTCAAACCAGTCCAGTCCAAAATGTGGACTTTGCTGTCTTCAAAAAGAATGGCCTTTGTCTTTTAAACCTTTGGGACAATGTATTTACAGTATCACCTATCCATCACTAAAGTGCATGTCCTTATCATTGTATATGTATGTATATGTATGTATATGTATATGTATGCTTGCGTGTCATGTCCATCCATCCATCCATCCATCCATCCATCCATCCATCCATCCATCCACTCACTTGCCAAGTGACTCTTTGTAGTTTTGTCTAGTGGTTAAGGCATAAGACTAGAAACCAGGACATTATGAATTCTAGTTTCACTTTAAGCATGAAAGTTGCCTTGTTAACTTTGAACCAGTCACTGTCTCTCAGGCAACTTATGTCACAGACTGTTGTGGGGAAAATAGGAAGGGGGAGGAGTACTAGGTATGTTTGCTCCCTTATGCTATTTATAAAAGTAGTATGAAACTTTGCTACAAAACTATGTGATGGGGCTTGATAAATCCATACTACAGCTTGAAAATTAATAAGTAGTTATGATTGGCCTCTCCACTCCCCTTCTCTCCCTCATCAGAACACAAGGCAAAACACAAGGAGAGTGATAGCAATAGAAGCCTTTCCTATCCTATCCCCTTCTCTCCCTCAGCCTTGCCCCACAGAAGCTTCCCCTATCCTATCCCCTTCTCTCCCTCAGGCTTATCACACAGAGACCTTTCCTATCTATCCTATCCCGTTCTCTTCCTCAGGCTTGTCCCAGAGAAACCTCCCCTATCTTAATCCGTTCTCTCCCTCAGCCTTGCCCCACAGAAACCTCCCCTATCCTATCCCCTTCTCTCCCTCAGCTTTGCCTCAAAGAAGCCTCTCCTATCCTAATCCCTTCTCTCCCTCAGCCTTGCCCCACATAAGCCTCCCTTATCCTATCCCCTGTTTGCTGTTGTGAAAGTAAAACTGAAAGTGAAACTTCTCTCCTCTGCGTTTTGCATTTGGAACAGATTTCCTTTTAGGTGAGGAGGGGAAGTAGAACTCCTTAGCATCAGAGCATATCAATCATAATATAGGAAATACTAATGCTCTGATGGTCATTTTGAGAAATCTTTTCTTAGTGAGCACCTAGAAGCCAAGAGAAACATACATGGCATTTTCAAGTTTGTAGGCTTTAAGATTCTGGAGATTTCGTGATTATGGCATGAGTGGTTTTCGCAGATAGATAGATAGATAGATAGATAGATAGATAGATAGATAGATAGATAGGTGCTTTCTTGGCCTCAGTTCATAGTTTTAGGATCCTAAAGTTCTAAAAAGAGATTTTTTCCCTCCATCTGTAGTCCAAGATCGTAACATAAATATGTGTTCCCCTATCAAACTAGTTTATATAATTCTGTCTATATAACTTTTATAGGTGCATCCTCATATCTAAATGTTGCAATATCTATATTGTGGTACTCATCCCCCAGTACTGATTGAACGTTTAATTTTAGGTGGAAATAGACATGTCTAGTTCAGAGCTACTGTTATATGTCTGTAGAACTGAATCTGGATGTTGGATAGTTGTACCATCTTTAAAATTTGATCATAAGTTGGGCAATTTTAAAAAAGTAAAATTTTGGAAACATGAACTCAAAAGTTTGTTCATGTTTTGACCATTTTCTTAAAAAATAATATTCAGTGGGAAAAGTTTAAATGCAACACCGTAGACTTTCAAATGGCTCTTCCACTAAGCCCAAGGTCAAAAATCATTTTCACCAGCTAAATTCCCAGATCATTTACTCAAACAACTCTGAGATGATGATAATTCTGTATTTACATTGCAAGGCTAAGCATGTTTGCCCAAAGCTACTGAATTCCCTACCTTTTGCTTACCAAAAAGTACAAATATGAGGAGGAAGAGGAAAATCTTATTTCTTATTTGCTTCGTCTAAAATTTCAGATGATCTCTCTGAAGGGAATGTGAGGTCTTCCGAGTAAGAATCTGCCATGGATGAGTGTTTGCTCATGAATAGTCATTTTGGGAATGCAAAGTCCAGGTGTTTGGAATGCTCTTCTCAGCCAGGTGAACTTATTCACTTTCTATAGTTAATTTGCTAAAAAAGACTTTGTTTCTCAATGTTGAACAGAAAGCCTCATGGATAATGGGTTCTCTCATTAGTTTGCCATCTTATGCAAGGACAGGTTACACAGTGAGCCATGTGTGAATTTTACATCCCAAACAAACAGTGGAAGAATGTTTGAAGGAACCAGGACAAAAAAAAGAGAGAATGTTTCTCATTTCTTTGTTCACAAGAAAACTACCTGGTGCAAAAGTATTCTCAGACCACAAGATATTGAAAAATAGGATTTCCTAACATATTTTGTTAGTGATTGTTTATCATGATATTTAGAAAAGATGACAGGTTCTTTCCTTGCATTTTTAGAATATTGAAATAAGAACCTTCTTCCTATCCTCTCCGGGGAAAGTTGAGGAATATCTGTCAATTGTGTTCCTTTTGCTTGAACTGGCTGATAAAGTGCAGCATTGGCAATGAGTTGATCAATCTCCTGCACAAATCTATACAGCTGAAGAGAACTGGCAGGTTGTTCCATAGGAATTACAGGCCATCATTTAGGCACCTCTTGAATCTGAATTTCTCAGTTATGAGCTTAAAGAGCAAGGGAACACCAGCAGCCTGCGGAGCTGGCAGCAAAGTTGGACAATGAGGAGGCTGAGGAGGACAATGGGCCAGTCCTGGAGTCAGGGGACGGCCCAGATGAGGGTTCTGTATCGGAGGCAGAGATGGTGCCAGGGCCATCTGGGAGCAATGTGTAGACTCCAGAGCCTCCAGAAGCAGACAGCAGAGAGGCAGAGGAACAGGAGGATCCTGTTCCTAATGCATGCATGCAAAGAGCTGCCAGAAGGCAACAGCAGCTAAAGCAAAAAGGATGACTCGAGGGTAAGGCCAGGAGATGATTGGCCCCTCCCATAAGGCTTAAAAGAGAAGCAACGGCTCTTGGGCTCTTTGTAGGAAAGCAATGTTGCTACAATTGTTTCTAGTCAGTGTCTCTTGTTTCTGAACTTTGTGGGGCTTTGCCAAGAAAAGCTTTTGGGAGGGTTCCAAAGAAGACAAAGGTTTGTGATAAGGCCGAGGGACTTTTTCTGAAGGATTTGTTTTAGAATTAATTTGGACTAAGCTGAGAATGAAGTAATTCTCAGCTGTTCTAATAAAATATGTTTGTTTAGGACTGATTGTGTCTGGTAATAACTACTGGGCCCTAGGTCACAACAAACACCATCATTTTTCTGGACCGGCCATTGCTGAAAACACTAGACAACAACATTGTCATGGGGATGATGTGTTGATTATTTTTATGCCTACATAAATTCTACATCAGAGAAAAAAGAAAAGCAAGTCATTCAGCAGTCTATTATTTATTAAAAGTTCCATAGCCATCACTTTCCGGTGTAAATAACTAAAACAAAATAATTTTCAGGTAGGAATGTTTAAAGCCCTGTTTAAGAATTTAAGAAGAGTTCTGCTAAATCAGGAGCGTCAAACTGGCATTGTCACATTGTCATCATGTAATGTACCGCAACTTTTCCCCTTTGCTAAAATGGGGTTGGGTGTGGTCAGTGCATGACACATCTGGCCCGGGGGCCATGTGTTTGACTCGCCTGTGCTAAATTATACCAAGGGATCATCTAATCCAGCATTCTGCATGACATGGTGACAGATGCATTTAGAAAGCTCTTTTAAGGTATTCTATATTTTATTAAGGAACTTGATGCAGCCAACAAGACCAGCATCCATTAATCTTAATGGCTATATTATATTTCTGTTAATTTGTGCAGGCCCCTTTTAAAGCCATTTAAATGACTATCACATCAGATGTCAGCAAATTCTATTGTTTATGCATGCTGTAAAGCCCAGCTTCCTTTTATTAGACTTGATTGTGTCAATAGATATATGCAGCATGTGCATAAACTCCTATGCCCAACTTCAAGTTTGAAACACTTACTTTGAGCTCAAAATAGGTTGTTTCTACCTTGGCAGAAGTATTTTGTTGCTGTTCTGATCGTGCCAGAAGCATCCCAAGATTGAAATAATTTCAACATTTTCAAAATTTAAAATTTGCAACATTTCAGTTTTAAAATTCAGAGGCTAGGCCTGATCTTTTTTTATTGTGATCATGATTCCTATGTTGACAAACTAGCAGACAGCTTATTGTTCTATGAAATCAACAAAATCAGACTTTTTGTGGGACTCTTTTGTGGGAAGCCCTCAAAAAGGGGTTCACTTCAAAGGAGAGTTATGGTTCTAAGGGAGGATGGGAGTTTACAGATAGTTAGCATAATTTAGCTTATGATTGTTAGATTTAATACCCTGTATTTTGTTCCGGGAAGTCGGGGGGGGGGGGTTGGGAGATGGAGGGAGGGGGGAAGAGGGGAGGCTGGGGAGGGGGAAGAGGGAAGGAGGGGTAAAACTTTGTAAAACCTTTTCAATAAAAAAAGGGGGTTCACTTCAAGCTAACATAATACAATCTGTTTCTAGCTTATGTTTTGCAAACCCAGTCTCAGAGTAAACCATGATTTTAGAGTTTTATGTAATATGTGTCTGTGTGTTTTTCATACTGCATACTATAAGTAGTAAGAAATAACCTATTAATAAAATGGAGTAATTTGAAAAAGTTACATTTTAAGTCCTCACATCTAATATTGGATGTGTGAATTTCTCTAAAACCAACTAGCATATATCAAAACTCTGAAGGAGTGTAAATCCATCACATCCAGAGGAACCTGCTTGGAAAAGGCTACTTCTTACAGAATGTATAGCTGGAGAATACCACATCTAGGTTATTATACAACCACGGTTCAAATGGTAAAAATTAAGATTAAGAAACTGGGAAGGGGAATGAAATATGTAAAATTCAAGATATTTCCATGAAGGAGGAGGGGAAAATAATTCACACCATTGGTAAATTTGTCTGCTGCTCCTGTTTAAGGATCAGTAATTTCAACTGTAAATGTGATCTTATTGAAAAGTATTAACTTTTTAATACTCATTTGGATTCCTCTTCTAAACAACTAATTTGCATGGTTCAGCTATTTCAAAAGAGCTCTGCATGGATAGTTTCAGCTGTAATAGGGAGAGAAACCACATATAATTCTTGATGGAAAGGTGAAGCGGACCTATTTGAGATAAGAATGAATGGCTTTTATCCCATTACATTCTGTTTCTGAAGTCTTTCATGACTCACCTGTGCCTGCTGTTCCACTAGGCCTGCCTTCCAGAAATCCAGAGAGGATTTGTCTAATTAATTTCAGAAATGGACTATGTGCAGTTTGCTCTTGCCACAGCTGCTTCATTCAAACATACAAGCTGTGTCTATGTGTGCATGCTTTGCCTCCAACCATGGACATTGAAATCACTGGCTGTAACAAAGTCACTGTGCATTGCTGTTTATGGATATGATATTGTACACAATCACATCTGCATTTTTTCCCTTTAGTTACCAGAAAGGAGATGTGTATATACTGTACATAGACAAACACACACCCATACATATGTGCACCTACATATATCTGCATGTATATACACATTTGTCCCTTTGAATCGGTATTGATTCCTAGCAACTGCTAGGATAAATCTCTGTAGTTTTCTTGGCAAGATATCAAAAGTGGTTTGCCCTTGTCTCGTTCCTAGGGTTAAAAGAGAGTCACTGACTCAAAGTCACACAGCTGGTTTCATTTCTAAAGCAGGACTGGAATTCATGGTAGATTGATGCTATACATACAGTCTATTGGAATGGGATAGTTAATCAAAATTGTCGTCATCATCCCGTATATACATACCTAGATGGTTGGAAATTAATTTTATAGGTTCGTTACTGGCCTGCACTATTCTTGCTCTTTATCAGCCAGCTCTGAAAACTATCTCTTGCCAGAGCTAAAGTTCAAATCTATTTATTTTAGCCTTGATTGCTACTCTTGTTTTACATTTAGTGATGGCATGGCAGACTGAATTGCATTTTTGATTCATCTAGAACTTATGAATATTTTAGTCCTACAAATCCAGATAGCTTAGTTTATAATTCAGGCAAATTCTTTAATAATTATACAATTGTCCTTTTGTTTAAAAATACATTTCTATTCTAATTTTGAAAGAAAGAATTAATTTGTAATTTGCCTGTATGTGAGTCAGTGTAACAAAAGCATCACCTTTGAGAGCATGGGTTTGCTCTCAAAAGTGGCTTTTGTATTAGTATGATATTTTCTGATGCCTTTGAATTTTTTTAAAAATGGGATTCAGTATCTAAACTATCATATGAAATAATCCAATCAAGGATTTAATTTCTTAATATTATGAATCATTATGCTTGTTTGTTATATTTTTTAATGATTATTTTTTAATAAAGTACTTAATTTTTTTAAAAAAACATCTAAGTTCTATTTTTCTTCTAAGGGAACTTCTGTGCTGCTACCCTTTCTATGCTCCAGTCCTGCAAAAGCAATTGTAAAGTGATCTGCAATGAAAGTCTTACAATAATAATTCTAAAATAATGAGAAAATGAAGAATACTTTTGTCTGCATTCATGAGAGGGACATGAAATGTGAAGGAAAAGAAAAACAACTCATTTATTTATGTATGCCCTCTTTCAAATGCTCTAAACCAAAATATCTTATATTGAAGAAATATAATAAAAAAATATGGACTAAAAATCCTGTATAAAGTCTCTCTTGAGTTGAGCTTGACTCCTAGTGATTTCATAGACATTCATATAATTTTCATTGGTTGTTGATAATGATTATATTTATAGACTGCTAAAACCCTAAATATTTTTGGCAGTTTATAGATACATAAGTGTGGTGGCTCAGTGGCTAAGACTCTTGTCGATGGAAAGGTTGGAAGTTCAGCGAATCCCTAGTGCCATATAATGGGGTGAGCTCCCGTTACTTGTCCCAGCTTCTGCCAACCTAGCAGTTCGAAAGCATGTAAAAAATGCAAGTAGAAAAATAGGAACCACCTTTGGTGGGAAGGTAGCAGTGTTCTGTGTGCCTTCGGCATTTAGTCATGCTGGCCACATGACCATGGAGACCAGGGGTGGGTTCTACTTGCCTTTACTACCTTTACTACCTGTTCGCATCGTGCCCGCATTCGCAGATCACTTTTGATGACGTTCGGGTCAGTGGGTGGAGCCTCCCATCGGTTTTACTACCAGTTCTATAGAACCGGTCCGAACCAGGAGCAACCCACCACTGATGGAGATGTCTTCAGACAGCGCTGGCTCTTGGGCTTTGAAACGGAGATGAGCACCGCTCCCTAGAGTCGGGAATGACTAGCACATATGCGCGAGGGGAACCTTTATTTTTACCTAGATACATAAGAAACAATATATAATAAAGAAATATCAACAAATTAATAAAAAACACAAACCAAAGATAAATTAACAAACCCATACTATAATCAAACCAGGAATCAAAGTCCTAATGCTCTTTGGAGGAACAAAGCTTTGAGCAACTATTGGGAGGTGGTTGGAATACAACTCAACCTGATTAGGTTGAATTGATTAGGATATTTAGGATATTGATTAGGAAGCTGTTCAAAACATCTGGTGCAGGACAATTTCCCAAAATTGGGGCACCACTAATACTTTTTTTAAAACTGGCCCAACTAATTCCAATGTGAGAATGGTGCTACAAATGATCTGCCATTTTGTAGATTAGTACCAGCACTTTAAGCTGCACCTGGAAGCATACTGGCAACCAGTGCAGGACATCACTGAATTCTGGTTATCATAAGGACCTATATTTCTTTGAACCAACTGCAGTTTCTGAGTAAATTTCAAAGAAAACCCAACGTAGACTAAATTGCAGTAGTTCAAGCAGATGGTGACAAAGCCTTGAATCACTGTATAGATCAGGGGTGTCAAACCCACGTTGTCACAGCAGGGTCACATGACATATTGGGACTCTTTTCCCCTTCACTAAACCAGGCATGGGTGTGGTCAGTACATGACGCAGCTGGCTTGCAGGCCAGGACTTTGACAGCCCATCACTTATGAACACAATTGGGCCCAGAATCTTGGTCATTGAATTATAGGGCCATTAAGCTAAATGTCACATTACTACACTATGACCACAATCCTAGCTCTTCCCATTGTGGTCATTAAGCGACTGTGCACATCAGTAAGCAGATCCTTGAGGAGAGGGCCCAGGACATCAGGGATGATGGAATGGGGACAGGACCCAGTCCTCCCACCACACCCATGGGGCTCCACACTCTCTCTGCTCTACTAGGGAGAATGATTGTGAGAATAATCCAGAGGGGAAATCATTAGTGAATGTTAGAGTTCTGAAAGGCTAAGAATACTGGCATTTGCTACTGTTTTCATCAGACCTGAGGTCTGTTCCTCTAGTAAATGATAGGAAATCCCATCTTTGCATGGAGGGGAGTTGAAATCCTTCAATGCATTGGGGAAGCCAGCAGAGAAGATTGCAAATGGCAGTCACATGACTGCAAGGCACTTGGCAAGTGGCTGTAAATGCAAACAGGTTGCCAAGCACCAGAAATCCAGTCATGTGACTAAGGGAACAATGTACCATTATATAACAGCTGGAAATGCTTTATGAAATGTAAGCCACCAGTTCAAAGGCTGTTATGTCTCTGAATAGTCATTAACAACTGGTTGTAAATTGGGAACTACCTGTATCATACTTCATATAGGGTTGTAATTAATGCACTAATGAAAGCTGTGTAAATGTCCCCTCTGGTCATTACTCCACATGTTACTCTAGCTCTGAATCCAGAAGAACCTCCAAATTATAAACCTCTTCTTTTAGGGATGGTGTCCTTCCCTCAACTAGAACAGAGAATTTTGTTTCAACTGCAACTAAAAAGGATTCAGTTTAACTTTCTCTTTCTTATTCAGATGCTCAGAACTTCTAGGCACTGTGATAGGATTTCAGTGGCTTGCAGTGTATCAACATCAACATCATTGTAGTGATGTTGAGCTACTCCCCATTGGCTACAGCCACCACCAAGGAAAGAGTTGTACCACTGCAGCGTAGCACCTTCAGTGTTCAACCTTTACAAGCAACCCTGAAAGATACCTTGTTTGAGATATAAAAGTACCAGATGGATGCACATCCTCCATCCAAATCCTGACAAAGTTTATTCACTAGTACAACCTCCCTGATCCAAGATCCAAGAAATTGTTTATCTGAAACAGCCACAGGACAACATCTCATTGACATAATAAGAGAAAAATAGTTTAATGTCTCCTGGCTTAAAGCTGATGTTAGATTCAAAACCTGTTTCAGAAGATTTTAAAGAAAATGATATATCTGGTCTTACACCCAGATAGGATTAAATTATACATACCTGGTCTGCCCATTTGTATACCAATAAATCACAATGGAAGTGATTTTATTCCCAGCCACCCTGAGAATTCAATATCAAGTTCTCTCTCCCTCATTGCGTCGGCAGATAATCGCCCGGCCGCCCTGTTTCGGGTGGCCCGCTCCCTCCTTCATCAGGAGGTGCGGGACGACCCTTTGCAGGGACGAGCCGAGGAGTTTAGTGGTTATCTATACGATAAAATCGCTCAGCTCCGGGACGGTCTGGACCGAAATTGGGATGATCCAAGCGAGGGAGAGGAGACACGTCTTGTTGAGCCGGTTTGGGATGAGTTTGACCCTGTGGCTCCCGAGGACGTGGACAGGTTGTTGGGGAGGCTTCACGCCACGACATGTTTACTGGACCCGTGTCCTTCCTGGCTGGTACTGGCCACTCAGGAGGTGACACGAGGCTGGCTCCAGAGGATTATCAACGCTTCCTTGTTGGAAGGGGTTTTCCCTGCCGCCTTGAAAGAGGCGGTGGTGAGACCCCTCCTCAAGAAGCCCTCCCTGGACCCAGCTATTTTGGGTAACTATCGTCCAGTCTCCAACCTTCGCTTCGTTGCGAAGGTTGTAGAGAGTGCTGTGGCGCGACAGCTACCCCAATACCTGGATGAAGCCGTCTATCTAGACCCGTTCCAGTCCGGCTTTTGACCCGGATACAGCACGGAGACAGCTTTGGTCGCATTGGTGGATGATCTCTGGCGGGCCAGGGACAGGGGGTACTCCTCTGCCCTGGTCCTATTAGACCTCTCAGCGGCTTTTGATACCATCGACCATGGTATCTTGCTGCGCCGGTTGGGGGGATTGGGAGTGGGAGGCACCGTGCATCAGTGGTTCTCCTCCTATCTCTCCGACCGGTCGCAGACGGTGTTGACAGGGGGGCAGAGGTCGGCCGCGAGGTGCCTCACTTGTGGGGTCCCGCAGGGGTCGATTCTCTCGCCCCTGCTGTTCAACATCTACATGAAGCCGTTGGGTGAGATCATCAGTGGCTTCGGGGTGAGATACCAACAGTACGCTGATGACACCCAGCTGTACTTTTCCACCCCAGGCCACCCCAATGAAGTTGTTGAAGTGCTGTCCCAGTGTTTGGAAGCCGTACGGGTCTGGATGGGGAGAAACAGGCTCAAGCTTAATCCCTCCAAGACGGAGTGGCTGTGGATGCCGGCATCCCGATTCAGTCAACTGCAGCCGCGGTTGACTGTTGGAGGCGAGTTATTGGCCCCAAAGGACAGGGTGCGCAACTTGGGTGTCCTCCTGGATGATCGGCTGTCGTTTGAAGATCATTTGACGGCCGTCTCCAGGAGGGCCTTCCACCAGGTCCGCCTGGTTCGGCAGTTGCGCCCCTTCCTTGATCGGGATGCCTTGTGCACAGTCACTCATGCGCTCGTTACCTCTCGCTTGGATTATTGTAATGCTCTCTACATGGGGCTCCCCCTGAAGTGCACTCGGAGGCTTCAGTTAGTCCAGAATGCAGTTGCGCGGGTGATAGAGGGAGCTACGCGTAGCTCCCATGTAACACCGCTCCTGCGCAGACTGCACTGGCTACCTGTGGCCTTTCGAGTGCACTTTAAGGTGTTGGTTACGATCTTTAAAGCGCTCCATGGGCCTGGGTACTTACGGGACCGCCTGCTGTTACCACATGCCTCCCACCGACCCGTACGCTCTCACAGAGAGGGACTTCTCAGGGTGCCGTCCGCCAAACAATGTCGGCTGGCGGCCCCCAGGGGAAGGGCCTTCTCTGTGGGGGCTCCCACACTCTGGAAAGA
Organism: Ahaetulla prasina; assembly: GCF_028640845.1. Classification (NCBI taxonomy): domain Eukaryota; kingdom Metazoa; phylum Chordata; class Lepidosauria; order Squamata; family Colubridae; genus Ahaetulla; species Ahaetulla prasina. Next base: position 103,548,460 of record NC_080541.1, on the reverse strand, counting down.
GCTTCCCCCAGGTTTACGCCAAATACCTGACCTTCAGACTTTCCGCCGCGAACTGAAGACACAACTTTTTATCCACGCGGGGCTGGCTTAAATTGAATTTTAAATGTTAAATTTTATTAATTTTAAATGGGGTTTTTAGTGTATGGTAAATTTTTAAATTTTCAGGCAAATTTAAATAAGTTTTTTAAATTCCATTTTAATTGTATTTTGTATTGTTCGTTTTATTCTGCCTGTACACCGCCCTGAGTCCTTCGGGAGAAGGGCAGTATAAAAATCAAATTAATAATAATAATAATAATAATAATAATAATAATAATAATAATAATAATAATAATAATAAAGTTCTGAAGACTGGATGCATTGACAATCTGATCACAAGATCCTATGGTTCAAATTGCTGAATCAAAAGGAGAGGCTGCCACCAAACTGGAGATTCACATTATGCAAGTAGTTTGCCACTGCCTTATTTGTTATTATTGTTGTCAATTTTCCTGTACTTTCTAGTATTAACAAAGGTAAACCTTTTAAGGCTTTCAAGACAAACCAAGATTGATTGGATGCTATCATCAATTTGGATTTTACAAATCCAAGGAATTAAAAACCAGGCAAACACCATGTAGTTTAGAATGATATTAACCCCCTGCCTACCACTTCCCTTTCTGATATGCCTTTAAAATAGGAACTGACTTTGGAAATTCACTAGTCAAATTTGCACAAGCTTCAACTTAGTTTTATGGAGTTTTATCTACACTGTGATGAGCTTGTCAGCGCCTGTATTACATGAGAGCAGAGATTCACGATCTTGTCTAAACAGAATGTTGAAATCTATATGTGTAGGACATCTTGGAGTAATAAAGATGAAAGACTATGCATGTAGTTTTCTGGGTTGACTGGGAATATGCCAACAAGTCAAATAGCTTGCTATGAGTTGTTCAGATTGCCTCATGTCAGATACATTCAGTGTTCCCGTCTTTGTCTTTGGTGGCAAAGCCAAGTCATATCTAAAGACACCACAGTACTTAAAGTTGAAACTAAAATGTTGTGGCAGGAAGAGGTGTTATGTATTGGGTTATGGTTCATATTTTATGATTATGCGTGTCTGTGATTTTATATTATACTTTGATTAGCTTGGCCTGCCCCTATATGTTATAATTCTTACAGGCTCACCGTAGTTGTAGATCAGGGGTGTCAAAATCAAGGCCTGCGGGTCCGATCCGGCACACAGGGTGCTTAGATCTGGCCCATGGGGCCACCCTGGAAATAGTGAAGGATCGGTCCACGGTGTCTTGGCCAGTGAAAACAGAGTTCGGGAGGGCCGCGTGCATTTTCACTGGCAGAGAGTTGCAGGAGGCTGTTGCAACCAAAAACGAAGCTTGGGAGCCCATTTTCACTGGCAGAACGCTCGTGCCTCTGACACAAGTGACATCGAGCTGATTTTTCCCACCCTGGCCACACCCACCCTGACTTCCCGAGGTCAAACACAACCCTGAAGTGGCCCTCAATGAAATCGAGTTTGACACCCTTATTGTAGATGTTTCAGTGAAACAGCCAGAAGAAAAGAAATGATTCCTGCCTGGAGTATCTTTTATGTGCTTAGTAGTAAAGATACAACATCTTTCAGTAAGGTTAGACCAGGGGTCAGCAACCTTAAATACTCAAAGAGCCACAAAGGTCTTAACCGGAAGCCCCCATTCAATTCTAGAGCCAACCAGAAGTCCGGTTCCCCAATCATAGTCTCCTCCTAGCGCTGCATCCTTTTTCCTCTGCTGACCAGAAGTCCAGTTCCCCCACCATAGAGTCTCCTCCTAGCACTGCATCCTTTTTTCTCTACCAGTCCTAACTGAAAGCCCTATCAAGTATGGAGCTGACCAGCAACAGGGAGCAGAGGGATGAAAGAGCCACAAGTGTCTCCAGAGCCACCGGTTGCTGACCCCTGGGTTAGACTAATCTTTATCTCTGCGCTGCCATCTAGTGGTCATCCAGAAGGCTGCCTATACCTGCATAACCTAGGGAAATTAGACAGATGTATTTTCAATTGAAGTTTGATTACTCTGTTCTCTATCTCTGGTTTCTTGTCCTTCTTGAAAGCTTTTTCCTGATTTGGGGAGAGAAGTTTCATCCTACCTATCCTAATTCTATATCCCACCAGTGATGTGCATACTACTGGTTGAGATAGCCAGAGCTACAAGCATTAGGGTTTTTTTGTCCAGAAAACAAAACTGGCAGGTTTTTCTTCAATCCTTTTTTTGGTTCACAGTCTCATATCAATTGTTTGCCAGTATGAAAGTAGGAAATGTTAGAAGCTCAGAATAATTCTGCATAACTAAAATTGTTATTCTGTTTCAGCATCTTCCTGCCTACACATTGTTTTTAATGGATGTGTTAGAGAAACACTTGTGTTTGTCTGCATTTAATCCAGCCTTTGTATTGGCAGTAAATATTGGGTTGTTTTTTTTTTGTTTTTTTTATTTGCATTTATATCCCGTCCTTCTCCAAAGACTCAGGGCGGCTTACACTATGTCAGGCAATAGTCTTCATCCAATTGTATATTATATACAAAGTCAACTTATTGCCTCAACAATCTGGGTCCTCATTTTACCTACCTTATAAAGGATGGAAGGCTGAGTCAACCTTGGTCCTGGTGGGACTTGAACCTGCAATATTGCAGGCAGTTGCTGTTAATAACAGGCTGCATTAGCCTGATGAGCCACCAGAGGCCCCAGAGGGTTGCATACATTTTGCTGCCTAATCCAACCAATCAACTCCTCTTTTTTACCTTATACAAATTTCTAGGAAAATAGGTAAGAAGATTCTCCCCTCCCAAAATTAAGTTTGAAAAAGCAGATGGATTTAAAATAAATAAATAAATAAATAATTTTGGACAGGGAATAATGGTGACACCACCATTAATAACAAGGATCATTAAAATGTATAAAAAGTTATTTTTAATGTAGGATATAAATACATTTCTTAGGCAGGGGCACGAAATTTATAACATTTTTATTGGTACCAGAGGACCTCCGCTGTTGTTGCCCTCCACCATAAATCACTGTGTGGTTAATAACCTAGATTACAACTACCAGTTGCATTTACAGAATTAAATATTGACTATGTGAAAATGTTATTACATTTTTACTGATCAGACCACAAAACATCCCTGCAGGACATGTAGCTGAAGAGAAATATCAGTGTAATCTTTGTTAGGAACAGTTATGAGACTCTAGATAACAAATTTGACCAGGGAGATTGTGGAGAACTAATTTCTTAATTTGCACATATGCTGGGCTGAACAGGGACGATTAGAACATACTTTCCCTTAGGAATGAAACACGTAAAACCCAAGTCTATGAAGAAATGTTGGAAATACATTTTTGATGTTTTACCGAGCTCAATGGTAAATAAAGATGATAAATTGGCCCTTTTTTGGCTAGGTCCACTAACAGTTCATAGTACAGAGATAACATCAAAGCAGAAATAATTTGAATATACAGGTATATTTATCTTATAATCAAAATGGCAATTCTGCATGCTGGTGGTAAGGTTTATATCCATGCACACTGTAAGCTTTGACTTCTACTCAAGGCCCTAATCATGCATTTCTTGTCCTAATAAAGATTTGCAGCATGCACTTTTCTTCTGACCCATGAAACATTTTCTCTTCTTTAAAGGGGTGGGTGGGTGTTAATTGGTATCATTTAGTTTTTACAGCTCTGAGTGGTTAGTCAGCCTGGCATAGGATAACTGGCACACTCCTTTAGACCTCCATTGAAGGAGGAATACATGATACAAGAATGAGTTGGACTGTGCTGCCTCCCACATCCCACACTAGACAGCTAACATTTATCTAGAATTGTATAGGTTTTCCTGCTTGAACAGGGGGTTCAATTTGAAGACCTCCAAAGTCCCTTCCAAGGTTGTTATTCTGTTAATTCTTGGGAAAGCATATCTTATATGGTGGCACAAAATTCTCTGTCTCCAAAATTGCAGTTCTAGAAGTCTTGACCCCCAGGGAGGGAGTGCACAACTTAGGTGTTCTCCTGGATGATCGCCTGTCCTTAGAGGATCATTTGACGGCCATCGCCAGGGGAGCATTTTATCAGGTCCACCTGATTCGCCAGTTGCGCCCCTTCCTTGACCGGGACGCCTTACGCACGGTCACTCACGCCCTCGTCACTTCCCGCCTGGACTATTGCAATGCTCTCTACATGGGGCTCCCCTTGAAGAGCACCCGGAGGCTCCAGTTAGTCCAGAATGTGGCCGCGCGGGTGATAGAAGGAGCACCCATATAACGCCCATATAATACCCATCCTGCGCAGTCTACACTGGCTACCAGTAGCCTTCCGGGTGCAATTCAAGGTTTTGGTTACCATCTTTAAAGCGCTCCATGGCTTAGGACCGGGATACCTTTGAGACCGCCTTCTGCCACCGATTGCCTCCCAACGACCCGTGCACTCCCACAGAGTGGGCCTCCTCAGGGTGCCATCGACCAAACAATGTAGGTTGGCGACCCCCAGGGGGAGGGCCTTCTCTGTGGCAGCACCAGCCCTGTGGAACGAGCTTCCTCTGGGATTACGACAACTCCCCGACCTCCGGACCTTCAGACGTGAACTGAAGACTTTATTATTTCAGCGCGCTGGACTAGCCTAAGAATAAAATGTTTTAACTAAATTTTAAGGGTTTTTTAATGGGTTTTTATCGTTTTTAGTGATTTGGCCATGATAATATTTAGTTTTAATTGGGTTTTTAATGCTTATTTATTATATTGTTTTTTAATATGCCTGTGAACCGCCCTGAGTCCTACGGGAGATGGTGCGGTATAAAAGTATGATTAATAAATAATAAATAAATAAAGTTTTCCCTAAAAATGCAAAAACTCCTCCATACCCTCCCTCCCTCTTGCCCCCAATTCTTGGCATTACTGAAAGGCTGCAACCAGGAGTTCTTTGCTCAAAATATTGTATCTTTCTTCTCTGACCATTTTAAGCCAGTGGGGGCTCCTGCCTCTCTTGTCTGTTTATTTCCTAGGCATCATTTCTTCCCTTCTTTTCCCAAGGTCTTCCATACATTCATTTACAGAAACGTTCAGCATCTCCTTCCTTCCTATTCTTAATGCTCAATCCAATTTCTAACTAGAACCATTTGAGGAAAGATGGTTTTTTCTATAGGATAGCCAAGCCATGGCACTCAATGCCTTCTTTGGCAAGTAAGACAACACCAACCACATCATGATGTCTTTTCAATAGATTTTTCTACTTAAGAACATACATTGATTTTCACTAGTGTTCCCTGTTTTAAATTCAATCACTTCAGGCTTTAGTGCATTAGAGTGCAAGTATATTCTAATATTCTGACTAGGCAACAATTTAATCTGAAATCTTTTATGCTACTCATAGCTTTAGCCTAATTAATCTGTATGATTTCTGGTTTACCATTAAATATCATAATATTTCAATAATATGCAGAAAATATGAAGTATTATTCTCAGAATTAACAGATTTAACAGATTAACAGAGTTGGAAGAGACTTTATAGGTCATCTAATCCAACCTCCCACCCAAGCAGGAGAATCTACACCATTTTTGACAAATGGCAGTCCAGTCTCTTCTTGAAGGCTTCCAGTGATGAAGTTCCCACAACTTCCAAAGGCAAGCTGTTCCATTGGTTGATTGTTCTCACTGTCCAAAAATTTCTCATTTCTAGGTTGAATCTCTCCTTGATCAGTTTCTATCTATTATTCCTTGTCTGGCCTTCAGGTGCTTTGGAAAATAGCTTGACCCCCTCCTCTTTGTGGCAGCCCCTCAAATATTGGAACACTGCTATCATGTCTTCCCTGGTCCTTCTCTTCATCAGACTAGCCATGCGCAGTTCCTGTAACCATTCGTCATATGTTTTAGTCTCCAGTTCCCTAATTCGGGGTGAAATGCTACCAGTTTGGGTTAGTTCTCCCGAACCGGTAGCAGTAATTGCTATCATTCGCTCGAACCGGTAGTAAAAAAATACTTTAAAAAGTAAAAAAAAAGTTCTGACAATCAGCTGTGCCACATGAACGTTGAAACTTTTTAAAGCATTTTTTTTACTACCTATTCGCCTGAACCGTAGTAAAAAAAAATGCTTAAAAAAGTTTTTTTAAAAGTTCCAACGATCAGCTATGAGACAATCAGCTGTGCCTGATTGTCTGTGAGGTTCTTGCTTGATGCAGGGGCCATTTTGTCTGAAGTCCAGCTACTTTTGCATTGTGTGTGAGTCAGTTGTGTAGCTTTTATGTTATTTTTGTGTAAAGTGTGTTAGTTGGTTTTTGAGCTCTCTGTGACTCTGTGAGGTTCCTGCTTGTTGCAGGGGCCATTTTGTGTGAAGTTCAACTGCTTTTGCATTGTGTGTGAGTCAGTTGTGCAGCACACCCACTGGGTCACATGACCACCAAGCACACCCACCAAGCCATGCCCACCAAGCCACGCCCACAGAATTCGTAGGGAATTTTTTTGATTTTCACCATTATACCTAATCAACCTGGTTGCTCTTCTCTGCATTTTTCTAAAGTCTCAACACCTTTTTATAGTGTGGTGACCAAAACTGAACAAAAATATATTTTTAGAGAAAGTGATAAGCATCATAAAGAGAGAATAGTACAGTTTAAAGATAAAGAAGTGAATATGGAAGAACCCCAAAAAGTGGGGAAAAGAAATAAGTACAAATTGGGAAAATAGTATTATACACATTGATACATAAAAGAATATATTATAATTATAATGAGCATATTAAGATTAGAAGTTGGAAGATAAAAACTATGTATATGTAATTGTATTATTATTGTTAGCAGTGTGTAAAAAATGTATTGACCCAGTCATTACACTGTCCATAAAATATGTTGGTTGTTAAAGGAAAACTACAAATAAAACATATACAAAAAACCCAACAGCAATATAGATCTGATGACGTTATCTAAAAACAGGTTGCTTCATAGCACCACGTAATAAGATATAAAATTTGTGATCAATGTGATATTGATAATTATTAATAATTATATAAATGTGTGTTGTGACTTTGAGAGAGAAAAGGGATATAAATGAATATTTTTACCAACTTTTTTCATGGGAAGTCATTAACTGACAAGTACTTTTAAGGCTGCATTTCATAGACACTTCACTGAGAAAAAGCCCCATTGAACTAATTTCTCAATAGACCTTCACAAAACTAGCTTGTTATTGCACTTGTTTAACTCTCAGGAAAGCTTGTCCTTTGTTAATATAACTCATTTTCTAAAACCCTGTTTACCTCTCCCTGGAGGCTCAGCACTTATCTTTGTCATCTACATTTGATAGTTTAGAGTCCATTTGGTTTCTTCACATGAACACGTCAGCACATTAACTCTCCAGGGGTGTGTGTGTGTGTGTGTGCGCACATCCGTGCGCACTTGCATGTGTGTATCTGTGATGTTTAAGCTTTCCAACTCCCCATCTTCAGCCTGGGAGTGAATGTTTAAAGCACAATAGCTGTCCAGTTATAGTGCAATCTATGTGCTCTTCCTGCAGAATTCTAATAGCCTTACCCTGAGCAAAACGTACTTTAATTCCTTATAGGAATTAAAGGAAGGCATTTATTTCATTCAGAGAATGCACTGACTTCCACTGCTTGCCGTGCTAAGGACCCTCGGCTTTGAATGGAACCTTTTATTAGAAGAAAGCGCAAGGACAGCACTGAGGGAAAATTTCAGAGTCCAGACTCGACTGCCTAGCAACTCTTTGCCATCTCTCCTTTTTTTTTTCCCCCAGTCCCCTGCGAACTGAGCCCTTTCCGTCCATCTTTAATTGATTGGGTTAATATAAACCCTCAGCACTACCAGGGCTTGTGTGGCCCCTTATAATGGGTCTATTGTATGTCCCTTCCCACTCTTGTGTTTCCTATTTAGGAATGCGTCGCTCGGTGCAGTTCAAAAGGGTGAGTAAATGCGCGGAGGAAAGCGACAATCACTTCATTAATGATTTGTAAACAGAATCTCCAGCACTGACACCACCTGCATAGGCTGGCAAAAGAAAAGATATACATCTACTATACTGGTTGAAGCCCCATGGGTAGAAAGCGGGGCATTTTGTACTGCCAAGTGCAAAATTGTGCCAATTAACACATTCAAAGTCTTGCTGAACAGGGATGGTTTAAGGGAAGAATTTATCTTGTTTGGATGAAATAAGCTGAATAGCTAAAGGCATCTAAGAAAGAAGAGAAGAGAATCCTACCATGTTTGACACCGAAGGGCATATATAAACACAGGTTAAAGTATCTGTGGCAACAGGCGAGATAAGGATGAAAAGATATATGAAAGTAAGAGGGGAAAAGTTGCCTCCATCTTTCAAAATAGTAGCAAAATTTTTTAGAGCTTGAGTTTGCTGTTACTGTAGGCCTCATTAAAGCGAATCTTTGTTTCTGCTTTTCAAACACCACGTATTATGACAGTTCAAAACAGCTTACCAGCCACATACTGTCATCTCTGCCTGCCAAGAAACCATGTAATCATTCTTAGAGTCTGAAAGTAGGTAGCTACCATTAGTTCTGAGGAGGAGGAGGAGGAGGAGGAGGAGGAGGAGGAGGAGGAGGAGGAGGAGGAGGAGAAGAAGAAGAAGAAGAAGAAGAAGAAGAAGAAGAAGAAGAAGAAGAAGAAGAAGAAGAAGAAGAAAAGAAGAAGAAGAAGAAGAAGAAGAAGAAGAAGAAGAAGAAGAAGAAGAAGAAGAAGAAGAAGAAGAAGAAGAAGAAGAAGAAGAAATCATTGCTCTTCAAAATTTCATTGGTATGATGATCTTCAATTTCATTTCTCTGCTACTTATTGATATTATTCACATTTTCCAATGCTTGCAATTCAGGATCAAATCCTCTAAACCAGTGGTTTACAACATGGTCCTTACAGGTCCCCAGAGGCCCCTTCTAGGGGGCTATAGACTTTATTAACCAATATCATAGTTAACTACCATTAACTACCAATAGCAGTTCATAAAAATCGCAGTTAATAAAGTATATTTTTCCCAGCTAATGGTTCCTGGGGAGGGGGGAGATCATAGAGATAAATATTTAGAAGAGGTTCATGAGCAAATAAATTTGAGAACCCCTGCTCCAAACCATGGACAAATTAAGGAGGACAAGGAAATGATCACAAATATTTTCATAAATAGAGGCATCTTGGGAGATAGTTCCTCATATTAAAAAGACCATCTTATGATTTAGAGGTTTTATTTATCTAGATTTTTCCTTTGGATTCAATTTCACATTGGATTATGTCTGGAATATGCCTGTCATTACACAGTACAGAGTAATATTGTGGTCATGATAGTATCAAAGAATGTTTTATACTGATCATTACATTGTAAGTATTATATTGGTGATTGTGTCATTTATTGCTGATGTTGTTTGATACTGCCTATGATTTCTTAATTTACCTTTGCTGCATGTAGTTACAAACACACACACCATTTTTACTACTACTTTTAATACCACTAATTCTATGGCACACCTTGATGATTTCATCTGTCAGTGATAGAGGTTTAATCAGCAAGGAACAGCTAAGGCTTGGAACTAATATTTTAATTTCCCACAATATATCAGTACAATTATAAAGGTGAACTAAAGAAAGTTGGCTTTCAGGCCTAGTTGCCTGATGCTGGTTGAGAAGATAGGAGAGAACAGAATATTTGTTTTAGTTGCGGGTTCCCAGCAAACATTAGTACCGTATATACTCGAGTATAAGCCGAGTTTTTCAGCACGTTTTTTGTGCTGAAAAACGTCCCCTCGGCTTATACTCGGGTCTATACGGCTTATACTCGAGTTTTGTTTTGTTTTTAAGCCCCTCGGCTTATACTCGAGTATATACGGCTTATACTCGAGTTTTTTTTTTCTTTTCTTTTTTTCACATTTTACCGGACGGCGCGGGGAAGCCCTGCCGGTGCAGTGAGAGGGCGGGGCGGGGGAGCCGCCAGCCTTCTCAGCTGAGGGAGGGAGGGTTTCCCCAACCGGTAGGTGCCTCATTTCCCACCCTCGGCTTATACTCGAGTCCCCAGTTTACCCCAGTTTTTGGGGTAAAATTGGGGACCTCGGCTTATACTCGGATTGGCTTATATTCGAGTATATACGGTAATTAGTATTGTGAGCCCAGATTTTACAGATGTATCAAACTTTTATCTTTATGAGGATTACAATGGTGAATAAGCATGTTTGTGCATTTTTCAATCCATTTCCACATTCATGTAACACATGGAGGCTTTTACCTTTGGCCTCTTTAGCATTCCAAAAAAAATTGCCTCCAAGTACCCAAAATTTTAATTTGGAGGAGAAACTCTCTATTTGTTCCAATGGTTGAAGTTTTAATTCGAATGTGATAATGCATTAACAAATTATAGATAGGGTGGTGTAAAATATTCTGAACAGTATCACTTCTTCCAGTAGGGAAACACAAAGGAATTTACCTCTAGATTAAAACCCCAAATTTCCCAATAATTGTTTCTATAAGAGTAGATGTAAACATATAGTTCAACTTGCAGATTGTTCCATTTGCAAACAAAACAAAAATATTCTACCTACTGTTTATATTTTTCATGTAGACAGACATAATGCCTACAAGGGAGAGAGAAATATCATGAATTAGGATTTGAATTAGCTTTTGCATTTACTATTGAATACTTAATGCTATTCTTTTTTACATTTCTTATTCATTTTAATTAGAATGCTTTTCCATTTTGTGGCTATTGATTATTTGCAAAGGGCACATTTTGAAAGAATTATTTAGATCTGGAATGGCTGATACTGCTATAACCATAAAATATCCTGTAATATCTGAATATAAAATAGAATTTGTTACTAATTACTGCCATTGGTTTTTTATTTTGCAATAAACTGAGGTATGAGAGAACCTGAGAGGACTAATATCTCCATAATAACTGAATGCATGGAAATAAATTTAAAATAAATCTAACAGCAGACTCCAGAAGGAATGTAGTCTTGACTTTTTCCAGTATTCCAATTTTCCAAGAATCCTTTACAGTTCTTTGGAGATCTGTTTATGAGAAAAAATTATTATAGCCTTTTAATTTTCCTGTATAATACACAGAGACAGAAGGATGATGTATATTTTCTATGACATATTTTCTTTACAAAAATATGCAGACTATGCATTTCAAGTCTTATTTTAATACATGTTATTCATATTGCAACTAATTCATAACTGAATCTAATTTTGGAATTAATATTTTGAGATTTTATAATCATAGAAATGGATTTATGTTTACTTAACATAAACATGGAATGTACAAAAATAGTACAGTAAAGTATACATTAGGACAAATTGCTTGTAAATTTGATTATTAGGAAAAACAATTGGTTAATAAATTTGCACACAGGATAGAGGAACTTAGGTAATTTATTTAAGACTGGAGAAAGGAATAATTAAGTTAAACTGACATATAATGATCCCTAATCCACACTAATACAGTTCCAAACATTGTTTTGACTCTTTTTCTTTCAATGGGAACAATGTTTCACTCGTAATGGACATCAGATAATTAAGAGTATGTTTAAGAAAAAAATATATCCTAATAAGGGCAGAATGGGCATGTCTTTCTGTATTTCAGAAGTAAGACTGTTTAATGAAGATTAAATTTATTAAAGCTGTAAATTAGACAGTAGTTCCACAAAGTAAGCAAGTAAGCAAGCCTTGCTTATTTCAAGTGCTCCACATTTTCTGCAAATATTTGCTTGTCCTTATAACCAACACTTGGCCCAAGACCAAAACTTGAGTTTGTAAGCTTTGCAGAGAGGGGTTTTTCTTTTTATTATTTTTGTTAAGGTAGTGCTTCCAGTGACAACACCTATCCAGTAACAGTAACTTTAATTGGCCTTATCACACTAAATATAGTGTATCAACCTTACACACCTACATCACCACCACACAGATCAGATGTGAAAGATTTTAAATGCTCAGTAAACAAACCTTACTGTGACTAGGAATTGATAAAAGCATGAGGATGACAAGCATAGCCCTTAGTGGTAGGATTGGAAAGTACACACTGTCCTGGCCTTCTCCATACTTTGTACCCTTATGTATTCAGGTTGGAATCTACTTAGTATTTTGTATGAAATTTACCATAGTTCCCTCTCATCAGAAGGCTTTATTCAAGTGAGCACCTAGATCACAGTACTCATACTATTTACTGTTGCAAAATCCTTCACCCTCTACTGACCTGTTTCTGCAAAATCATTTAAAAAGAAATTCAGAATAACCCAACAAGACGGCCTTGTTTTCTGAGTTCCAATGGAATATCTAACAGCAAAAACAACACCAGCCACTTTAAATCATGGCCATGCAGAAGGCTGGGATGGAGTGGGGGGGGGGAGGAGAATGATCATGGCATCATTTCACAAATGCCACCTTGATGTCATCACGACACATGTGACTTCATAATGTCTTCTAGAGCTTTGGAATCAGCAAATAATAGAGAAGATCAATGAATAAGTTCTATCCCGAACAATGATTTCCCCCATTCAGCTTAGTTGATTTAGATATTCCACAGAGGGAAAGAGGTTGACTGAATCTTCAGAGCCACTGCTGCCTTTGGATAAACCTCAGAGTTAAGCATGGGATCAGCTGACTCTTCTATCTAGCTCTAAAGAGTAGTTATCTGTTTCAGAACCTCACCAGACAAAATTGCTCTTCAAAACAATTCAACTCAAGGCCATATTTTGAGGACTCCTAGGTCCTCTTCCACAAGATAGTGATATGTCCCTCAGCACTGCCATCACAAATGAAATAGCATTTTGTGGCATTTGGTGTATTACTTTTTCCTTTAAATCATTTGTATAATAAGGGACAGCATAAATGACCAGCCCCTCCCTTCCAAATCTATCTGTAGCAGCATATTTGAACCCATTGGATGGAGGCGAAGGTATCTCAAACTTCTTCTCTCAGAAACCCTCTGAGCTGTCAGTTCTTGGACTTGCCTGAAAACATTTGTAATAATGTGGTGGTTTCCACTGCCAGCACTTATCCTCCAGAACAGTGGTGGGTTGCCCCTGGTTCGCTCCAGTTCTGTAGAGCCGGTAGTAAAACTCTGCTGGCGTTCGGAGAACTGGTGGTAATGGCTGGCTGGCCACGCCCCCAAACCAGTTCTCTGATCATCAGAGGTTTGTGTTTTTTTTTATTTTTAAAAGCCTCTTTTCTTCAGCTAAAAGGGGGCTTTTAAAAGAAAAAGAAAAACCTTCTGATGAAGAAAAAACCTTCTTAGTCTACTGACTAAGGAGAAATTTCCTGACAGTTAGAACAATTAATCAGTGGAACAACTTGCCTGCAGAAGTTGTAAATGCTCCAACACTGGAAATTTTTAAGAAAATGTTAGATAGCCATTTGTCTGAAATGGTGTAGGGTTTCCTGCCTGGGCAGGGGGTTGGACTAGAAGACCTCCAAGGTCCCTTCCAACTCTGATATTATTATTATTGTGATGATGATGATGATGATGATTGTGTGGTTGAGCAGGGATCCTCAGAGGATGAGGATTCTTTTAAAAACTTTTTTTCTCTGGCCCACCCAATCCCCCCTCCTCACTTACTTAATTAAGCAAGCTCCTTTCGGGCTCGCTTTCCTTCGCTTCTCCAATCAGTTACATTGTCTGGAAGGCAGAATCAGTTGCAGCTAATGTAATTGATTGGAGTTCCCTAGGAACTCTGGGAGTTGAAGTCCACAAATCTGCCTGGAATCCATTGCTCAGCCAAATGCTTTGCTGGCTGAGGAACTCTGGGAGTTTTTTTTTTTTAATTCTATTTTGTCACAACAGTATACACAAACATAATATATAAGCAAAAGTATGCAACAACTATATTAATTTGATATAATGAAAGGGAACAATAGGACAGGAACGGTAGGCACTTTTGTGCTCTTATGCATGCCCCTTATTAGGAATGAGGTGAGGTCAATAGTAAACAGTTTTTGGGATTTTGAGAAAAGACCACAGAGTCAGGTAATGCGTTCTCCAAGCGTTAACAACTCTGTTACAGAAGTCACATTTTCTGCAGTTGAGTTGAAGTCCACAAACTTTAAAGTTATAAGGTTGGAGACCCAGACCTAAAAAATTTAAATAAAATAACAAAATATTTGTGCAGCTTTCTGAGATTTCTAACTACACAAATACACAGAATCTCACAAAGCTGTATGTGGCATTTTGTATGTATGAGTCTGTTGTGTTGTGTTGTGTGTGTGTGTGAAGTGTGAAACTTGGTTTTTGAGCTTTTTGTGGCTGTGTGAGGTTCCTGCTTGTTGCAGGGGCCCTTTTGGGTGAATTGCAGCTGCTTTTACATTGTGTGTGAGTCAGTTGTGTTGTGTTGTGTTGTGTGTGTGTAAAGTGTGACACTTGGTTTTTGGTACCTCTTATTGTTTTGTATACTTTGCTTATTGTTTTTATTATTTATTGTTATTGGCCACGCCACCCAGTCACATGATGGCCAAGCTACTCTCACCCAGTCACATGACCACAAGCCATGCCCACAAAATAAGCCGCGCCCACAGAACCGGTAGTAAAAAATTTAGAACCCACCCCTGCTCCAGGACTGCCTTATCTGTCATCTTTCTCTTTACTCCAGTGAAAGTGAAAAGAAAGGACTCTCATCCTTTCAATTCAACAATTAAAAGACAAAAATAGAAATAATAAGTAAATCTATTGTAGCGTGTGGGGGAGAGAATAGGAGGAGATGGTTTTGGCGGGAAGAAAAGACAGAGGGAGTGTGAGAGGAGGAAGGAGGGGTTTTTTTTTCAGGGGAAAGGAGGCCAGAAGGTAAGGCTAGGGAGGGTCCTATCCTTCCTAGGCTGGGGAAAAAGGAGGCCTGAGAGGATATGAAAAGAGGCTTATGGGGAAATGGAGAAAGAGGCCTGGAGAAAGGGAGAGGGAGTGAAGACAATTGTTGTGTCTGCGCCCCCCGAGCCAGGCCTCCTGCCAGAAAGTGACTTGGAAAGTGAGGGGGAAGGGCCATCAGGGCTTACCTCGGGAGCACTGGCTTCCCTGGCTCAGCTCCAGGAGCCAGAGGCAGACCAGGTGGAAGAGATAACGAGGCCTCCGTCCCCTGACCCTTCCCCCCCCCAGGCCATGCCTCCATACCCAGCTGATGGCAAACAGGCCTGGCTGGACCCTAGGTTTCATAGGCAGGAGAGGAGGGAACAACAGAAGCAGGGGTGGGGCAGGCCTAGGAAGTGCTGAGTCATGGAGCCACACCCCACAGGATATAAAGGCAGCAAGAGCTGCTGTGCCTCTTCGTAGCAGGCAAATCAACTGTTTAACTAAGAGCTGAAGTACTGTTTGTTCCTGGGTGACTCATCGGCGTCGAGGGAGATAACAGAGACACTTGGCAGACACTCGCTAGTTTGCTGCCAGAGCTGATAGTGCCGGCTAATTAAGCCATCGCTCGGACGGAGGCGAGGGGGGACAGAACAGCAATAGATAGGATAGGAGAGGCTTCTGTGGGGCAAGGCTGAGGGAGAGAAGGAGATATGTAGAGGAGGCTTCTATGGGACAAGCCTGAGGGAGAGAAGGGGAGAGAACAAAGGTTTCTGTGGAGCTAAGCCTGAGGGAGAGAAGGAGATATGTAGAGGAGGCTTCTGTGGGGCAAGCTTGAGGGAGAGAAAGGAATAGGAGAGGAAAGGCTTCTCTGGGGTAAGCAGAGGAATCCACGAAGGAGAAGCAGTGGAAGGAGAGCTCAGCAGGCAGTTCAGGAGAGAGGAGAGAGAGAGAGAAAGGCCAACCAATCATATGAATATCATCTCATCATGTGGCTCGCCAGCTGGGAAAAGACTGACCACCACAACACTATATCAGTGTATAAGAAATTATGAGCTGGACAGCCATAACAACAAGTCAGCCAATGGGAACTGTTTGGTGACTAAGAAATAGGATCTGTTGTGAGCCATGTGAGATGGCTCAGATATATATCTATCTATCTGAGCCACTATATATATATAGAAGCACGAAGCTGAAGCCTGAAGATGACGAATGAGACTTTGTCGAAACGTCGCCAAGACACTTCCAATTTTACACGGGAGAAAACCCGAACAACCAAAGACCTATATACAAACACCCGTGAAAACCTCAGAAAACAAATATATATATATATATATATATAGGACTTTGGTTATTCGGTTTTCTCCCACGAAATTGAAGTGTCTTGGCGACGAAGTCTCATTCGTCATCTTCCCAGAAGCACGAAGCTGAAGCCTGAAGATGACGAATGAGACTTTGTCGAAACGTCGCCAAGACACTTCCAATTTTACGCGGGAGAAAACCCGAATAACCAAAGACCTACATACAAACACCCACGAAAACCTCAGAAAATATATATATATATATATATATATATATATATATATATATATATATATATATATATGTATATGTAGGTCTTTGGTTATTCGGGTTTTCTCCCACGTAAAATTGGAAGTGTCTTGGCGACGTTTCGACGAAGTCTCATTCGTCATCTTCAGGCTTCAGCTTCGTGCTTCTGGGAGCAATGTGTGATTGCAGCTGTTTCTTCCTTTTTAACTGCTAGTGAGGGTTTGAACTGATTGGGTGGGAGCTTGGCTGTGCTCTGATTGGATGGAGGGTTTTTGTGCTCTGATTGGCTGGGGGTGTGTCCTGTGTTGGTGGGGGCTTGGTTGTGCTCAGATTAGTCTGAGTTGCAGGGGGATTTGAGCTGGTGAGCTGCATTGCTGTTGTTTGGCTTTGTGTTTGTAGTCGTGCTACATCTTCATAATGGGTGTCTGTCTGCTGTATGTATGGATTGGAGGGGTTTGAAATGGCTAATGTTGCAGCTGCGGTCTGGCTTCTGGTCCTTGGTCGTGCTTCCTGATCAGTGTGGGTTTGGGTCTGCTTTCTGGGTGGATGTGTGGTGGTGACATCCTGTGTGGACCTCGTGAGTGTGGGTCTGGTGTCATTCCTCGTGTTAGGGACACTATGAAGATGTAGCACGACCACAAACATGAAGCCAAACAACAGCAA
This sequence comes from Ahaetulla prasina, assembly GCF_028640845.1. Lineage (NCBI taxonomy): Eukaryota > Metazoa > Chordata > Lepidosauria > Squamata > Colubridae > Ahaetulla > Ahaetulla prasina. The sequence continues at coordinate 103,531,455 of NC_080541.1, read as the reverse complement.
TGCAGCTCACCAGCTGTTGTGTCTTGCCCGCTCTCACATATATATATTTGTTCAAATCCCCCTGCAACTCAGACTAATCTGAGCACAACCAAGCCCCCACCAACACAGGACACACCCCCAGCCAATCAGAGCACAAAAAAACCCCCATCCAATCAGAGCACAGCCAAGCTCCCTCCCAATCAGTTCAAACCCCCACTAGCAGTTAAAAAGGAAGAAACAGCTGCAATCACACATTGCTCCCCGAAGCACGAAGCTGAAGCCTGAAGATGACGAATGAGACTTCGTCGAAACGTCGCCAAGACACTTCCAATTTTACGCGGGAGAAAACCCGAATAACCAAAGACCTACATACAAACACCCACGAAAACCTCAGAAAACAAACATGTATATATATATATATATATATATATATATATATATATATATATATATATATATATATATATATATATGTGTGTGTGTGTGTGTGTGTGTGTGTGTGTGTGTGTGTGTGTGTGTGTGTGTGTGTGTGTGTGTATGTTGCATTATTGCTTCTGTGATTCTATGTTCTGTGATTCTGTGATTCTGCTCCTTGTACTTGCTACCATGTTGCAAGAGCTGCATGGATATCGTATACATTAATCATGTTTCACATTTTTTTTTAAATTTAAGTTTACTTTATTGTCATTGCACCTCATACAACAAAATTAAATGCCACGTTCAATGTACATCATACATTAAACATCGTTCACATTCTTCAAAATTGAATTGAAAACCCCTGATAAGGCATTATTATTGTATATAAACAAATTTCTTCTATAAATGAATCCTGCTGGATTATTTACTTGTGTGTTGGTTGGATTGCTGCAAACTCTAACACACTACATGACCCAGGCCAGGAGAGGTGCCTGAGCAAGGGTCCATAGCAAGAGGGCCAGGAGAACCTGGACTCCAGCGGCTCTTGCAGGGGTACCACTACACTATAATGCAACATAAAGGTCTATAACTGAGCATTCAGCCTTTCTTTCGCTCTTTTGGGAGATCTCCCAAAACAAAAAAAATCAAACTTGATTTTAAAAGCAGGATATACATAATCTTTACATTAAAAGCAAGTAATATTTTGGGCAGATCTCAAGATGGCAGCATTCTGCTAAAACCACAGTAGTGAGTCAGAAGACAGACTAGCTCACAAGATGTTAATTAAAAAATGTTCTTGGACATAGCATTAACTAGAAATTCGAAAAGGCTTGGGCATAGAAATCCCAATTTATATAGAACCATTAGTACAAGACCAATAAAGCTTAACTAGCACCACATAGGAAAATAATTTTAAGAAAGTTTTCCAGCCAAACCTATTTACTGATTTCTTATAGAGAAATGTGTTCTTGAAACAAAAGTCTTCTACTTGCTTTTCCTGGATTTTCTCAACTTTCTTGCATATGCCGATTTTTAATAAGAGGCTCAGAAGACTATGCAAGTTGTCTCCTTTCCCTAGTATCCAGCTTTTTCTCCTCTCTCAGTTCTATCCCAGGCTTTAACATGGCCAGCATTTTTCTCTAATCTGAGCTGAGAAGGAAATGTTTTTGTGAGCCTGAGTCATGCATGTGGATTGAGGATGTCATAGCTTTCCTGAGAGAATGCATATTCAGCATGTGTCAGGTGTGCCTCCGTTCAGAACTCAAGAAAAAAAAACAACCTAACTCCATGTTTCACTCAATGAAAGTTTGTACTTTCACTGAGTATGAACTGAATGCAACGAAAGAACATCAAGGTCTGAAGCAATAGGCATGAAAATTAGATATTGAAAGCAATCCCAAATCCCTCCCCCCATGGGAGCAGGTTGAATGTCCAATCCACATCTCCCCAAGGTGTCATGTGGTTGACCTTGACAGCTATCAGCTCCTTCCACAGCTGCTTGAAGCCTGTGAGAAGTTTCCTCCCTTTTTCTTGAGACGTCTCTACCAGCTCACTTCCCCCCCACCCCATATACCAGCAAAACCTCCCCTCTCCTGTTACAATGGCAGCCGATAGCAAGCAAGAATCATAGGCAGAGGCTGACATTATGTCTGAACTCTTGTCAGCTGGCAAGGGAGCTTCATTTGCAACACTTGCATCATTTCCTCTGGAAAAGGAGTTGAGCTTATTAATTTCTAAAGTTAATCATGCAAGGTCAACATCAGTCACAGACTGATGTATGGGGGAAAGCCCTTAAAGTGGTGGGCAGGCATACTTCTTCAACCCCTCCTGATCTGCTGCCTGAGGGCCATCCTGATGTTTGTCCAAGATTAATGCTGTCACACGGCCAGAATTCTATTAAAAAAAGAAAGAAAACCATTTCTGACAAGGAGCTTAAGCTATGATAATTATGGATACTGAACTATAAGCTTTTATTATTTCCAGCCAACCAAGTTGCAAAGAAGCTTTACAAATTAAACAAATAAGGGGAATAAAATCTACCTCACAGATAGAAATTTCCAGATTATAACATTTCATTGTCAAGATTTAATAAAGGCCTAGGAAAAGCAACAGACAGCATCAGTCTCCAGACATACTAATAGGTTCATCAGGTTTAATATCATGGCAGCAATTAACTTTCAGGTCTGCCCAGTTTGTATGGATACCTGAGACTGCCATTAATGCTCATATCAGATTATTTTCCCCCTTGAAATTGAATTGGTACTTTCAGGTAAACTATTATTTATGTAAGGAAGATATTCATTAAAATATTCTAAACTTAATCAGCTTACCCACCGTTGATTCTAACAATTCACAGAAATTAAAATGCACATAGAGATCTCTTGAGTCCAGTAGTAGAAAAATATACATAGGTCAGGGTTGATCTGTTGATATGCTCTGAATCTGGTGGCTTTTCTAGCAAATTTTCATTATCCTAATACAACCAAAAGTCAAGGAAAAGACAAACAGCTCAGAGCATATTCTGCCCAGCAGGCAGGGAAGACACAAATTCCGAATAGAATAGAATAGAATAGAATAGAATAGAATAGAATAGAATAGAATAGAATAGAATAGAATAAAGCTTTTTATTGGCCAAGTGTGATTGGATACACAAGGAATTTGTCTTGGTGCATACGCTCTTAGTGTACATAAAAGAAAATATACCTTCATCAAGAATCGTAAGGTACAACACTTAATGATAATCATAGAGTAAAGTAAAGGTAAAGGTTCCCCTTGCACATACATGCTAGTCGTTGCCAACTCTAGGGGTGGTGCTCATCTCCGTTTCAAAGCCGAAGAGCCAGTGCTGTCCGAAGACGTTTCCGTGGTTATATGGCTGGCATGACTCAATGCCAAAGGCGCACAGAATGCTGTTATCTTCCCACCAAATGTGGTCCCTATTTTTTCTATTTGCATTTTTACGTGCTTTTGAAACTGCTAGGTTGGCAGAAGCTGGGACAAGTAACGGGAGCTCACCCCGTTACATGGCAGCACTAGGGATTCGAACCGCTGAGCTGCCAACCTTTCGATCGACAAGCTCAACGTTCTAGCCCCTGAGCCACTGCATCCCTTAATCATAGGGTACAAATAAGCAATCAGGAAACAATCAATATCAATATAAATCATAAGGACACAAGCAACAAAGTTACAGTCATACAGTCATAAGTGGAAGGAGATGGGTGATGGAACGATGAGAAGATTAATAGTAGCGCAGATTCAGTAAATAGTTTAACAGTGTTGAGGGAATTATCTGTTTAGCAGAGTGATGGCCTTCGGGAAAAAACTGTTCTTGTGTCTAGTTGTTCTGGTGTGCAGTGCTCTATAGCATTATTTTGAGGGTAGGAGTTGAAACAGTTTATGCCCAGGATGTGAGGGGTCTGTAAATATTTTCACGGCCCTCTTCTTGATTCATGCAGTATACAGGTTGTCAAAGGAAGGCAGGTTGGTAGCAATTGTTTTTTCTGAAGTTCTAATTATCCTCTGAAGTCTGTGTCTGTCTTGTTGGGTTGCAGAACCAAACCAGACAGTTATAGAGGTGCAGATGACAGACTCAATAATTCCTCTGTAGAACTGGATCAGCAGCTCCTTGGGCAGTTTGAGCTTCCTGATTTGGCGTAGAAACAACATTCTTTGTTGTGCTTTTTTGATGATGTTTTGATGTCCATTTTAGATCTTGTGATATGGTAGAACCTAGAAATTTGAAGGTCTCCACTGTTGATACTGTGTTGTCTAGTATTGTAAGAGGCGGAAGTATGGAAGGGTTTCTCCTAAAGTCTACCACCATTTCTACGGTTTTGAGTGTGTTCAGTTCCAGATTGTTCCGGTCACACCATGAGGCTAGTTGTTCAACCTCTCATCTGTATGTGGATTCTCATTGTCTCAAATGAGACTGATTACTGTTGTATCATCTGCAAACTTCAGTAGTTTAACAGATAGATTGTTAGAGATGCAGCCATTGGTATACAGAGAGAAGAGAAGTGGGGAGAACACACAGCTTTGGGGGGCCCCTGTGCTAATTGTACAGGTATCTGATGTGATCTTGCTTAGCTTCACCTGCTACTTCCTGTTTGTTAGGAAGCATATGATACACTTACAAGCAGTGGTGGGATTCAAATGATTTAACAACCGGTTCTCTGTCCTAATGATTTCTTCCAGCAACCAGTTCACCAAACTGCTCAGAAAGTTAACAACCGGTTCTCCCGAAGTGGTGCGAACTGGCTGAATCCCACTGCTTACAAGTGTGTTCAGGTACCTGTAGTTGGTTTAGCTTAGTTAGAAGAGTGTCTGGAATGATGGTATTGAATGCTGAATTAAAGTCTACAAAGAGGATCCTTGCATAGGTCTTTGGAGATTCAAGATGTTATAGGCTGTGGTGCAGAGCCATATTAACAGCATCATCTGTTGATCTATTTATTCGGTATGCAAATATCAAAGGGTCTAACAGCGGATCTATGATGGTTTTCATGAAGGACAGCACTAGCCTTTCAAAGATTTTCATGACTACAGATGTTAGAGAACTGGTCTGTAGTCATTCAGTTCCTTGATGGTGGGCTTCTTCGGCACTGGGATGATAGGAGGGCTGTGATGGCAGACCTATTGTACACATGCCACAGGTGACATGTGGAGCCATATCTGTGGGCACACGAGCGTTTCCCTAGCTCAGGTCCATCGCGCATGTGCACACTGGCCAGCTGGTTTTTGGGCCTTCCAGGCCTACTGGAAGTTGGGAAATGGGCCTTTCCAGCCTCTGGATAGCCTCTGGGGGTGGTGGGGGAGGCCGTTATCGCCCTCTCCAGGCTCCAAGAAAGCCTCTGGAGCCTGAGGAGGGTGAAAAATGGGCCTACTGAGCCCACCGGTAACTTTTTTGCCATCACATTCTAAAAGCAGGGGGAGTGCAGGGGAATTGCGTGCACATGTGCGGGTAGGAGGGGCATGAGGGGCATTGAATTATGGGTGTGGGCACATGCATGCACAACTCCCCCATGTTCCCCCTGCTTTTGGTACATGATGGGAAAAAGGTTAGCCATCACTGTAGTAGAGCATTTGAAGCAACTAGGAACATAGCACACTTCTAGTGATTTATTGAAGATATGGGTGAAGATGGGGGTCAATTAGTCAGCACAGACTTTTAAGCAAGAAGGAGTTATCTTGTCTGGGCCTGGAGCTTTTCCTGGCTTTTTTCTGTGAAATAGGTCTTGCACTTCCTTTTCTGTGATCACTAGGGGTCATGAACCCAATGGGGTGGGGTCAGTTGTAGGAGGCTTGGCTGTTGTTGGTGTGTCTGAGATGGGGGTTGTGGAGATAGGTGGCTGTAGTTTCCTTTCAAACCTGCAATGAAACACAGGTCATCTGCCAGTTTTTGATTTCCTTCAGCCTGGGAAGGAGGTTTGCCATAGCCAGTGATATTTTTAAGAGTTTTCCACATGTTTGCTGGTTCATATGTTGAGAACTGATTCTTTAGCTTTTTAGAGTAGCTTCTTTTTGCTGCTCTGATCTCCCTTGTTAATGCATTTCTGGCCTGATTGTACAGCAGGGAATTATCAAGGAAGAAATCCTCTAGAATAGCAATCTCCCATCCTGATCGTGTTCATCATCCTTTAAAAAAACGTAGCTGTTTTCCCAAGACCTTGGAATAGAGTAGCTATAAGCCCCTGCAAGGGTTTGCAGTTATTTTTTTGGTGGTGGTGGGTAGTATATGGAATTTATTTTATCTGGATGTACATATTTCCTCCACTGTTGTTGTTTTCTTTTTTAAATGTAACATCCCCCCACAAACTGATATGAATTCAGGCAGACTTTAAATCTAAATAAATAAGCTACACCTTGACCAAGACTGGATTATATATGGCTGTTTCATTTATTTGAAGCCCTGGAAGGAGGCAGAGCTATGAATAGGAGGTTCACTGACCCAGCTGTTACAGCTACCTCACTTCAGATAAAGATGCATCGATGGCCATATTGCCAGATATAAAAAAAACTTCACAAAATTATAACCATGTTTGTTATTTTTTAATATATCTAGAAGGTGTCAATAAATAGTATTTATTCATAAAACTAAATAGACTAACTGTTTATAGTCCTTCATGTGTTTTTATTCAACATTAACTTTTATAAAAATACAAACCTGTTTGCCTCATTCCACTCAGCATTGTAGTTTTGACATGCTAGGAAGGAAGGAAGGAAAGGAAAGGAAAGGAAAGGAAAGGAAAGGAAGGAAGGAAGGAAGGAAGGAAGGAAGGAAGGAAGGAAGGAAGGAAGGAAGGAAGGAAGGAAGGAAGGAAAAAAAATAAGTATCAAGCCCACAGGCTTTATGAAAGAAATATATTATGAGTTTGGTCTGAAGATTAATCAATATTTTTATTACAATATATTTATTATAAGCAACCAGGGGTGTCCCGGCATGTCAAACATGTCAAGATGACAGCTATAGCTGCGTGTGCAAAGCTTCTCTTTTTATGTGAATTGTGAGTACAACACATGTTAAAATTGGAAGCAGGGCTTTTATAGTGTAGATATGACCACCATTTTTATTTCTTGACCCCTCTGAAGAAGCTCCTGTGAACAATGAAAATCTTTGACTGATTATAAAAACAGAAACTATATTATTATTTTTTTACAATTTTACCTACTCTTAGGCTTTGCCAAAACCATAAATTCCTCTGGGATGATGACAAGTTGTATTTGTGGGATTTCAAATTATAGTAAAAGGAAATTGCACAGTGACCCTTCTTTACACTCAAGCAATTAGCAAACCATATAATTTTCTGTTGGAAGTAGAATGTATGTTGCCTTCGAGAAAAAGAGCAGCCTTTGGCAAATATAAATGACTCTTTTAAACTGAGCAGATTGATTTAGTTAGTAATTCATACCAATCATTACAGGATAAGTCATTAAATCCCCATATTAACCCGTTCTTCCCCTCCAGCAAATGCTTATGTTGAAAATGACACATGTCATTTGAACTCTCCTCAATATAAACATTAAATCATTTTGGAAAGCCCTTTGTTTTAGAGTGCTAGAGAACAGTTGGAATTCCATGTAAGATTTCCGCCTCCCCTTCGCCCACAATGTCTCATTCAACAGAAGCAAAAAACTGATAGCGATACTTTGTACTTCACCCGACACACAGTTTCTCCCAAATTAATGCTTTTATTCCAGCTGTTCTTTGTTTAGCTTATAGGAAAAATCATTCTCAAGAATGACAATGTTATCCAATCATGGTCTGTTCAGACCTTATATCTCTTCTTCTAGAAATGCGACCGTCATGCTATCATATTATTACTGAGATTTTATGTTTTGAGTTTTGCCAAGACTGAAATAACATAAAACAAATCTATCACATTTTTTTAAAAAAAATAGTTTTCTGTAACACAAAGTTGTTTCTTTGATTTAAAGACACCTAATTATTATTATTATTTTTTAGATTATAAAGGCTTGGGAATTCCAAATGATAGTTAAAATGCAGTATTGCAGTCTAACTCTGCCGACTGGCAGCAGTTCGATCCTGATCAGCTCACGGTTGACTCACCTTTCCATCCTTCCAAAGTCAGTAAAATGAGGACCCAGATTGTTGGGGGCAATATGCTGACTCTGTAACAGCCACTTAGAAAGGACTGTAAAACACTATGAAGCAGTATATAAGTCTAAAGTGCTAGTGCTATTACTTAAATGGACAAATGGGAACTACGCCAGGATTCTGTTGAAAGTGACATCTCTGTGACAAATTCCCATTCACTATAAACCATAACATTTATGAATGGATGCTTGTATTGTAATATTGCATTTCCCAGTCTACAGCCCGCAAGAATGCAACATAATGATTGTGATAACTATTCCTAAAACTTGGAGCTGTACAACACATTGTCTTGATGCCAATTCAGACTGGCTTATACATGTGGCATGTACATAAGGGTTGAGACCTGAGTTTGTTTTGAAGATTGACGGTATTGTTTGGACTCTGTTGGACTTTGTTTTTTGGTGATACTGGGTCTTCTAGAGAGGCAGGCAACGTTGTCAATTGATTGTCCATTGCCAAGTCTCTACTGTGCAGTAGCAGTTTCATTTGGGGCCTTACCCAAAGGAGATAAAGAGGGGTCAAAAAAGTAAAGAAGGCAGCTGCAAGCATGTAATTTAAGTTACAACTTACAAGTTCTGCCTCTTTTTTTCCCATGTGATTCACTTTAAAAAGGGGTAGGGATTAGATCATGCTGTGGACTCCACAGACATCCCTAGACTTTTCCATGACCCCCTTGAAGCCCAGTTCAGAAGAGGAGGAATTGGAACTGGGACCATCTGACAGAAAAGGCATGCCAGGGGTTGAGGATGATGTTCTCCCAGGTCCCACAAGTATTGAGGGAAGTGGTCAACCAGATGGAGAGGATCACATAGGGGAGGATTGGCTGCTGATTGGCAGTGGTACTGATAGGCAGGTACTGATGAGGAACAGCTATCTACTCCACTCGATCCAAGGGCAAGGAGAGTGGAGCGTAGGCAAGCCCAGAGAAGGGCTGCAAGGCTACTTGGGAGGGAGTCGCCCTACCTCTCCTCACAAGGAACATCTGGAGGGTGTAATTTAAGGAGAAGCTGTGGAGAGTTAAGTCTTTGCCAGGAACAATTGTTTGCTTTGGTTTACACATCCCTGGCTTTGACTTATGCCTGTTGCTGTTTGCCTTGCCTCACTTTGAAGATTGCTCTTCGCATTTTATTTTGGACCTAACCCTTCCCTTATGGCCTGTGTTTGGCCTTTGCTTCACTGTGCCTTTGAAACTGCTTCTTGCCTGAGACCTGATCCTTGTCTTGAGGACTGCCATTGTCTTGTGCCTGGATCCTGCCTAGTGGATTGGACCTGGAACCCTGGACCTTGCCCTGTGGGTGTGCTCCTACTCTTTTTTTGGGCTAACTGGGCTGTGTTTGGGAGACTGAGGTTGGTTGCCTTCAGGGTAGTGTGGGATTGGTGACTTATTGGTCATTGGAGGGCCATTGGCTGGAACATTTGAGAGAAATAAAGAACTCTCTAGAGGCTTGCCTTGACTTGACTACCTGGGTCATAACAGTCTTACTGATGGGGATCTCATTAATAAATGGGGCTTTACTGAAAATGGTCTCGGGCCCTGTGTGGATGTAATCTAATAATGGCATACAAGTTCTTCCTGTATTTAATCAGTTTTTAAGGAAGTAGCAGGAATGGGTGTTCTACTTACATGGTGCCTATGCTAAAGTATATGCTAGTTCCTCATTGTTGTACATTCTGCAGTCATGAGAAAGAAACTCCATACTCCAACTCCAAACTCCACTGCTGTCAGCCCATTGGACAGCTTTCTTACTAAAGGGATAAAATTCATGCCTGTATATTTCATAATTGCATTATGAGCTGTGGCAGTGCAGTAGTTTCCTTTAATTATAGAACTATTATGTTGCTCATGTAGCTCGCACCAAAGGAACCCATAGTTGAGACACAAAAGAAGAGAGGGAATACCATAGCTATCAGAAACATCTAAAAGTATAAAATCTCTGGAGCAGTGATGCTTGCTGTAAGAATATATGAGTTAATGGGCCTGTGATACTGTAGGGAGCATGTGATATTTCTATACCACTTCAGCTCTCACAGTTTTATATATGATCCTTCTTTCCAAATGTATAATCATACCACATAGGCCACAATTATTTCCTTGAGGAGTTCTGCTCTCTGAAAAGTTTTGGAAGCATCTTTGCTACATATAGTTTACTCTAATTATAGGAGATGCATAACTTAATTTGCCATGAGAAAGGCATAACTAATAATGGAAGCTGAATGGATGGACATTACACTAAATCCATGTTTTGTTACTAAATATATACATATATATTGATGAGTAGGGCCAAGATGATGGAAGGGGAGAAAATTATAACAATAATGGTCACAAAAGAAGAAAAAGAAGAAAGGAAAGCAAAACCCGCCTGCGTCTCAAGACAAGCCAAATTAGCCAGTAGCAATGGCCAAAATTCCAGAGTCATCATTGATCATATTGCCACTGATCCCTTGACCAGTGTGGGGATCAGATGGCTTTCTTTATGTGGCATACAAGGGAAAAGCATTCCTCATTGTGGCATGTTTCAAAGAATGCTATCTTATTTCAGTCTCCTTTCCCTGATAGAAAAGCTGCACTTTGCAAAGCTAAATGGACTAATTACCTTTTGCAGTTCGAGAAGAGGGGAAATGGAAGAGTCTTGTCTTTATCTACTCTGATTTCAGAATCTGACATGGGCTTTTCATGGGCATTCCTCTAAATATCTAATTAAATAACTTCTGAAAACAATTAGTAAATGACCAAAGAGTGTGTATAAAGACTCTGTCTACCTATCCTCTACTTCTACTGACATCTTCATCCTAATTCATGTTTTTAAAAATTAAAGATGAAAGGAAATTTTGATGTGGAAAAACCTAGCGCCAGGCTATAATTTCTATATAAACCTTATGAGAAATTTCTTTCTTTTAACTTTGGTAGTTATTCTTATGGCAATGGTTAACCAACTTTCTCCTACTTGCAGAAAAACAAGGCAGCTTTCTTGTTTTCAGGTTTGTCTGTCATTGGGCATCCGTGTTGCAGATTATCTTTAGATTATGAAAGGTAGTGCAATTGAGTCTATCAGAAGAGGAAAGGAAAATAAATGTCCAGAGATGGAGGCTTCATTCTTATTCCACATAAAATGGACAAGGCTTGGGAAACCAAGGAAGAGGAGAAGAGAAGAGAAGAGAAGAAGCAGGAGAGAAAAGATGGGGGATTTACCAATTTAGAATAGAATAGAGTAGAATTTTTTATTGGCCAAGTGTGATTGGACACACAAGGATATAGTCTTGATGCATATGCTCTCAGTGTACATAAAAGATACATTCATCAAGAATTCGAAGGTACAACACTTAATGATAATCATAGGGTACAAATAAGCAATCAGGAAACAATATCAATATAAATTGTAAGGATACAAGCAACAAAGTTACAGTTATACAGTCATAAGTGGAAGGGGATGGGTGATGGGAACAATGGGAAGATTGTGCAAATTTAGTAATAGTTTGACAGATTGTGCAGATTTAGTAATAGTTTGACAGTGTTGAGGGAATTATTTGTTTAGCAGAGTGATGGTGTTCGGGAAGAAAATGTTCTTGTTGTCTAGTTGTTCTTGTGTGCAGTGCTCTGTAGCATCGTTTTGAGGGTAGGAGTAGAATAGAATAGAATAGAATAGAATAGAATAGAATAGAATAGAATAGAATAGAATAGAATAGAATAGAATAGAATTTTTATTGGCCAAGTGTAATTGGACACACAAGGAATTTGTCTTGGTGCATATGCTCTCAGTATACATAAAAGAAAAGATACCTTCATCAAGGTTCAACATTTACAACACTTAATGATAGTCATAGGATACAAATTTAACACTTAATGATACAACACTTAAAGATAATCATAGGGTACAAATAAGCAATCAGGAAACAATCAATATCAATATAAATACTAAGGATTACCAGCAACAAAGTTACAGTCATACAGTCATAATTCGAAGGAGATGGGTGATGGGAACAATGAGAAGATTAATAGTAGTGAAGATTTAGTAAATAGTTTGACAGTGTTGAGGGAATTATTTGTTTAGCAGAGTGATGGCATTCGGGAAAAAAATGTTCTTGTGTCTAGTTGTTCTGGTGTGCAGTGCTCTATAGCATCGTTTTGAGGGTAGGAGTTGAAACAGTTTATATCCAGGATGTGAGGGATCTGTAAATATTTTCATGGCCCTCTTCTTGATTCGTGCAGTATACAGGTCCTCAATGGAAGGCAGGTTGATAGCAATTATTTTTTCTGCAGTTCTAATTATCCTCGAAGTCTGTGTCTGTCTTGTTGGCTTGCAGAACCAAACCAGACAGTTATAGAGGTGAAAATGACAGACTCAATAATTCCTCTGTAGAACTGGATCAGTAGCTCCTTGGGCAGTTTGAGCTTTCTGAGTTGACGCAGAAAGAACATTCTTTGTTGTCCATTTTTGATGATGTTTTTGATGTTGGGTGTACATTTTAGATATGGTGAACCTAGAAATTTGAAGGTTTCTACTGTTGATACTGTGTTGTCTAGTATTGTGAGAGGTGGAAGTATGGAAGGGTTTCTCCTAAAGCCTACCACCATTTCTACGGTTTTGAGTGTGTTCAGTTCCAGATTGTCGTTCGACCTCCCGTCTATATGCGAATTCATCATTGTCTCGAATGAGACCAAGCCACTGTTGTGTCATCTGTTATGTCCAGGATGTGAGGGGTCTGTAAATATTTCACAGCCCTCTTTTTGACTTGTGCAGTATACGGGTCCTCAATGGAAGTTTCAATGGCATTTCCTCCTTTGGGATACTTTTCATTTTACTGGGAACACCTCATTCTCATAAGGTGGGTACAGTTTATCTGCCTTTATTCTAGCTTACCATAGGGATAGAAGCCAAAGAACCTTGCAAGTTTACCTGAAGAATAATTAGTATTCTTCACTTTATTAATGTTTGCCAATCCAATCAGATGCCAACTAATGTTCATGCTGTGTAGTCAACCAGAAGAATAGCTCAGAAACCTGGAGAAAAAAGGTCAGCAGATGAAAAGAACTTGCAAGGACTTCCATGGCACACCAGCCACCAACCTATTCCAACATTCATATTCACACACACATACAGTATATATATATGGATATATATATGGAAATTACAGAATTACTGAACCAAGTTATAATGAACTGTCTATAATGTCATTGTTACAGACATTTATTATTGTTTTGCAGCTCAGAATAAGCTTAATACTGTGTGGAAAATTGCAATCTGTCTCTAAAGCAACCAACATTAGGGTGACTATGTCTTGCCTTACTTCCACTCTGTGACTGTGAATAATTAGCTTAATTGTTTTTCAAAACACACACCATTAAAAGTTGATTTGACTGAGATCACTAGGTTCAATTCAAGATACCTAGAAATATATTACTATTCCTTCCACCAGTGACCAGTTGATTAGCATAGACCAAGCCAAGTTTCTAAACAGCAAAAATATTATAGGAAAAATAAAAACTGATAGCACCTCCAGCATGACTGAAAAGGAAAAAATGGGGGGGGGAGGAATTATTTTCTCTCATTGAAAACAATATTTGCTTTAGTTGCAACTAATCAGTACAGAGGTCAAATTAACATGTCTTGTGAAGGTTTCACAATTTAGAGTAGCCCAAAGTTGAATGACGTATATAAGAAATGTTAAGTTGTAGCAAATATATTTAGATGCTATGACTGAGAGAACCAAGTCTTATGAGTCACTCAAGATGGAATGCCAGCCATGGCTTTTGAAAATTAGGTTAATTTGAGGAATGCCATTAAGTAACCTTGGGCTCATTCTGAAATACCCAGATACACAAGTCTGGAATTATGCGTGGATACATATATGTGTCATAATATTAAACAAGCAACATATCATGAAAGCTGAGCTAAGTAAAAGAGAACCTTATAGAGACAGCTAATATAACTTTCAGAACCAGACATTTTAAGGGGACGAGAAGACCATTTAATTGGACAGATTCACCTTGGAACTCAAGGATAAAAGTGAAACATTGTACTATAAAGTCTGAGTAAAGTTCTATGAATGGTTAGATAAAAGGAGGATAGCCAAGACAAATGTGTAGAGTTAAACTAGAAATATATAAATTATTACAGATTAATGGGTATGTGAATTGTATAGATAGGTATATGTATGTATAGATATGTATAATTGTATAGAAATAAGGTATAAATTATTATTATTATTATTATTATTATTATTATTATTATTATTATTATTATTATTATTATTATTATTATTATATTATGTGTAAATAACATATAAGGTTTAAGGAATATATTATTATATTATCATTAGTTTATTATGTATTATGATCCAAGATGGCGCCGACAAAGGCTGCCTCGGTGAAATGCTCTCTAATGGTTTCTTTATTTCTAATTATTCTCTGTGACTCATTACAGATTTTCTACTCACAAGACCATCTGCTAAAAATTAAGCAACATTTCTTTAAGGAGCATTTTTCTGTGATCTCCCCCCCCCCCCCTTTACAAATGCAGAGGAGATTCTAACATAGAAAGAGGCAATTTCCCCAGAGCCATGGATTACCCAAAAAACCAAACGGCAGAAGCAGCGAAGGAGAAGTAAATGGGCAGGGAATCTAATCAAGCTAAGAAATAAGAGAAATAAAACTGCTCTGCCTTCAATTTTCCTAACCAATGTACGTTCACTTGCTAATAAGATGGATGAAATACTCCTCTTAAACAAATACAATTCTGATTTTCACAATTCAGCAGTCCTATGCTTCTCTGAAACCTGGTTAAATGAATCAATTGAAGATAGCAGCCTGCATATCCCAGAGTTTCAGATTGAACGATCAGACAGAATTACAGAAACATCTGGTAAAAAGAAGGGAGGAGGCTTATGCCTATATATTAACAGCAGCTGGTGTCAGGATTTAACTGTAATTTACAAATTCTGTGATGACAATTTAGAGACTTTAATTATCAACTGCAAACCATACTATTTGCCTCGTGAATTTTCCTCATTTCTTCTAATTGCTGTTTATGTCCCACCACAAGCCAATGTAAACAAGGCATTACGAACTCTAGCTAACCAAATCATGAAGGCTGAAGTCAAATACCCCGATTCACTGGCCATTATTTTGGGAGAGCTAAACAAGGCAAACTTAAGGAAAGAACTACCAAAATACTTTCAGCATGTCAATTGTCCAACTAGAGGCAAGAATACTTTAGACGGTTGCTACACAACACTAAAAGATGCTTATCGGTCTTTACCACGAGCAGCTGTAGGACACTCTGATCATTGCATGATTCACCTTGTATCTGCTTACAGGCAAAGACTTAAAACCACAAAACCAACAATTAAATCAGTGAAGACCTGGACTGAGGAGGCAAAATTTATTTATTTATTTATTTATTTATTTATTTATTTATTTATTTATTTATTTATTTATTTATTTATTTATTTATTTATTATTTAGATTTTTATACCGCCCTTCTCCCGAAGGACTCAGGGCGGTGTACAGCCAGATTAAAACAATACAATATACAATTTTAAAACAACAAATTAAAATAACATATTCTATAATGGCCGAAAAATTTAAAAACCATCAAATTTGACCCAATAAAACAGAATACCCAATTTAAAATTATTAAAATTCAAAAAATTCAAAATTTAAAAATTAAGAATTAAGCCAGTCCCTCTTGGATGAACAAGTACGTTTTCAATTCACGGCGAAAGGTCCGAAGGTCAGATAATTGACGCAAACCAGGGGGAAGTTCATTCCAGAGGGTAGGTGCTCCTACAGAGAAGGCCCTTCCCCTGGGGGCCGCCAGCCGGCATTGCTTGGCGGATGGCACCCTGAGAAGACCCTCTCTGTGTGAGCGTACGGGTCGGTGGGAGGCATAGGGTAACAGCAGGCGGTCCCGTAAGTATCCGGGCCCTAAGCCATGGAGCACTTTAAAGGTGGTAACCAACACCTTGAAGCGTACCCGAAAGACCACAGGTAGCCAGTGCAAACTGCGCAGGAGCGGTGTTACCCGGGAGCAACGTGTGGCTCCCTCAATCACCCGCGCAGCTGCATTCTGGACTAACTGAAGCCTCCGAGTGCACTTCAGGGGTAGCCCCATGTAGAGAGCATTGCAATAATCCAGACGAGAAGTGACTAGATCGTGAGTGACCGTGCATAAGGCATCTCGGTCAAGGAAGGGGCGCAACTGGCGAACCAGGCGAACCTGGTAAAAAGCTCTCCTGGAGACGGCCGCCAGATGGTCTTCAAACGACAGCCGTCCATCCAGGAGAACGCCCAAGTTGAGCACCCTTTCTGTTGGGGCCAATGACTCACCCCCAACAGTCAGCCGCGGTTGCAGCTGACTGTACCGGGGTGCCGGCATCCACAGCCACTCTGTCTTGGATGGATTGAGCCTGAGTCTGTTTCTCCCCATCCAGACCCGTACGGCTTCCAGGCAAAATTAAACCCTTCCATACTTCCACCTCTCACAATACTAGACAACACAATATCAACAGTAGAAACCTTTAAACCTCTAGGTTCTACCATATCGCAAGATCTAAAATGGACAACTAACATCAAAAATGTCATTAAAAAAGGACAACAAAGAATGTTCTTTCTGCGCCAACTCAGAAAGCTCAAACTGCCCAAGGAGCTGCTGATCCAGTTCTACAGAGGAATTATTCAGTGTGTCATTTGCACCTCTATAACTGTCTGGTTTGGTTCTGCAACCCAGAAAGATAGATATAGACTTCAGAGGATAATTAGCACTGCAGAAAAAATAATTGCTACCAACCTGCCTTCCATTGAGGACCTGTATACTGCACGAATCAAGAAGAGGCCCATGAAAATATTTACAGATCCCTCATATCCTGGACACAAACTGTGTCAACTCCTACTTTCAAAACGATGCTATAGAGCACTGCACACCAGGACAACTAGACGCAAGAATAGTTTTTCCCCGAACGCCATCACTCTGCTAAACAAATAATTCCCCCAAAACTGTAAAACTATTTATTAAATCTGCACTATTAATCTTCTCATCGTTCCCATCACCCATCTCCTTCTACTTATGACTGTATGACTGTAAGTTTGTTGCTGGTAATCCTTAGTATTTATATTGATATTGATTGTTTCCTGATTGCTTATATGTACCCTATGATTATCTTTAAGTGTTGTATCATTAAGTGTTAAATTTGTACCCTATGACCATCACTAAGTGTTGTATGTGTTGTACGTTAATGAAGGTATCTTTTCTTTTATGTATACTGAGAGCATATGCACCAAGACAAATTCCTTGTGTGTCCAATTACACTTGGCCAATAAAAAAATCTATTAGTTTAAAGTGTTGGAAGATGCTTGGAATTAGTGATGTCATATCTATTTCCAATGTTTTTAATTTTGAATTATTAATAAAAAAACGTTTTAATTTTTTTTAAAAAAAGAGAGAAGACCATTTATTATCTCTACATATTGGCTGAAAACTTCCCAGGTCATGGTAAAAATAATGAAGGAGGTAAATGTATGGATCTCGCAAAATTCTGGTGCCATATTCTCCCAGGCATATGTGCAGCTAAGCAAGAGGCAAAGGACATTGTTGGCATTTTTCCAAGATTCATTGTGATACCAAAAGTGGAAGGAAGTGTGCCTACATTAATTCCGTCACATTTCAGTGCATTAAGAATGAACTAAGATGGGTTTTGGTAAAATAATTATGTTATTTTCTTACTGCCCTCTCCACTAGTTGATAGCTTGCCATAACTTAATTTTGTATGTTTCAGGTTGGTGTGCTATGGTAGGAGAAAACATTTTAAAAACACTGAACTGCCTTCCTACATGGGGAAGAATATATTCAATGTAGACCTTTTTAATTGAGTCCTTCGGGAGAAGGGCGGTATAAAAATCGAATAAATAAAATAATAATAATTGAGATAAACTCCAAAACAACGGAATAGTATCTGATCTCTTTCTTCCTCATTAAATGAAAAGACACATACAAGCTATACAAGCACAAGTGGGAACTACAGAAAAATATCCAAAGCATTTATGTGAAGTCAGTTATGTCTTCTTTTCAGAATCAGTTCTGTCCTACCTTTTTCTCCACTAAACATGTTCAATTTTCATTAAGACTATTGTAGTGGCTTTCCTTATGTCCCTCCCATTTTCCCCCACAAAGATTTATTCTTTACTGAAAATATAGAAAACTTAATAATTTTGCTGAAGTCTTCCACTTTTGCAAAATAGATTATGATTTGGGTATATGAGGAACTGCCCATTTAAAATAAACTCATTCCTGATCCTAAATAGAAGGCACTTAACAGAAGAATAAGCACAGTCTCTTGGCCATCCTGACAGTTCCACAGCATTGTTGATGTGTTTGAAAACAGTACACAATCTGGGGATTAAAATAGTCTGTTCTATCCCATAGCTTAGTTTCATCTGCTAAAAGAAGCCAACAAATCAAGAGGCTCATAATATCTTATAAATCTTGTACGCTGGAAATAGTTTAAAGAAATCTATATGGATATGTTTTGACAATTTTGATTTCATGTGTTAATAAACTAGTTGACTATTATACCAATTGTGTTAATAATAACTAACAATATTAATAATTAACCCCATAACCCTTTGATTAGTGTCCTAACTTTGCTCTTGCTCAGGATAAGAACCAGGCTGTAAAGCATCCAATGGATCAACTTGCAAGCATAATAGACTTTGTTAATCAACTGGAGCAGGTGGAGCCCATATTTTCTGGTACCATCCAGAAATACTAAATGTCATCTTCAGTGAAATTCTGAGGTATGTTTGCAGGGTTTTGTTCACACAAAACATCTGAAAATTCCCAAGAGAAGCAAAAGAGGTTTTTAGTTCAGTGCATCTCTACTCTAAGCTCTGGTAAATCTAATATTTATGCTGCAATGTCCATGATGATTGGAACAATAAATACAACATCTAATATTTATGCACACTGATCTATAGGACTCAGGATGCAATCTTCCAACCTGTTATTTTCTAATAAAATACAGTGTTATGCTTCTGAAATCTTTCGTGCTTCAAAAACCAATTTAGATTGTTATTCACAGGGGGTGGTGTTTTATTTATTTATTTATTTATTTATTTATTTATTTATTTATTTATTTATTTATTTATTTATTTATTTATTTATGAAGAACACTGTTACTGGCAATCTAGGAACTTGAAGGTTCTTGTTACTTCTATGGCCAACTAGATAGAGCATTGAAAGTTTACATTTAAATCCTTACTCATCAATAAGGTTAATGCACAATCTTTGGCCAATTCTTCCTCCTGAGTCTAATCTATGTCCTCCAGGTATTTTTAGGATAAAACAAGCTGATGAGGGCCACAAGAAACACAATTGCCATGTTGTACCCTCTGATAAAAAGGTTGCTTTTAAAAATAAAGCAATATTAAATTGTTCAATTGTTCAATTAAAAATTAAGTTATGAAATCAAATGTCCATCGCTTTCTTTCAAAATGGATAAAATAAACATTTGATGGAAAGGAGACACAACCACCTGCAATTTTTAAATAGAAAAACAAATTTCAATGAGCCTTATCCAATTCATCCATTCATCCATCCATCCATTTTTCATTAAAATCTCAAAAGTAAAGAATGTTCTTCAGAGCAGGCTAAATAAAGATTTCCCCTTTGGGAGGTATTGAGGATGACACAACAGAAACTTGGCTTTCTTTGTTTGCCATTGTAGACCTTCAGACCAAGAATACTCAAGCTTGTTTGGAGGATCTAATATCCGATGTGAAACAAGGAACGCTTCTATTGTGGCTGTCACCAGTGGCTCTATTAGAAACAATCAATGCTTTTCCAAAGCTACATGGTGCATGATGTAATTCCATTTTCTCTCTGACTGCAGGAAAAGGAAAATCAAGTAATTAAATGTGAGAAATCACTGAACAGAGAGGGGGGCCTTTCTGCTTGGCTACATTTCCCAATACAGTTGCCCAGCCACAGAAGACAGAATTCAGTTGAAGGAAGACTTGCACAGCTTTGGACAATAGCTGACACTGCCCATGAATGCACCATGTAGCAAACACAGTTTGTTGTCAGGAACTAACAAGCCAGCCATGTCCTACTCAAGTGGCCTGACTTCCCATCAACTGAAAAGCCCTGGCGGCTAGTAAGCCCCAGTCAAAAAGATATGCTTTCTGCTTGCAGATCTCATTGTCTTTGCATTCAAGTGGCCAGGCAGGAGGTGTGTCCACTACCCAAAAGCACAAAACAATAATACCACGGGCAAAGGAACACTAAGACAGGCGCCTGAATGGGGTTGTGAAAGAAAGCTGAAAACCAGAAGAAATGCTTCATTGGGTTTCATTTTTTTTTTGTATATTTAAAAATGTACTAATGTACAATTCAGAAAGTGATATATTTGGTAATCTGGGCCAGTATTCATTGGATCTCTTATTTTTATGCTTAACAGATATTAAAAAATGTTTTTCCTTGGTGCATTTAATAAAGACATTTTCCCTGCATGCTAGTATGCTGAAACTGCAGATGATTCCACCACTGCCAATGATGATCACAGTCTTCTGAGATTTCCCTCAAATTTGCCTAAAAGATACTTTTAAAATAATGTAGTTGCAGCACTAGATCCAAGATCCGAGCAATTTTTGCTACAACTACAGTGGTTATAAACTGATAAGGTACATTAAAGGGTGATATATCTAGATTTTCTTAACATGCTTCCAGTGAAATTTAATAAAAATATTTATTCAGGCCAATTGTTTATACGCACCAGTTATGTATTAAAATACTAGCATATCATCCAAAAGCATCGAATATAATATTTCTTTTAACATTGTCAACCTTGGTTTTTTTGTAAGGTAGCTATAAAGTATAGCAGTCATTTTTTATTTTATTTTAACCTTTTTGGCAGGAGAGGAATTGCAAAATGATGGAAGAAGTGGCAGGAAAACATGAAAGCAATTGCTGGTAGACACATTTCTACAAACATCTGCACACATCCTATAGACAGAGTCATTGAGTAAATAGGGCAGATTCATCTTGAACTTTTTTTTTTTAATGACAGAGAGAAGTTAATTTGCTCCGGGATGGAAATCAGTTTCTAGATTTATCCACTGAATAGTCTATATCTTATATACATCATAAAGATATAGGGAGAGCTTTCACAGATGTCCAGGTTACTTCACATAAAAGATGTCACTTAATATATTCCAGTTTCATATCATTTACTCTCCATTTTTCTTCCAATGGCAGCAGTTTGAAAGCAGCTTTGTGTCCACACCACTGGATGAGAGATACATTTTACAGAGCCCAAAAGGTATACAAAATACACATACATTTCTGCTCAGGTTTATGCTGAAGAGGCATTTGAAACAATAGAAAACATTTTAATATAGGTTCTCTATCTGCAGAATGGATGGTCTAAATAAACTCTATCGTTTTAATCCATCATCTAACTCACAAAATAGAGTATAATTTTTGTTATCCTCTTTTCTAATCATTCAAAAATAATTTAAAAAATATTTTTAATAAAATATTTAGCATTAAAAAAATGTAACTGGAAGGTTAAAATTTGACCATGTGAAAGAATTGTTGGTAAAAAAAAAACCCAAAGTCAGTCGACTTCATTTTGATTACTCTGTTTTTAATACATAGCTTACGAGAAGGGTATCACCTGCTCTTTTTATAAGTAACTACATTTGACATTTCAATTTAGTTCTTACAGCTTCTAATACATTTTTTTATCTTGTACTCGTCTGCAGATAATTTATTTTGCAATGTTTCTGTGTAACAAAAAGTGAGACTGAAGAAAATGTTTTCATTTAGGTGTAAATTTTGTTAACCAACTCATCTGCATAATCGCATTTCTGCACAGATACTAGGTTGCATCCTAGCTGGTCTTTCACTTTGAAACAGGTTAGTTCAATGGCAAAATGGCAAAATAAAAAAATAATTCATTTGCCTGAAAAGGAATGGAACTAACTGGTATGGCATCCTTTTGCTGTGACGGATGGTAGTTTTCAAGGAAGTTGAAACTGGTAAAATGAAGGAATTGTGGATTTTTTCCCCTTGTCATATACATGTGTGTTTCTTTTATCCCATTTCTCTGGTAAAATAGATTTTGCAAATTTTGAAACAATTCCAAAACTTGCAAAATATATGGCGAGATTGTAAACAGGAATATGACAACAGTGTGGACTGCTCAGAGCTGCTTAAAATGGGCATTAATTTTGCTTCAGATTCATTACTGTAACTTTTTAATATTCTGCACCTTTAAGAACCTGGGAATGTGCAGGCAAGCTCCAAAGAGACAGTCTCATAAGTATGAGCTGGTTGCCAAGTGGTCATGTGACCAAAGTAGTGGTACAACAGTTGGATCTTTGAGGACTGTCCATCAGTATCACTTGTTCTGCATCATCAGTCTTTGAACAATCATTCAATGAGTGGTTGGTAAGCAAGGCCTACTTGTATTTTTCGTAGCTGTTTTTTTCCCCTGAACTTATTTTGCTTCTGTCTACTACTATTGCTACTGTTAGCTTATTGACTTCAAGCTGTTCAAGTGTACCAGTTGTTTTCTTGGACTTATGTAGCAAGGAACATTGAACAGCATGGGGGAGAATATAGAACCTGAAGGGACATCAAAATAGGCTTAGACTCAAAAAATTTTGTGGAACTGGTCCATCAAAAAGGAGTGGAGTTATTGTAACACAGTAACTCAGAGATGTCTGTGTTTAATACTATTCAGATACTTGGAAATCATAAGATATTTGGGTGAACAAACAGTATCATATTACGACCATTCAGTTACCAGCATTGGTTTTCACTGAGGTGAACAAAACCATTTCATTGTGTTTCTGATAGTGGGAGGTCAAGTCAATGTGGCTAAGAGCATCCCCCCCACTTTTCATAAGAACTGGGGTCTTCAGGTTTTTGATGGTCAAATGTAATACTTAACTTGTAGGAGAGGTGGGGGACAAGGTGGGTAGAGTGATGATGGAAAGTGGGCAGATATGTGTCATGGTCATGAACAATCCAAGATTTGCTGGTATTTTTTTTCCCCAGGAGTAGAAAGATGAAATTTGGGGCATTAATTTTTAAAACCATGTTAATCTTTTTGGGGACTTCTTTCCTCAAAAGGGTAAAGAGATGGACCAATTTTCAGCAATGTTTGCAAGTTTCTGGTTTGAAAGCTTGGGCTGCAAGAAGGGCTGCAAGAAGGGCTTTCAGAGATTATGAATCCTTGGAGTTTCAAGCAATCTATACCTGCTTAAAATGTTTCTGTGAACCTGCACTAATCAAGTTACTTTAACCTGTGTATTATGATTGGAACTTAAATACTAAAACAAAGGAAAAACCTTTTCCTCAGATCAGCATCTTTAAAAAAAAATAGTGGAATTGAAAGCAGAATGATAAAAGTTGATACCAACAGAATAAACATCAATATTGTTCTAGTGATTATTAATTCAATTCTATTCTATTTTATCTCAATATACATGCTTCTATCTGCCTAGAATATCAAGTTGCAAATTGCAAAAACCCAGATGACCATGAGATGGGAGAAAGGGATATAATTACCTTCACAACCCAAATATGATACAAGTGCCACATCCACTGAACTTTTTGACTGAATTTATAGTAGCTTATGGTTTTAGCAACTTATGAGCCACATCAGTAGATCCAGTCTGAATGCCTTATTAAAATGGAAGCTATAACATTGATTACAAGTATAAACAGTGTGTAATCCAGCATGTAAGAGAACAATTAATCAGTGGGAGAAGCTTGCCTTCAGAGGTTGTGAGTGCTCTATTACTGGAGGTTTTCAAGAAGAAGAATAAAATAACAGAATAAGTCTCTTGCTGAAGCAAGGGGTTGAATTAGAAGACCTCCAAGGTTCCTTCCAACTCTGTTTTTTCTAAATTTTCTAAGTTCTAAGTTCCCACACATTTGTGTGGGAGTTTAAATTGAGAAGTAGTTGCCATATAATGGAATTAGATGCAGTAACAATTCCACAAGTCAATCAAATGCAAATTAGTTCTGGATTACCAAATAACAAAAATCACCTACTTGGCATGAATCAACCAATTTGGCATGAATCACCACTTTTTAAGAGAAACAGTGTATGTTTAACTTCTTGATACTTGTCTCTGTGCAGCATATATTAGTAATATAATTACAGAGATAATAAGAACATTGCTGTATTTTCTAAGGAAATAATCAATCAAGATACCACATTTGTCTTATTTTATTTGACAACCTACTTTCCAGAGTGAATACACATCTCTTCCTTTTGTTGCAGAGAAGCTGAGAAATGACTGAAAACAGTCAGATTTTTTTTAAGGACAGATATTGTTGTTCTCAGTATGAAAGGAAGGGGAGCAATGACTGAGCCTGAGGACTTGGAAAGAATTCTGCCCTCTCCTTTTGGCCTAATGCCAAGATTTGATATCCTTGATAGAGAAAGTGGAGCAGCAAAGACAAAGGAGAAATGTCAGATGAATTGAACTCCTAGTCAGCTCAGACAGAGAATGGCAGGCAAATGTCAAATAGGAGGAGCTGCAATGCCTTGGATGGTCATTACGCTGCTTAAATGAGTTGATCGCTCTCATGAGCCATGATTTATAATTGCGACATGGCTAAAAAGCATGGCAAATTACTCTGCATTTCTTAAAAGAATAGTAAGTCCACTTTTTTCCTAACTTGAAATCCCCAACTAAAGAAACTAAATTATTCATATGGTCCTTTTTAAAAAAAATCTCTAATAATCTGTACAGATGTAAGTCACATTGAATAGTACGTGGGAATTTTTCACAAGTGAAATTGGAATAAAATTGTGGTCTACTTCAGTTCAATCTGCAAACATTTGTGTGTGTGTGTGTGTATATGTATTTGAATGTTTGACTGGATAGAAATGGTGGGCATTACGGTCCAACCAATTGGAGTACATCAGGCAAGACTCTTTTAGAAAATGTAGACATGTTGCATCATTTCCTCCTGTGAGTGAGAAAAGGCCAAATGCACTGATGATGTTATCTAGTTTGGTAATAAAACATCTACATGAAAACCATCAAGCTTAGAAAGCACAAGGATCCCAAAGGCTAAAATAGTGCAGGTCTTTTGGGTGATACTTTATTTTATTTATTTTATTTATTTATCAAACTTATATACCGCACCATCTCCCGTAGGACTCAGGGCGGTTCACAGGCATATTAAAACAATATAATAAATAACCATTAAAACCCAGTTAAAACTAAATATTATCCTGGCCTGATCACTAAAACAATAAAAACCAATAAAACCCCCATTAAAATTTAACTAAAACATTTTGTTCTTAGGCTAGTCCCGCACGCTGGAATAATAAAGTCTTCAGTTCCCGTCTGAAGGTCCGGAGGTCGGGGAGTTGTCGTAATCCCGGAGGAAGCTCGTTCCACAGGGCTGGTGCCGCCACAGAGAAGGCCCTCCCCCTGGGGGTCGCCAACCTGCATTGTTTGGTCGACGGCACCCTGAGGAGGCCCACTCTGTGGGAGCGCACAGGTCGTTGGGAGGCAATCGGCGGCAGAAGGCGGTCTCGAAGGTATCCCGGTCCTAAGCCATGGAGCGCTTTAAAGATGGTAACCAAAACCTTGAATTGCACCCGGAAGACTACCGGTAGCCAGTGTAGGCCGCGCAGGATAGGTGTTATATGGGAGCAACGCGGTGCTCCCTCTATTACCCGTGCGGCCGCATTCTGGACTAACTGGAGCCTCCGGGTGCTCTTCAAGGGGAGCCCCATGTAAGAGAGCGTTGCAATAGTCCAGGCGGGAAGTGACGAGGGCGTGAGTGACCGTGCGTAAGGCGTCCCAGTCAAGGAAGGGGCGCAACTGGCGGATCAGGTGAACCTGATAAAAAGCTCCCCTGGCGACGGCTGTCAAATGTTCTTCTAAGGACAGCCAATCGTCCAGGAGAACGCCTAAGTTGCACACTCCCTCCCTGGGGGTCAATACTTCTTCCCCCACAGTCAGCGATGGTGTAAGCTGACTGTACCGGGACGCCGGCACCCATAGCCACTCAGTCTTGGAAGGGTTGAGTCGGAGCCTGTTCCTCCCCATCCAGACCCGCACGGCCTCAAGACACCGGCCCATCACCTCAACGGCTTCATTGGGGTGGTGGCTTTACCATCTCTTTACTAAATATTTGCATTTAAAATATTTCTTCAAGAAAAGAATCTACTACCTATCTAATTAACCAGAGGCATTGCTATTGATCATAAGATTTCAGTTGATACTTTAACACGTGACCTTGCTAATCACTTCACAGAGTTAAAGAATTAAATGATAATTGCACAATCTGACCCCATTCTGAGAAATGTAATATTGGTTAAGGTATAATACAAATATATAGATGGGGTAGAATTTGGTAATAGTTCTCCTCTGCTCTCTATTTAAACCAGACTTGTTTACATTAGCTTGTCCAAAGTCACATCCAAATGCAGATCATATATTCTTTTCCTTCCCACAAGTCTTTTGGTTGCTTGCAAGCTGCTCTATGGAAACTGAGTTATTTTAATGTGATGAAGAGTTTTGCTCATACAGATAACACCTCTTTAGTCAGGGGCTACAGCAGCCCTGTGCATCCCTAGATTTCTAAAATAATGCTAAGATACAAACAGAGAGACTTCTTTGGCCAGGAGCGGGGGGGAAAAGCAACAACAGATTGCCACAAAGGGGAGGGAGACAAAAATTTAAAAACAGAGAAGGGCTTGTTTCATGGTTTATGCATTTCTCCAATTTATTGTGCTGGTACAGTTCTTTAAGAGTTTTTGCTGCATAAGCACAAACAGACTTGGTATGTGGTACTAATCTAAGGGATTCTATTTTCAGAGTCTAAAAATACGACTCCTGCTAATTGCTATTTAGCTCTTATGTAGCAAACATCATCCATCATAGTCTAGGCAGGATATTTACAGGAGGGTATCATTATTGTTATTTTAAGCCATAGACTCATCAATACGTTGACTCTGATATATATGATGAAGTTGAAATCAACAGGGAAAGACATTTCATTGAACCTGTGGCTTGACCTAACAAGAAAGTACAACTCTCCATTTCTGTGGCTTGCTTTTCATAGAATATCTGGGAGGAAGGAAGCACCTCCACTCATCTAAATCTCCTAACTGTAAGAAATGGGATTGGTCTCTGACTGTCATCATTGAGAGACACGGGACTATTTTTCTGTTAGACGCATTGAGTGTTTTCTAAAATCATTCAGCCCCTGTTGTTCTGGTGTAAGAGGAATGGGCATTGGTTTTATATAATCTCATTGATGGCAAAGTAATGCTCTAAGTCACCGGTGGAGAAATGGCTATAAAAGATAAGCCCTCCACAAATTAAGAAACAGCAAGTCTCTATGTTTATTTCATTCATTAATTTAGTACTTTATACCTATCATGCAGCACATATAAATTGCCAAATTAACAAGTGAAATAAACATGGAGAGAAAGGGAGACTTGCAATACCTAACTATAGCAGCCTCTTTGACTACAATTTTGTCTCCAGAGATAGGAATGAAATATTTTATAAACAAAGAATGAAATGAAGGTGATTTGCTGAGTAGAGAGTGTGATAAAAGAGATGCCAGTGTTAAAAGGGCCCCTCCTCATCTCTGCATGATCTACCTTCAGATACATGGTTTGTAAGCTGACTTTTTTTGCTCTGAGGTTTAAATGGAGGGAGGGCAGCAGTGACCAGTAAGGTGATTGACTGTTTGAGAATCACCTTTTGTTGTTGGAAGGCCCAAAAGAGAAGAACAAATTCTTCCTGTCAGTTGTCAGGAGGAACGTCACCACAAGTGAAATTCAGGCAAGGTTGTACAAGCCTGTGGAATTGATAAGCAGTTCATATCTGCTGAGATGTCTAGAGCCTATCTTCCATTGCTACCTGGAGATTTTTTTTTCCTCCAGAAATCACTGAAGTAGCAGTTCACAATTCCTGCCATTTAATGAACTTCGTAACTGATTGCTGCAGGGAAAAAAATAATGACTGGGACAAGGCCATTTACAAACTTAATAAGGTTTTGTAAAGTTTTGATTGGTATGTGAATGCATTTTGAAGGCATCACTTTGTACTCAGAAAGGAAATGTAAATTATTTTATAAAGAGTTTTTCCCCTATTTTTTTTTTAAAAAATCTACCTTTTTTTAGTTTTATATATAGCTTCAATGGCTCTGATCGTGCTCAGATAGTACCTTTAATATATATTTTTCATTGTAGAAATGTTAGACACCCACACACGCACTCATTCACTCACCTAGGGATTATATTACCATCCTATAGTCAGCACTTCATGGTTTAGTTCATTCTTGTCCATTTCTTTTTCCAAATAAGGATAAACCTTTAGGCAGAACATTTTGAATTAAAAAAAGTAAATTTCTCAAAGCATGGATGATTTCTAGTACTTCAATCCTGTTTATGCTTGCAAGAGAAAGGAGTTTTTGAAGTGAAGTCTGATATTCATTGCCCCTCCCCAATTATCCCTGGAGGTATTTCACACAGATGCTTCCTGATCTATCTTTTTAATTTCTTCTATACCAGATTCCAACATTTTAAAATGCAGGAAGAACAACAACCAAAAAAAAAAAGGGGGGGGGATAAGCAAAAAGGATTTTACCGTAGTAAAGATAAAAAGAGACTTTTAAGACTGGTATTTTTCTTCCTCTTTCTGAATTCTAGAATATCCACACAAACACATACTAAACCATAGGTATGAATGCACATGATATAACAATTCATGGCATTGAAATTCCAGAGTTCTCTTTTTGTTTAGAAGACAAGCATTAAATCTATTTTTATGTTAGTATTTCAAAGTTTAGGAATCATAAAAAGCTAGTGTATGGCTAAAGAGAAAATCACAGAGAACCTGGTTGGACATCATAGGTCAGCATCCTAGATGTTGTATATGAATCTCCAAGAAGCACCTTCTAGATTTAGCCTGACAAGGAATGAACTTATTTAAAGCAGTGCAGAAACTCAATTATATTGAGTTTCAAGAAGGCAAATAGGATCAGCCCACCCCCATCCAATTTCTGATTTAGATCACTCACCAATCATATCCTGTCCAAAAGCCCAAATGGCTTGGATCCATGTAATCCAGATTATTCAGATGAGTTTGTAGCTGTGAGACCAGCACATTCTCAATAATATTTTTTAAGAAATGGAATATCTGCTGTTAATTTATAACTGTATAGAGATCTTCCAGGCCAAGGGAAGGTTTCTTTAGTAAAAGACTTATTATTGCATCTTTTTTAACAGGATGAAACATACTGTATCGGAATGGAGGCCCCAATCATGTTTCTTAATGATGGGGCCAGAATTATTCTGACCAATTTAATCAACTAAAAATAGAAAATGTTTTTTACAATGACTTTTATTAAAATTTACAAATACAAAGGTAAATAAATGTTTTTGTTAAAAGTAAATGTTTTACTTTAACAAAAAGTAAAAAAAAAAAAGTGCAGAGAAAAAAGAAAGAAACAAGAAGAAAAAGAATATATAAAGAAACAATTCTCCCCTCCCTAAAGACAAGTATAAACAAACAAGACATGCCTTCAGGGTTACAGTAGCACTTTTCAGATCCTTCCCATAGGAACTTCTATCTCTCCATTACCTGTTTCTGATCATTCAGTAAGATTAAATTGTTCTTCAAAAATAAGAGGATTAAACGTTTAAAAGTTTTCTTTTTAATGTATATTCTACAAGAAAATATATCTGACCTTGTTTTTTCAACATTTTAAGAATTGTAGACTTTTATATAGTGATGTTTATTAAAGTTTAAAAATGAAAAGCTTAAAAAAATGAATACAAACTACATACATATGCATGCATGTATATAAATAAAAGGAACCACAATATCTGCTATCTGTTCTTCTGGATCTGCAAGTCTCATGGAATCTTAAGCCTGTTATTTTCAATGACCTTCTATGGAATCTCCCATCTGGACTTTGGAAAGTCTAGCCCACCTATCAGCTGTCCTGGAAAGACAATACAGGAAAATCCCCTCCCCAGAGAGACAATGTCCCTACAACTCTAGACTTGTAGAAACAATAGAACATGTACTTCTCCAATGCCTATACTATGGCAACATTTGTATAACCTTATTTTAACATTACAGTATTGCATAAATACCCAAGGCACACAGGAAAATTTTACACTTCCCTGCTGCTTTCAGATACCAACCCTGCTACCACAAACAATGTTGTTGCACAGCAGCGTCTAAAATCTGTACCACAGATTTTGACTGTACCACAAACTAGTTTTAATGAGCACCTTGTTCATTTTCATAGAGCATTATGATAAAGTTTGATATGCTTCTTTATGCCCGTTTATATGTTTATTCCTCCTTTTAGCCTTTTTGTTCTTTCTGTCTTTAATTTTTGTTAGCTTTTCATTGTAAGTTTATTTTATTGCGTTTTTAATGTTTTTCTTGTACCCCACCCTTCTTATGCTGGTGTTTGACCTTAATAAAAGTTTGATTGATTGATACACCCGGTCGCTTTGTCTCGGACTTTCTCTCAGACCTCTCTGTACATCCTGGGTTCTGGTCTAGTGTGGTAGACCCCTGCATCTATGGATCTGGTGCTCAATGCTGGTTCTTGTGCTGACATGATCAATGCATCAGTGCTGTTTTTTAGTCCAGCCCTTTCCAGCCCTCTGGTGGAATTTCCCCATACAGGCACTTCCTCTGCTTGATATTCCTCCCATGTCTGCGGTGGCTACCCCAGGTATTCTCTCTGTGGGTCGTCTTTGGGTGCCTACTCAGTATTTATTTTCTTTGTAAAAGCTCAGTCATGATGACTTTTTTCGTAACTTGGAATCTCTTTGAAACAGAGAGATGACTCTAAATTAAGATTGGACCAGTGTCATCCTGTGGTCTACATATATGGGAGATCCTTTTGAGTTATTTTCTGAAATCCTGACAGCTCTACATTTTTAACTCACTTCCACTGAACTGCTAAAAAGGAATGTTATATTCTTTCATTTTAAAAAAATCATATAGATATATATTTTAAAAATGGATCAGTGTCTCCTGAGGAGAAGAAGCCTAAATTTCCTATCTGTGTCCTCAAAATCATAGGGCCTGGATATTATGCTAATGTGGGGGAGGAGAAAAACAACACAAGTAATAGATATACTATCTTTCTCATATACCAGGTTTAGGAGGAATATAACAAGTTAAGTATGAAAGGCAGAGGATGATAATAGGAACTAGCAAACTGCTATACCAAGGCACGGAATACAGCTAGAGCATATAGAGCTGGGAATTTCTTGGGATGAAGTTTTGAGACTTCAAACCTTTTACCTTATCTCAGCTGTGTCACTACAGAATATTTAAGAGCAATTGTGTCAGCCCCCTAAGTCAGTGGCCCCCAATCTTTTGGGCACCAGGGACCAGTTACATGGAGCAGAGGGGACATAGCTTCACATGCTGCCTCCAACCCTTGGAGTTTCATGGGGTTTCATTCATTTGTGTGGCCTGGTAACTGTTATGCCACAGATCAGAGCTGATCCATGGACCAGGGGTTAGGGACCCCTGTCTTAAGTCATCCCCATATTCTTCACCTCAACCAGGATACTTATAGAATTGTTGTTAAATGAATTGGGAAACTGTCTAATAATGTTCAGGAACCAATCAGATTATTTTAATAGATCATGCAGAGGTTTGCACATGCTATGGATATAGAATTGAAAAGGAAGTGATCTGCCTATGATCGTGGAATCATTCAGGATTCTTGACTATCAGATCATCAAATAGAATCCCATATCCAAAATACACAATGTTGCATCTATAAAGATGGATATTATTAGAGGCAGAATGAGATGAAATGTTGAATTCCTCCTGACTGGGCAACCTCAATGCACAATGTAATCCCTCAGTATAAAGAGTCTAAAGATATCTAGTGCTCTGCCTAAGATAACTAAGATAACAGTTGGTTGTTAGGCTGTGGAATAGAAAACACATTAATAGCACATCCAATTTTCTGGCCATCGAAACCTAAATGTATGTATTCAAAACTGGCAGACTACTAATGTTGACTCACAGAACCCATGCAGCCTATTCCAGACAAATATTGCTTTCTTTGCAATCACTCATGTTCTTATTCATTCATTCATCTGTTCATCCATTCAACCTTTTTCTGGGGATCTTGGGAACTAAATTTAGTGGTAAACTAAATTTGTTAGTTTGGTGGTAAACGTGTGTTGCCAACCTAAAAGAAAGACTATTTACTTTGCAGTGAACGGGCAAGCCCTCTCCACCTACTTACTGCCTGCTAGCATCTCAGGTTAGAGATAAAGAGGCCATCTCAGATGTAGCAAGTAAACTGCTTCTCAGACTGATGCCTGGTTTAGAATACATAGGCATTCATGCATAGTAATACATAGAATACTATCCCTGCCACCTCTCTTTCTGATAAAAGAAAGCTAATCTCTGGAACTTTCCTGGAGACAAAAGAGCAGATCTCTTGGAAAATTGAAAAAAGAAAGAAGAAATGTTTTGGAGCCATGTGAAAGATGAACAAGGAAATCTTTTTTCAAATCTTCTGAATTAAAATTGTAACTTAGAAGAGTCTAGTAAAATCCAGAAAAAGCAAGCAAGAATTCCTTGATGGAGTTATCCACTTTGAAGTATGTGAACTTTTAACAAAGAATCAATTAGAACTTTGATTTACTTTATTGTGTGTGCTAGTTTACAGTCTTTGATAACTATTGTATCTGAGGTTTATTGTGTTTGTGCAAATTCAGTTATTATATCCAATCCAATCAAATTCTTTATCACAGGGCAGCAACCAAGACTAAATGAGACTGATTTAAAAAGACCTACATAATAAAAAAACATCTTATTCTCCTTTTATTAGCAATCAGTCCATTGGCTTGGGAGTCTTCCCTCACACACATGCCAATGTTAAGGGGGAGGATGCCAAATAAGGTCTGCCTCAATAAGATTGGTGGTAGCAGCAATAGCTCTCAAGCAGCTATAGAAAATAGCAAGAAAACCAGTGGGTTTAAAAGCAGAAGACTACTGGTAGAGAGGATCTTGCGCCTTTCAGTTTTTGTATCTAGCTCTACAGCTATATACCTTCTCATTTGCTTTTTAAAGCTGTTGTATGAACATTCATTGCATTAAGCTCTATGCCATTTCAGGTAATCAGGTAATCCACCTTTGGCGACCACAATTGGGACTGGCAATTGGCTGCTAAATGATGTGTTTGCTAAGTGGGAAATCATGTGACTGTGCTTATGGTTTTACTTCAGTTTCTCTTTTTCCCAACTCCCTTTGGAATATCATCCCAGTGCTGGGATAATTCTCAAGAAGGGAATTAATGTTTCTATTTACATGAATTGGAGAGGAAGGGACTATAAGGGAGTAAGTAAGCACACAATGGGGAATATATTGATTGTTCGCTTAATGTGCTCATGGCTCCTAGTCCCAAATGCACTAGGCAAACAGTTGGCATCTGTGCATTGCTTTCAATGTGTATCATCTATTGCAGGGGTGTCAAACTGGTGGCCCATGGGCCAGATGCATCACGCACAGGATACGCCCACCCAGGCTCTGCAAAGGCAAAAAACATCGCAATATGTCACATGACATCACGTGACACAATCAAGTTTGATACCTGATATTCTCTTGCAATCCTTTCTTCTGCAATCTCTACTCTCTGAAAGAAAAGAAAAAAACAGTCAACAGGACAACATGTATTAACTGTCTGTAATGGCAAATATGAAACTGAAAGAGAGATGTTGCAAAGGTTGCATTTTTATGCAATAGGCAGTTGGAAAGTAAAGTTTATCTGTAACAAAAAATGTGCTTTATGTAAGCAACCAATTTGGGACCAGTCTAGGCATCCTGACTCCTCTTTAAGCAGAAACAACGAAATCTTGTTTTTGTTTTGTGAAAGGGTGAAGCTTATGTTATGACATTGCAACTCACATTTTGTCATTTGGTGCCATATAGCTAACTGTTTCTGGGCACAAACTGAAGTGAGAATGGAATAGTGCATGCTGCCTTGATGTTAAAATAGAATAGAATAGAATAGAATAGAATAGAATAGAATAGAATAGAATAGAATAGAATAGTGTGATTGGACACACAATGAATTTGTCTTGGTGCATATGCTGTCAGTGTACATAAAATAAAAGATACCTTCATCAAGACTCAAAAGGTACAACACTTAATGATGGTCATAGGTTACAAATAAGCAATCAGGAAACAATATAGAATAGAATAGAATAGAATAGAATAGAATAGAATAGAATAGAATAGAATAGAATAGTATAGAATAGAATAGAATAGAATTGAATTGAATTTTTTATTGGCCAAGTGTGATTGGACACACAAGGAATTTGTCTTCGTGCATATGCTCTCAGTGTACATAAAAGAAAAGATACCTTCATCAAGGTACAACATTTACAACACAAATGATGGTCAGTATATCAATATAAATCATAAGGATTGCCAGCAACAAAAGTTACAGTCATACCGTCATAAGTGGAAAGAGATTGGTGATGGGAACGATGAGAAGATTAATAGTAGTTCAGATTTAGTAAATAGTTTGACAGTGTTGAGGGAATTATTTGTTTAGCAGAGTGATGGCCTTCGGGAAAAAACTGTTCTTATGTCTAGTTGTTCTGGTGTGCAGTGCTCTATAGCATTGTTTTGAGGGTAGGAGTTGAAACAGTTTATGTCCTGGATGTGAGGGATCTGTAAATATTTTCACGGCCCTCTTCTTGATTCGTGCAGTATACAGGTCCTCAATGGAAGGCAGGTTGGTAGCAATTATTTTTTCTGCAGTTCTAATTATCCTCTGAAGTCTGTGTCTTTCTTGTTGGGTTGCAGAACCGAACCAGACAGTTATAGAGGTGCAAATGACAGACTCAATAATAACTCTGTAGAAGTGAATCAGCAGCTCCTTGGGCAGTTTGAGCTTACTGAGTTGGCGCAGAAAGAACATTCTTTGTTGTCCTTTCTTGATGATATTTTTGATGTTAGCTGTCCATTTTAGATCTTGCAATATGATAGAACCTAGAAATTTAAAGGTTTCTACTGTTGATACTGTGTTGTCTAGTATTGTGAGAGGTAGAAGTATGGAAGGGTTTCTCCTAAAGTCTACCACCATTTCTACGGTTTTGAGTGTGTTCAGTTCCAGATTGTTTTGGTTGCACCACAAGGCTAGTCATTTGACCTCTCATCTATATGCGGATTCGTCATTGTCTCGAATGAGACCAATCACTGTTGTGTCATCTGCGAACTTCAGTAGCTTAACAGATGGATCATTGGAGATGCAGTCATTGGTATACAGAGAGACGAGACGTGGGGAGAGCACACAGCCTTGGGGGGCCCCTGTGCTAATTGTACAGGAATTTGATGTGATCTTGCTTAGCTTTATATCAATTTATATCAATATAAATTGTAAGGATGCAAGCAATAAAGTTATAGTCATACAGTCATAAATGAAAAGAGATGGGTGATGGGAACGATGAGAAGATGAGAAGATTAATAGTAGTGCAGATTTAGTAAATAGTTTAACAGTGTTGAGGAAATTATCTGTTTAGCAGAGTGATGATGTTCAGGAAAAAACTGTTCTTGTGTCTAGTTGTTCTGGTGTGCAGTGTTCTATAGCGTTGTTTTGAGGGTAGGAGTTGAAACAGTTTATGTTCATGATATGAGAGGTCTGTAAACATTTTCACAGCCCTCTTTTTGACTCGTGCGGTATACAGGTCCTCAATGGAAGGCAGGTAAGTGTAGCAATTGTTTTTTCTGAAATTCTAATTATTCTCTGAAGTCTGTATCTATCTTTTTGGGTTGCAGAATCAAGTGTGTTCAGTTCCAGATTATTCCGGTCGCACCACGAGGCTAGTTGTTCAACCTCCTGTCTGTATGCGGATTCATCATTGTCTCGAATGAGACCAATCATTAAGCATGCTACTTCCTTCCTCAATTTGAGGCCAGTGAGCACATGCAAATTTCCGTAAATATGACTTATGGCTTTATTTTATCATGAAAGCAAAAGCTGACAGAAAAAAGTTAGATTTTTCTGTATCTCTTTGCTGCTATCTAATGGACATGTGGACTTTTGCAACGCAAAGCTAAAACCCGCAAGGAAAAGATTATTCCTAAAAAATACCGATCTGATCACCGTACCTATAATTCTGGAACAACCGGCGACAGTTGTTTTAATAAAATTTAATAACTAAAAATAATAGACAAAATGAGTTATTCTTCCTTTCCTAAACAGATGCAGAGTTAACAGAAGTGTGGCTTCACAGCTAATCTAAATGCTGAATTCTGGAAGGCTGACAGCTGGCTTCTTTCTGCTGATTAAGAAACTGAAAAAAGACTGTCATTCTTGTTTCTGCATGGGAGTTTTTCTTCTTGAATACAAATGTTTTTGTTTTTTGTTTTAAAAAGTCCTGCTCGTCTCATTTTTTTTAACACTAAAAGAAAGGGTTATTAAATCACAAAAGAGAGGAAGTTAAGTGGTGTGGGTATAATCATAAATCATATATTTATTGATGTATCAGGAACAAAGCCAGTGACAGCTGTAAAACATCCAATTTTCCCCTTTAACTACATTGGACAGAAATCTTGAAAGGTCTATTCAAAACATAGTCCCTTCTCATCAGAAAAAGCACATTTATTCAGTTCTAGTCTCTCAAGGATCTCTTGGTCTTCAGGTTCTAAACCAATGGAGATTGAAAATTCTTTCTGT
Organism: Ahaetulla prasina; assembly: GCF_028640845.1. Classification (NCBI taxonomy): domain Eukaryota; kingdom Metazoa; phylum Chordata; class Lepidosauria; order Squamata; family Colubridae; genus Ahaetulla; species Ahaetulla prasina. The sequence continues at coordinate 103,494,711 of NC_080541.1, read as the reverse complement.
TCTACATAATGGGGAAAAGCTCTCATGTAAATTGTTTTCTGCCTTCCTGTTTTCCATTATTTATTGAAGGTTTAAGGGGGGAAAAATCAAATACTTTATAGGCTTAAAACAGATTTGGATAGTGTAGATATTCAACAGACATAGTAACAATTCTGGTCATTTCTTGTATGTTTGCAAAGTAGGATTTGGAGACATATTTAATATTTCACTACATGTTTTAAATAGTGTATTATTGTAAATGTCATGGCAAGCAGAGAAAAGCAAAATGTTCATAGGAAATTTCTCTGAGTTATTTCCCAACATTTTTCTTGTGAAAAATCATTTTACCTTTTCTTTGCTTCTTCAAATGCTCACCTGACAGAATACTTGGATGGATCCACTTTCTGATTATTATCCAACATTTCCATCTTTAATAGCTATCCCTAAAAGTTGAAGTTCTTGCTTTCTTAATTCTCTAGTATATCTGGAGATTCTTCTTAAGCCTGCCAGATTTCTACTTAAACAATAATCTTTCAAAAAGCAATATAATTTGCAAACATTATCAGAATAACAAAAACTTCATCTGAATTCTTCAACATAAAGCCACTTTTACAGGTTCTAAAATAGGCTAGGCAACTTGAAACAATTTGGTTCCTTCTCAAATAAATAACTGAAGAAAATAAAATTCACATGAAATGTTATTATATTAACAAAATAATAATAATAAAAACCTAAACCCTGTTACACCTGTTAACTGCTACATCTCCAGTTGTTTGGGGCTGGATCCCAGCTTTTTAATCTGTGTTTAGTATAGTCTAGCCACTTTAGTTTGAACATAATTTTATACAGTTTTAGACTTAATTGCAAAGGGGTTTGTGAGCGGAAGTCGGGTTGTGATAAAATCAGGGACTTCAGAAAAAAATAACCAGTTGGGAGAACACATTTCTTTTTGACTGACATTCCACCAGAGACCTTAGGAAATCTCTCTTTTGCACCCTGCCCTCCTCGTCTATTCAATGAAATCACAGCAACTGCTCTCCCATTAGGATCAATATCCAGGCCATTATGTTGGCAAAAGAAGCAGCAAATCACATTTAGCTGGATTGTCAGACTCATTATTATAAGCAGATGGCAGCCCATGCACTACAATGCAGCCGAGAAAAGACTGACATCATTTCACATTAAAATCTATAATGCTAATGCACATTGCCAACTCTTTGTAAAGGCCCTGAGTGCATTAATCTTCTGAATGATTTGCCAATATGGATGTTGGTAGAGGTGTTTTCTCCCTTAACTAGAGTTAAAAAGAAGGTCTTTGGGCTTGGTTAACATTTATCCATACCTATTGGGAAAATTTAACAGGCAATCTTTTTAACCAGTTTTTTCCCAGGTAGAAATTAATGGAGTTTTTTGCAGAAGAAAATGTGACTCTAGTTCAAGTCTAAGGTTTTTGTTGTTGTTTCATAATCTCTAAAAAGAAACTAAACTGGAGAAATCGGTATAGACTTCAACTTACTACTTCAAAATGCAAAATACAAGACTCTGCCAAAATATTATCACTTTATGAATAGACAGTTTTTCTAGCTTGTACAGAAAAATAATTTTATAAAGCACAATGAAGTGAAGCTTAAAGCTAAGGAATATTCCTAACTAAATGTTTTACTCATCTTTAGCAGTTTCTCAAAGGTAGGTATTTCTCTGTTTCAATTAGTCCTAGACCTTTTGTTGATGCAAAGGCTGTTGAGGAAATGACCAGAATTCCACTCCTTTTTCCGGATTTAGTCTTCAGCTTCTTTTTCTGATTCCTCCCTCATTTCTGGCTTCAGAATCTTTGTTTTAAAAAGAACTTAAATTTTCTATCCTTAGGAGGGAGGGCATGCCTAGCCTATCTTATGTATCAATATTTGTCGAAAGCATAGACTGACTGTTCTCACCGTTCCTATCACCCATCTCCTCCCACTATGACTGCATGACTGCAACTTTGTTGCTTGTAGCCTTACGATTTATATTGATATTGATTGTTTCCTGATTGCTAACCCTAACCCTATGACTATCATTAAGTGTTGTACCTTATGATTCTTGACAAATGTATTTGGTCCTTTTATGTACACTGAGAGCATATGCACCAAAGACAAATCCCTTGTGTGTCCAACCACACTTGGCCAATAAAGAATTCTATTCTATTCTATTCTATTCTATTCTATTCTATTCTATTCTATTCTATTCTATTCTATTCTATTCTATTCTATTCTGTTGAAATGCCAACCTTATCTCTTTTTTTAGCACTTGTTTCACTTTGAACAAATATTCTTAGGTATTAGGGAATAGGGAAATAAAGTTACTGTTACTATAAAACCTTTAAATCAGAAAGAAAAGTATAATATCCAGTAACCTACATGGCTACTCTTCGTTAATATAAAAATGAGAGGCAATCCAGTCACAGGCCTTCATCATTTCATATTATTGCATAGGAAAGCACTCCAAGGAAATGTACTCGGTGGAATAATTGTGTAACAAATAATGAATCAGTAGATCAAGACCCAAGTCACTGGAAGATACTAGAAAGGCAATTCATTTTAACTCATGTTCACGTCCTCATGAAAAGTTCTTATACACATTAGCTGGCATCAAGTTCAGGTTTACTAGTGAAATATGAATCACTATACAACAACAGTTCTGAAAAATCCCCCAACTTGGTATATCGAAGCCTCCAGATTTGGAACAGTTGCCCACCTGTAACTTATACTGCCTTCTAATTCAGCCAACTGTAATTGGACAATTCTAAATAATAACTGTAAAGAGGCAGACTTTATATCACTTCAATAATGGATGGACAATCTTATGAAATTGCTTACTATGAGTGGAGAAATGGCCTACAAAAACTCAAAGGAAGAAAGGCACAGAATGGACTCATTCAATAATATTGTATGAAAAGATTGAGCAAGTATAATTCCCAGAGCCCATCTTTCCACTTGAACATTAATATACGACCTCAGGAGTTGTGCTAGCATCATTCCTAGAATCTAAGGACGTCAGCTTAACAGTTCCATTCGTTTATATTGGTAGAATCAACATTTAACCAATTGAGCAAGGAAAAGAATTTGCCTAGCAGAAATTGAACTGAAGACATAAACTAAACTACCCTTCACCTAACCTACTTCTAAGGTAACATTTGAACCCATCCTGACTTCTACTTATACCTTTTCAGGTCATTTATTTTAAGAATACCATCAAAATGGATAATATCCACTGAGGGCATGCACAAATTTAATCGCTCCATTCAGATTCTAACTCATAGATTAAAAAAAAACACATTTATATTAAACTTAAAGGCCATGTATTTTGATTCAGGAGCCAAATTAAATCTTGTTTCAGTATTTTTAAGCTCCATGCCTCTCAGTGCCTAGCACTGACAATCAACAAATGGCTACATTAGTTGTAGTCTGCTACAGATACCTGTAGCAAAGGTATCTTGCTTTTTGATATCCAGAATAGCAGAATTGGAAGGGACCATGGAGATCTTCTAGTCCAACTCTACAGTGCTTCAGACAAATGATTGTCCATTCACCAATGAGCATTTGTGCATTTGGTTTTTTCTGCCTAAATGAAAAACCTTGGTGTTGTCTGCAAATTTGATGAGTCCTCCTTCTATCCCTTCATCTAAATCATTTATAAAGATTTTGAAGAGCACTAAGATAGAATCTTGTGGTACCCCACTGCAGGTTTCCTTCCATGTAGATGCAGTTCCATTGAGGACTACATGTTGAGTACGGTTGGTCAGCCAGTTACAAATCCATCTGATAGTGATGCTGTGTATCTCACATTTTTCTATCTTATCAAGAAGTAAGTTGTGGTCTACTTTGTCAAATGCCTTAGTGAAGTTCAAATATACTATGTCCATTTTGCTGTCCATTTATTTAGTCATTTTGTCAAATGCAGTAAGATTTTTTTGGCATGATTTCTTTTTGACAAATCCATAATGGCTTCTAGTAATAACTTTGTTTGTTTCTAGATGTTCACACATTGTTTGATTATCTTTTTCAGGATCTTCCTAGATATTGATATCAGGCTGATTGGTCTGTAGTTTCCTCAATCCATTTTATTTCCCTTTTTGAAGATAGAAACCATATCAGTTCTTTTCCAGGCCTCTGATAGTTCTCCAGTGCCAAAGGATTTTTCAAAGATATAGTTCAGTTGTTCTGAGATCACAAAACCAACTCCTTCAGAACCCTGGAATATAATGCATTTGGTCCTGGCAATTTGAACTAAGACGGATAGGTGTTGCTTTACCATTTTCTTGCCTATTTTGACTTGCATTCCTAATCTGTCTTTTCTGCATTTGTTAGGTTGGACTATTTTGTACTTTAGTGTAAAGACAGATGCAAAAAATTCGTTAAGCTGATCCACTTTCTCCTTGCTCCCTGCTCCTTGCAATCTTCTCTTATTACTGGACCAATCATTTCCTGAAGTTTTGTCTTTTTTTTTTACATGTTGAAAGAAACTTTTAAAAATTTTTTTGACATTTGTTGCAAGTCTTAGTTTGTTGTGGGCCTTAGCTTTCCTGACTGTATCTTTGCAGATTCAGACTATTTGCGGGCATTCTGTCTTAGTTATATGTCCTTCTTTTTATTTTAGTAATGAAATGTCTGAAGGAAAATAACCAAGCTCAGAGACCACCGAGGACCCCGCAGTTCAACTATGAGCTACAAATATTCTTTTCTATTAAGAAATATATTACACTGTAAGCTAATCATCATAGTCATTAAGTGAATTCAGCTTTCCAGCTGACTAAGTTTATCAAAAGCCAGTTGGCAAAGTTGCAAATTGAAATCACATGATCACATGTAACCATTGTAAATATTAGCCAGTTGTGAAGTATCTGTATTACTACTGGTCATAACTTCAAGAATGGGTTGTAAGTCATTTTTTCCAAGGTTGCTGCAACTTTGAACCACTGTTAAACTGATTTGAAGAACAGGAGCTATAATGAGAAACAGGAACGTACAATTAAAAACTGCTAAAAACAGAGTTACGCATTTTGAAAAGCCTAAGTTTTTTTTTGATCATCTAAAGGAGAAACCAAATGCACGAAGGGACAGGAAAGGAGAAAGGGAAAGAGGAAAGACAAAGAAAAAGAAGGGAAGATGGGAAAAGAGCAAGGAAGGAAAATAAAAAAAGAGGGGAAGGAAGAAAGGAGAATGAAGAGGGAAGGAAAAAGAAAAGGAAGGAAGAAAGAAAGGAAGAAAGGAAGGAAGGAAGGAAGGAAGGAAGGAAAAAAGGAAGGAAGGAAGAACAAAGGGAAGGAAGATTATAATGACAGTGAGGGAGGGTCTCAGGGAAGTCCTGCCTTAGCACTTGGCTAACACAGGTGGTCCCAACATGAGTTCTGTGTCACACCTACCATGGCCATCTCCATCTCCACCCCGAGCCACGCCCACCCTCGGTCACACACCCCTGGCCCTCCAAGGTCAAACACAACCCTGATGCGGCACTCAGTGAAATGGAGTTTTACACCCCTGGTTTAGGCAATTATAAAAATTTTACCTACAGACGCACAATTATTTAGAAATGCACAAATATTTACATTTTATGTTAACATTATTTTATTAGAAAACTATTCTTCAAATATTGTTTAGGAATGGAATGCTTATTATGTGTGATTTTTAAAACTTTACAAAATCATGGCCACAGATTCCTACCCATTTTCTAATGAGCTAAATTGGCTTTATCTCCATTAGTTCATACCAACAAAGTCCTGTTTAGTGCTTAATAATTTCTTAAGAATCTACTGTATTTTTTTTCTTTAGAGGATTGCTTAGATTTGCTAATCCAACAAAGCAGATGGAAATCTGCTTTAAGTGAGTTTTTATTCACTCTTATGACAAATTATTCCTTTAGTTTAGAATCTAAGAAGTAATGAGATATATTTTAATCATTTTTAAAAGAAGAAAAGAGAGAGAAACGAACAAGCAAAGGAATAAAGGGGAAAAATAACTGATGCAGAAATAGAATATCAATAAATGCACAAACTGATTATCAAGATTATGCAATTAGTGCTCAGTATATTGCTGATAAAAAAAATAACCGTAAAAACAAAAGTACATATAATTGTTTTAACATAAAGAAGGATTTGACTCTGAGCTGAGAGCCAAAATCTGCACTATGTTATTATTTAAGGAGGAGGAGGAGGAGAAGTTCAGTTTATAATTAACTTTCCCTTTGTAGTAATACTTTGTACTAATATACAATATTCATAGTTTTAATGTTTTAGGTAATTCTTATTTCCTTTAAAAGCATAATCTAAATATCTTGCTGCACAATATGTAGTAGACATGGAAGCCATTCTTGTTTCAATTTGGTTAAACTTTTGTTGGGAATATATGCTATTAATGTTGCCATTATTACATATTCTCCAAGTTTAAGTTCCCAGTTTCACATTTTTTGGTAATGTATGTCTTCTCCAATGTCTTCTTTTCTACTAAATGTATCCTTAGAGGCCATGAATATGTATCTTAGTAAACTGTGGTATTTTTTAAAATAATACATTTTGTAATTACACTGAGTAAAAATTGGTTTCATTTCAAATTAGATGTCTGAAAATCTCTGAATCATGCTGTCTATTTCTTTCTTGTACTTTTGAGTTTGTTTACATGTTCACCACATATGGTAAAATGTTCCTTCTGTTTCATGGTATTTCCATCATTTGTCACCATATGAATCATCTATCTTAGCAATTATTGATGGAGTATCAAACATTTCATAACGTTTTTTTCTGGTATAAACTATAAATTTGCAAGTTATTTCCAATTTACTAGGGAATGAAATTTTTTTTAATATTCCTTTCAAATTTGCTTGACAACTTTTATAACTTGTTTATTTATTTATTTATTTCATAGAATGGGAATTACTTTTTAACAAATTATTTAGCAAATTTTATTCAAGGTGTAGACGTAATAAGTCTTCTGAAGGCATCAAGCTTTATATATGTGCCAAATGGAGAAACCCTTTTAGCAGGACTGCAAAGGGCATAACAATGACCAAAGATTTCACTAACATCAGTGTCCAGAAAGAATATAGAAGAAACCATTCCAACTTTCTTCTGTTTCCTAGTTTCCAACCATGCTTCAAGAGCAGCCCCATGAAAAATTCACTGCATTATTGTAATCTGGATACAATCAGAATAACAGAATAACAGAGTTGGAAGGGACCTTGGAGGTCTTCTAATCCAACCCCCTGTTTAGGTAGGAAACCCTACACCACTTCAAACAAATGGTTATCCAATATCTTCTTAAAAACTTATTTTTATTTTATTGATCAAATTTATATACCGCCCTATCTCCCGAAGGACTCAGGGCGGTGACTTCCAGTGTTAGAGCATTCACAACTTCTGGAGGCAAGTTGTTTCACTGATTAATTGTTCTAACTGTCAGGAAATTTCTCTTTAGATCTAGGTTGCTTCTCTCCTTGATTAGTTTCCACCCATTGCTTCTTGTTCTACCCTCAGGTGCTTTGGAGAAAGTTTGACTCCCTCCTCTTTGTGGCAGACCATGGGATATTGGAACACTGCTATCATGTCTCCCGTAGTCTTTCTTTTCATCAAACTAGACCTACCCAATTCCTGCAACTGAGCCTCCAGTCCCCTAATCATCTTTTTCCTCTTCTCTGCACTCTTTTCAGAGTCTCCACATTTTTTTTACATCATGGCGACCAAAACTGGATGCAATATTCCAAGTATGGCCTTACCAAGGCATTATAATGTAGTATTAACACGTCACGTGATTTTGATTCTATCCCTCTGTTTATGCTGTTTAGAACTGTGTTGCCTTTTTTGTCAGCTGCTGCATACTGCTGGCTCATATTTAAACTGTTGTCCACTAGGACTCTAAGATCCCTCTCACAGTTACTATTACAGTATATGAGGTACCACATATACTGTACCTGTGCATTTTGTTTTTCTTGCCTAAATGTAGAACCTTACTTTTTTCACCATTCAATTTCATTTTGTTAGATAGCACCAGTGATGGGATTCAACCAGTTCGCACCATTTCGGGAGAACCAGTTGTTAACTTTCTGAGCAGTTTGGCAAACTGGTTGTTGGAATAAATCATTAGGGCAGGGAACCAGTTGTTAAATTACTTGAATCCCACCACTGGATAGCACCCAATGTTCAAGTCTGTCGAGATCCTTCTGTATCTTAAGCCTATCTTCTAGAGTGTTGGCTATTCCTGCTAGCTTGATGTCATTCCCATCTATCCCCTTGTCCAAATAATTGATAAAGATGTTGAAGAGTACTAGGCCTAAAACAGAGCCTTGGGGTAACCCACTGCATACTTCCCTCCATGTAGATGCAGTTCCATTGAGGACTACACATTGAGTGCAGTTGGTCAGCCAGTTACAAATCCATCTGGTGGTGATGCTGTCTAACTCACATTTTTCTATTTTATCTAGTAGTAGGTTATGGTCTACTTTATCAAATGCTTTACTGAAGTCCAAGTAAATTATATTGACAGCATTCCTCTGGTTCACTAATTTTGTCACTTTGTCAAATAAAATTAGTCTGGCATGATCTGTTTTTGACAAACCCATCTTGGCTTTTGGTTATTACTTTGTTTGCTTCTAGGTGTTCACTGATTCATTGCTTGATTATCTTTTCCAGAATCTTCCCTGGTATTGAGGTCAGGCTGATGGGTCTGCAGTTTCCTGGATCTATTTTTTTTCCCTTTTTTGAAGATGGGAACTACATCAATCCTATATGAATACAACTTCTAGTTTCAGAAAAACATAGAGTTAATATAGCAGTTGGAGCTGGAGCAACACTCTCAGTTGCTACCATTTGAATCTCCAAGAACATAACTGTACTCAAATGTATACCATACTTATAAAAATGCTCTTATCAGAGACTCTGACCAGACCTTCATCTCAGTATAAGTTCTACTTAGACATTTCATAGATTCTGACTTTCATGTAACACATGTTCTACTTAGATATCATGAGAGTCAATTTAGTTTAAGGGCTTGGGTGCTAGCCTAGATACAAGTGAGTTTCAAGTCCCACCTTAGGCATGAAAGTCAGTTGGGTGACTTTGGGCCAGTCACTTGCTCTCAATCAAACTCACTTCCCAGGGTTCTTGTTGTGGGGTAAATAGGAGGAGGAATAGCTGAATCAATATCCATACAAACAGATGCAAAATGAAACCCCTTTCTAATGTGCGACTGAAATTCAGAATTCTTTCAAAATTACTTTTAACACACATATCTGCTTTTAAGGGGATAATAACATCAACTATAAATAAAACTACTTGAAAAGACAGGAATCCCATGAAAGTAAATACAAAACCTTTACACATATACAGTATGTCCTATTTCACCATTACTTGCTATTTTCAGATGAGAGAATCTTTCAAATAATTAAATAGAAAGCATATCTTTGATATACTTTTCAGCTGGTTTGCCTTTCTATTAGATAATTACTTCATATCATCAGGGAGGATTCTATGTGTTTTCACCTTTCAAAATATCTTTTCATCATCACAAAGTAATAAAATGTGTACATTCTTATTAATTTTCCCTGTTTTTTTCTTTGATTGTATTCACATGTAGTTTTATTTCCTTAATAGGTTCATGTAGACTATAAAGCAGGAGAGAAAGGACAGAGATAACTTTAGATTTTACTTTGGCAGTGGTTGTGGTTGTGAATCATATGCTGCCAACAAGATTTATTAGCTTCTGGAATACTCTTCCCAAAGGTGATGCTGAAATCCTAATCAATTAGCATATTTAAAACAAGATTGGACAACACACTATCAACTTTTGCAATGCAAAACACTTTTGCACTTACATTGCTGCTTCCCAAGGGCTTCCTATTCCATTGGAGAATGAGGTACGGTAAAGGAATATCTTGAGAGAGACAAGTAAAAACTATACAGAGCCTGTTTGGTGTAGTAGTTAAGGCACCAAGCCAAAAAGCAAGAGACTGTGAGTTCAAGCCATGAAAGCCAGCTGGATGACCTTGAGCCAGTCACTCTATCTCAGCCCAACTCACTCCACAGGGTTGTTGTTGTGGGAAAAATAGGAGGAGGAAGGGGTCTTGGATATATTTACTGCCTTGGGTTATTCATAAAAATAAGGTTGGAATATAAATAAATAATACATAAAATAGAGTCAACCTGAAATTACATCAGATCCTCATCCTTTCCAATGAGAAATAAATATTGCCAGCTTTATTGGGAATTATCTAATGGTAAGTCCGTGATTCTGTTTCATTTTACTTACTCTTTCCACATAGTTTTCTCCAACTCCTATGCAAGGTATATCAATTTAACTGTGATGACATCTACAATTATGTTAACTTATATGTCTTAATTTTGCATACAACACTAAGCAGAGCACAGCTACCATTTTTCCTCGGTTAAAAGCTATGAGTTCTACATATCCCCTTCTGTTCAATCTATCTGTCACTCTTGATGTTTGACACTTGGTACACATGCATGGCAATCCTCCATTTGCAACAACTGGACCTGGAATTTTGGTTGAAAGTTGGGTGAACATTAAGTGGTTCATCACATGACCTGACTTGATTTTATGACCATTTTTATGATGGTCATTGTGATGGAATGTAGTGGTCTGGTTTTCCAGGAGGGAGAGGGGAAAGTGCAGAGGAATAAGAATCCAGATATTTTATATGAGAGAAAAAACTATCAGCTTCTCCCTGATAGTTCTCAGATCCATGGTAATTTGTTTCGCTTTGGCAACTGTTTGTCTAGGTGTGGAACAATAAAGAATTCTGCTTGGAAGAGTTACCAGGTCTCTTTCTTGGTTGGGGCTGGACAATCTTAAATTGAATCAGCTCCTTTAAGCACACCATATGGTCATTAGAAAAATCCAGCATATCAATGGACTGGTGTTTTTGGTTTTTGGTTTTTTTGCAGCTTTCTGCTGAAAAATGGCTAAAAACTTTCCAAACTGCAATCATGTGACCATGCAATGCTGCAACCATTCATAAATGCAAGCCACGTGCTGAGCACCCTAAATGCAGTCATGTCATGTCACAGCATTTTAAGAGGATGGGAAGTGCTTTACAGTCTCTCTGAGGCTGTTGTAACTTTGAATGGTTATTAACTGGTCATTAAGCAAGGACTACCCCTATCCATTTTTCAGAGATGCAGTAATATTTCTTGATTGATCATCTGCAGTGCTTGCAAAAAGACACTTTGTAACTTAAACCATAATATATTCCTTCTTACGTAAGTTTCTGTGGGCCAGGAAAGACTTGATTTGGTTCAATCACATTAAAATGGTTCTCCTATGAAAACTGCATGTGAATATTGAAAACTAATGTATCGCAAATTTAAAAATACTGTACTGTACTCAGGGGTGAAATGCTCTCGGTTCGGACCGGATCGCCCAATCCAGTAGTGATGGCAGTTGGTGGTTCAGAGAACTGGTAGCAAAAATCCCTGCTCCCCTTCCCGTGCCCATGCCCACCCAATCACCTGGTCACCTGCTTGCCCGCTTGCCGCTTCTTTCCAGCTCACTCACTTTTCCCACCCGAATGGTAGGAATAAGTTGTAAAATATGCTTTTAAAAGGTAAAAAAGGCTCTGACGATCACAGCTGAGCCGTGTGATCATCGGAGCCTTTTTTTTTTTACTTTTAAAAGCATTTTTTACAACCTATTCGGCCGAATAGGTTGTAAAAAAATGCTTTTAAAAGTAAAAAAAAAAGATCTCACACCGCAGCTGATTACACACAAACACTCACTCACTGTTCTATTTACCCCATGCCTCCTTTTGGTGTGAACTGCGTCTGCGTGTGTGTGTGTGCACCTTGCATTTGGTGCGCATGTGCAGCCAGTGCATGCGCAGTCAGCGAACCGGTAGTAAACCGGTTCAGATTTCACCACTGACTGTACTCTACTACAATGACTTAAACCCTCAATAAAGTTCTCCTGAGCCACATACCTAAGAAAGAACCTTGGGAGTAGTTGTGGTGGGATGGTTGAAAAGAAGAAATGAATTCTTCTCCAGTTAAGGCCATCCCCACAGCATGTTTTGAACACCACAGTCACACCAATGTGGATAATCTTAATAACAAAGCTGTTTTTAAATGAGGTTAATTAAAACCTGAATCAAAGAAAGCATGAATTTGGATCTATCCCAGATCAAGCCATAAGAACTAATGAAATTATTGGAACTTTATACTGAGATTACGATTTGGGAAGTTAGCTAAGAAGCCCCTAAAGGATGATGGTGGTGGTCGTTGTTGGGTGTTTGTTTGTTTGTTTGTTTGAGAATTTGTATTCAGTCAAAAAGATTGTTTGGATGACTGTTTTTCTCAATACACGTATTAATTGCATATAATTCAATTTATAAACAGTGCAAAAAGCAAAAGGAAAAAGGAAGACAATCTGTATACAATGTTTTGTAAGTAATATATCCAGAACCTTTTGGTAACCACCCATATTCCCCCCTGTGTACTCTTGACAGAGCGACCTTCATCCTTCCTGGCACATCCATCACCCGCTGAACTTTTCAGGCAGCACCAACCTCATTGCATCCTTCCAAATAAACCTTTATCCAAGTCCCAGCTTATCACCCACTAGGGGATTCAGTGTTTGTGGAAATATTTATCTGTGATGAGGAGCTGGTAGTGGTAAAATGGAAGAAAGACCACAAGTTCAGCACCTTTGAATGTTAGTGCTGATGGTTACCTTTAAAGCCTATCTATCACTCTCACCTTTGTTGTATTAATAAACTACATTTATTTTTGCTTCCAAGCACAATAAAAAATATCCTGGGAATTGGTGGCATCTGTAATGATCTTCAGCTCTCTCTTTTTTCCACAAAGGAAAAAAGTACACACATCCTGTCTTTACACACTAATAAAGTTAGTGCCTCAGTAGATAAATCTTTGCACGCTTCAGCAGGTGAGGCGACTTTCTAATTAGCTCTTGCTTTGCTTTTTTGAAACAAACCTTTCAGACCTTTGCCAGCCATTAGTCCAATTAGCAGAACAAAGGAGGGGAAGGAGATCACACCCCAAGGACTTCCTGGAGAAAGTCTGAGGCTGTAGGGGAACTGGCTTTGTTAAAGGAGGCAACTGGGAATACCTGTTCAGTTCATCTAATGGTAGAAATGCCTGGAAAGATACCAACCCAAGAGACCAAGGGTAGAAAGGGCTTGAACCCTCACTGACATGATGTCGCACAGAAACCAAACCCTATCAATGAGCTACTATATATATCTATATCTATATCTCTCTATATATCTCTCTATATCTCTATATCTCTATATCTCTCTATATCTATATCTATATCTATATCTATATCTATCTATCTATCTATCTATCTATCTATCTATCTATCTATCTATCTATCTATCTATCTATCTCTATCTCTATATCTATATCTATCCTAAAGGATGCACTGAACAAATACAGGAATCTCACAATGTTTATTGTTGTATAGTTGTATATGGCAAGTATAGTTCCAGAGTGGGAGCATGACATGGCAGAAACTGAAGAGAATTCTTTTTTTCTCCTTACAACAAAACGGTGGGAAATCAGTGGTGGGATTCAGCTAGTTCGCACCACTTCGGGAGAACCGGTTGTTAACTTTCTGAGCAGTTTAGCAAACTGGTTGTTAGAAGAAATCATTAGGGCAGAGAACCGGTTGTTAAATTACTTGAATCCCACCACTGTGGGAAATATAATTTCAAGGAGGAAAGCTGATGAAAGGTTGTAGGCCCCTTCCCTATATTTCTCACCTGGCCAGCATTTATTTGACAGTACATAAAAATATTTACAAAATAAAAACTCTCCTGCACGTTTCTCCCAGTGATGAGATCAAGCACCATGATCACTGAGTCTAACAACTTTATCAACTTTCACTAACTTTATCTAGATAAGAGGCTGGATGGAGAATACATGGATGAAACTAAAGCAAAAGCAACACCAGGCAAAGCAAACATGCAGGCAGAATTCAGGAGTGGATGCTGGTGAGCTAGGTGGATTTTCCTATCAATGAATAAAAGTAGCTTTCTTCATCATTTATAGCACTGACTATATTTCTCGTGGACTACACCAAGCGAGGAGAACAGCACTATGAGATGAAAGGAATCCAATGGGCCTAACAGGGAAGAGGCTAACTGGAATCTTTTCCCTACAGTTATTTAAAAGCCCAGACCTGCAATGATTGGCTATTTATTGAATGGTTTGAAAAACAATTTCTAGACTTCAGAACATTAAAATAATCCCTAAATGGTTCACAGGTGCAATCTACTGCTGATTCTTTATTTCCTGTACAGTGGCACTTGCAGAATCTTGCTCCTTTCCTAAAGAAACCAAAAGCAACATCACACAACAAGCTTCCCTTTTAGGCAACCGTGCAAAACACATCAGAAAGGGCCCAGATTTGCATTGCAATGTTGTAGGGATGGTTTTATTAGTCCAATCTCCTTGCCCACACTGTGAAGGCTGCTATTACTGAAGTAAGAAAATGCCCCCCATCTTGAAACAGTAGTCAAAGAAAGAACAAAACTACACAAATGCATTATTCCATACCCCAGTGCAGACAGCCTACTCAGAAGGATATTAAAAACCACTGAAAGGTAAATGTGAATCATCCATGTTATACCACTGCTGCTACAGGAAATCACCCACCTACTGGAGAATCTGTGCATGCTTCATTGTTAGAGCCAAGATTGAACCAAACTGAAATGGCTCCATATAATTAATTTAATCCAAGAGTATTTGGAAACCACATGTTTAGCACTTTGGAGAGGAAGAGGAAATATGTGTGCAATCAATAGTTGTTGCAATCCTCAGAATCTAGAGAAGCTTACTTTAGTAATGGCCTTCATGATCGATTGCTCTGGAATGCTGCCAAAAACCTGTGTACTCTCTTTTGTTTTACACATTCTGTCAATGAATTCTGGTTTAAGACAGATATTTTTTGTTTGAAGCAATGCCTTGCAATACTACAGCCAACAATTCAAAATATTTGCTGTTCTATTTAGATGCCAATTTCTTCAGTTCTCTTGATGTTGCACTCATATACATGGCAGGATAGGCTCAGAGTGCACTGATCAATACCTGCCTGCAATTCATTAAAGCTTGAGGGTGGAGGTTCATTCCCTGAGCTTGTGGATTGGTTTCTGAATGTTTCATTACCAGGCTAGGTAACATCTTCAGTGGAATTTAGGGAATGTCATTGTTGGTGTTTTTCTGCTTAGAAGGGCTTTGTGTCATCAGGAGTCCTGTCAGGTGGGGTCTTGTGATGGGTCAAGTGTGGGTCATGTCAGGTGAGGATCTTGTGATGGATCACATCAGGTGAGGGTCATTGGGAGGTGAAGTGCTGGTTGGGGGTGTATGAGTTGGTTGAGGGTCAGAGGCCTTGTTGGTTGGCTATATGGTTAATTTGAATTCTGAGGCTGGTTGTAGGTCGATGTGTCTATTGATGGAATTGCTTGTTGGCTGCCAGGCCTCGATAAACTCATGAACGTGGTGGGTGGTAGTGTGGACAATGATTCTTGTATTGCTCCAATCGAATTGGTTCTATTCAGGGTCAGAGTGAGTAGAGATCAGAGATTTGGGACTGTGGCATTTGACTGCCAGCTGGTGTTCAGCCCAACCCAGCCTCACAGGACAATTGTTGTGGGAAAAACAGGAGGAGAAAATTGTATTATGTATGTTCTCTGCTTTGAGTTCTCATGAAAGTAATAAAGGAGAGATAAAAATCTATTAAATATTACCAATAGATTTCGTTTAACTTATATACATATAATGAATAAGTTTTGACAGAGTAAAAAGCCATTTAGAAAAATCTGTCAGGGAATTTATCAAGCAAGTTTGCAAAGACTGCAGATATCACAACATATCCAGGGATCACTGCTCATCTATAATGAATCTTACTTTAACAATGTTCAAAGGATGAATATTAACAGTCAACATTGCTCCCATGATGGTCTAGGACTTTGGGTTAGTGGTTAAAGTATGGATTGAGAAATCAAGAGACATTAGGCATGAAAGCTGGCTGGGTGAATTTGAGCCAGTCACACACTCTCAGCCCAACTTACCTCACAGGGATGTTGCTATGAAGTAAATAGGAGGAGGAAAGGAATATTAAGTATGTTCACTGCCTTGACTTATTTATAAAAATAATAAAGGTGGAATTTTTTTAAAAAATAAAAAGTTGAATGATTAACCTGTAAATAAATATTTTCTTGTAGTATACTTGTTCAATTTGTTGAAAAAAGAAGATATTAATTAATTAACAAGTTGACATTAACTTTGGTTTCACTTACAAAGAATAACTGGAAACTGATAGACAGCAACTCTCTGGAGATTTCCCTTCTTTTGAAGATACAGTACTTTGGATAAAGTATTGCATTGTCTCTTACTACTGGGGCTTGTTACACTGTAAATATTTGAGACACTAATATTTTCATTTTCGATTAAAAAATTTTAAACACACAAATATTAATGCAAAAAAGTGTTTCAACATATTTCTTGATCTTCATATTTAACAGCATGTATAATATAAGAGAAGGATGCGGTGGCTCAGTGGCTAAGACATTGAGCATGTTGATCAAAAGTTCGGCAGTTCAGGGGTTCGAATCCCTAGCACCACATAATGGGGTGAGCTCCCGTTACTTGTCCCAGATTCTGCCAACCTAGCAGTTCAGAAGCATGTAAAAAATGCAAGTAAAAAAATAGGGACTACTTTGGTGGGAAGGTAACAGCGCTCCGTGCGCCTTTGGCATTTAGTCATGGAGATGTCTTTGGACAGCACTGGCTCTTTGGCTTTGAAATGGAAATAAACACTGCCCCCTAGAGCCAGAAATCACTAGCACGCATGTGCGGGGAAACCTTTACCTTTACCTATAATATAAAAGAATATTAATTTTGCACAATAGAGAGTATACCTGCAATTTGTGTATATACCTGCAATTTGTGTATTTAAGAATTTTTTTCAACAAATTGATCTAATATGTACTACTAAACTTGGAAACTTATTAATATATTTACTTAGTATAATGGCTAAGAAAAAGAATAAGGGCCTATCCCCTTTCCTTTGGGGGAATCGGTTCAGAAAAACAAAAACAAATCCAACAAATCCAAGTTTATTCATTAGTTTTAATTTTCAATCTTTTAAAAGGTTATTCTAAAGATCTGCTATTCTGCTATTTTTTTTCTATTTTACAAAAAAAATTTAATTAATTTCAGATATTTTGAAATTTTTCTGTGAAAGGTTATACAATTTTCTCAAAAATCAAAATGCCTAAACCCGAGTTAGATTCTCATAAATCACAGATTTAACCAAATTAAGCTGTCTTTGAATCTCCAGTTCAACTTAAATTAAGATTAAATTTAGACTTAACTTAATTCAAACTTAACTATTTTTTAGGATCACTAATAATTTTACTGTACTCTTCTTGCTTCTAACAGAACACAGATAAATGTGTTTAACATTTATTGAAGCTATTTTTAACATGATTAGAAATTATTCGGAGAATTAATGAGGAAAGCCTATTCTTACTCCTTCCACAATGTTTCAGACAAATCAACAAGTCAAACCAGATGGAGATAAATATTATTAACACCTACTAATGTCTATACATTGAAGCTGATGTTCAAGATGCTATTATCTTGAATTGTTAAATCTTTGCTAACACTTAAGATTTAAGAAAGATACCACAGACCCAACTACTTGTGAAAGAAGTACATTAACAGGGTCACCAAATTAAATGACTAAAATAATAACAGTTTTTTTAAAGAAGGTGCTTATGAATGCTTTAAGACCAGCCAAAGTGGCAGCTCTGTGTGTTTTGTCTACAGCATGTCATCATTGTCAAGTTTTCAAACTCCTTTTTATCTCTGAATATGAAAAGGTCATGCCTTAAAAGTTTAAGAATGTTTTGATGGCAATCAATATAATAAAGGTCAAGTGCTCCAAAAAACATATTTTGGATGTTTTATTTATTGGACTTACAGCATTACAAATTACTCACATGGGATAAAAATCAAAATTGTAATTCAATGTCAATGTCCCTTTTAGATGGCAGTAAGCCAGCCCTCATCTTGCCAAACTGAGGCTAAATTAAACATTTTCCTTATTTCCATAATATACTTACTACATAACTTTGCTGATAAAAAGATATCGTAACTATCGGGAAGAACTCCAGGGCTTTAAGCAAGGCTCATCTTCATATATGGAAGGGAGCACTTAAACGATTGATGAAGAAATCCAAATAATAACATTTTCCTTAGGTAGCTCCTTTATGTAGGGATCCTCCTAGTTCGCTTTGTCACTTGTTCCACTATCAAACCACTATTACCAGTACCAGGAACATTTCTGTTAAAGTTTATTAAATTTATATGCAGCTAATGGCAATGAACTCATGGTAGCTTTCAAAACAATCCACAGTATACTAAAGCATTCCCTACATACATTAATCCAAAAAGCAGTAACATAATATCAAAAATACTCAATAGCCAAAATAACAAAAAGAGTCATATAAAAACAAAATGAAGTGTGTTTTCCTTATCAGCCACTCAGGAATCCTTTCTCAAGGCTATGCATACTTTAATTCATCTTTATCAGACTTGGCCTTCAGACTCTTTGCCATTACAGAAGGAAATAGAGAAAAATAACAATGTTCCCCATAGAAGATCAACATTTGGGATTGATGAAGAGAGGTATAAGAAACAGGATCCAGGCCTTCTGTTCTCATTTAGTTAAAATAGTATTGGGTATGTCTAGTTTAATGACATTAAAAGGGACGCGGTGGCTCAGGGGCTAGGACATTGAGCTTGTCGATCAAAAGGTCGGCAGCTTGAAGGTTCGAATCTCTAGTGCTGCTGTGTAACGGGGTGAGCTCCCGTTACTTGTCCCAGCTTCTGCCAACCTAGCAGTTTCGAAAGCACGTAAAAATGCAAGTAGAAAAAATAGGGACCATCTTTGGTGGGAAGGTAACAGCATTCCATGTGCCTTTGGCGTTGAGTCATGCCGGCCACATGACCACGGAGTCATCTTTGGACAACGGTGGCTCTTCGGCTTTGAAACAGAGATGAGCACCCTGCCCTAGAGTCATCAACGACTAGCATGTATGTGTGAGGGGCACCTTTACCTTTACCTTTAGTTTAATGAAAAGAAGGACTAGGGGTGACATGATAGCACTGTTCCAATATCTCAGGGGCTGCCACAAAAAAGAGGGAGTCAACCTATTCTTCAAAGCACCTGAAGGCAGGACAAGAAGTAATGGATAGAAACTAACCAAAGAGAGAAGCAACCTAAAACTACTGAGAAATTTCCTGACAGTTAGAATAATTGATCCGTGGAACAACTTGCCTCCAGAAGTTGTGAATGCTCCAACACTGGAAGTTTTTAAGAAGTGATAGGACAACAATTTGTCTGAAATGGTATAGGGCAGGGGTGTCAAACCTGCGGCCTGAGGGCCAGATACGTCACATGCTGGCCGTCCCCACCCCCAGTTTAGTGAAGGGGGGGAAAGTCACGGTATGTCACATGATGACAACGTGACAATGCAAGTTTGACACCCCTGGTATAGGGCTTAATGCCTGAGCAAGGGATTGGACTAGAACAGGAGTCTCCAACCTTGTCAACTTTAAGATTTGTGGACTTCAACTCCCAGAATTCCTCAGCCAGCAAAGCTGGCTGAGGAATTCTGGGAGTTGAAGTCTACAAGTCTTAAAGTTGACAAGGTTGGAGACCCCTGGATTAGAAGACCTCCAAGGTTCCTTCCAACTCTGTTGTTCTGTATTCTAAATACTTTCCTTTCAAAGCAGCTTGTGCACGCAACTGATAAAACACCCGAGAATCCTTTCTACATGGAACAAGTATGATTGTATGAAAATCAATAGGCTGAACTGGACTACATGCATATCAAAGGGAAAACACCGAAGAATCTTCATGCAGCTAAATGTAGAGTTCTATAAAGAATCCTTTTATCCCCAAGGTGTTGTGACTCGTCCTCCCTCCTCTCCTCAGCCGGGGCCCCTCCTGTCTCCAACCGGGCCTTTTATCAGATTCCAAGTCTGATAATGAAGATGAACAGTCTGTCATGACTCCAGCCCCTGGCCCTGGCCCCATGCCTGGAGAGGATTCAAGGAGTGAAAGGACAAGCCCGATAAACCTCACTCATACAGCGTGGGTTCCTTTGGCTCAGCCTTCAGAGCAGGAAGCCAGCCAGGTGGTGGAATTAACTGGGCCTACTCCCTCTGACCCCTCCCTTTCCCAGACGCTGACAGCAGATCCAGCTGAAAACAATTCGGGGGGGGGTGGACCCTCGCTTCCGGAGATCTGAGAGGCGACGCCAGCGGAAGGAAGGGTGGGGCAGGCCTGGATAAATGCTGAGTCATGAAGCCGCACCCCACAGCCTATATAAAGGACCTGCTTTTGGCATTCCAACCTTGAGTCAAGCAAAGTCTTATCTAGTTTGCTGATATCAGACTCTATCGCTGAAGTCACAACTTGGACTCCTGCCTGCCCTGATAAACCTGCAAAGGCTTTGTTGCCAAGTTTGTTACGGACTTCCTTGACTTGTTCATTGGAGTGGAGTGGGTCACGACACAAGGTTTATTATCAGTGCACATGTGCATATTAGTTAAGCAGCAGAAGAAAAAGAGGCAAATGGGTGAAAAATGGCAGATGAACTTAATCCGGTTGATTCAGTCATGGAACTACTGTTAAAAATTCTCCCAGCCATGTTAGATTCAGGTGACGCAGAATATAGATGGAAGGACAACAGAAGCAGAGACTCAGAAGAAAAGGAACCAACCCACCTCCCTTTGTTTATTTGTTATTTCTCCCTCAGTCTTTTAATATATACAACTAAACAATTTTTATTTTTTAAAACAATTTTTATTTTTTTTAAAAAAAAGACATAACAAACACTAACATAAAACATATACTCCTTCTTTACATCAGCTTCATATCAGTAATCCTCTATTATTTACATTTTCCCCTCTTGTTTTCTTATACTTATCTTTTTATCCCATTATCCCTTATTTCTATACTGTATATATATGTCTTTCGGGTGCGCTTTAAGATTTTGGTTACCACCTTTAAAGCATTCCATGGCTTAGGGCCCGGGTACTTACGGGACCGCCTGCTGTTACCGTATGCCTCCCACCGACCGTACGCTCACACAGAGAGGGTCTTCTCAGGGTGCCGTCCGCCAAACAATGTTGGCTGGTGGCCCCCAGGGGTAGGGCCTTCTCTGTTGAGCTCCTACTCTCTGGAACGAACTTCCCCCTGGTTTACGCCAATTACCTGATCTTCGGACCTTTTGCCGTGAGCTGAAAACGCATTTATTTATTCAAGCGGGACTGGCTTAAAAGTTTTATTAAATTTATAAATTGGGGTTTTTATGTATCTTAGGATTTTAAATTGTTTTAAATTTTGGCCATTTAAGTTATATGCTTGGTTTTAAGTTTTGTTTTAATGTGTATATTGTGGGGTTTTTACTATTTTGGCTGTACACTGCCCTGAGTCCTTCGGGAGAAGGGCGGTATAAAAATCTAATAAAATAAAATAAAATAAATAAATAAATATTCCATCATACCTGTCATTATAACAATACATTTTCTTTCATGCACTACCTTTTTTTGGGGGGTGACCTTTTCCCCTTTTTTGTCATTTACCATTTCTAATTTCTATCCAATGACACCTAGAGCTGGGTTCAAATGGAAGAGTGGGCCTTCCATCTAAAGTAAGGAGGTTGGAATAATAAACTCTTTCTTGCATGTATACAGATTGCTTCTTTAAACCACACACACACCGAGAGACATACTTTCACAAAGGAACGAAAGTTCAAATAAATGTCTAGAGACTGAGTTGGCTGTACACAGTTAGACAAATTTGTCCATTTCCTCATTTTAAATGCTGCTTAGGTTCCAGCCAAATAATACACGCAAAATGTTATGAGCATAGTATCCTATATCCTTTCCCCATGTGGCCACTTAACTAGGTTTCAGTGTGTCTATGTGCGTGCATATGCACATACATATAAAATACTAGTAAAGTATTTTGAATAATGACATAATGTCTAATATTAACAGAAGCCTATTAAGTCTTGATTCTTCTGTGTGGAGTTTGTAGTTAAGGGCTTCAGGCAAAGAAATCCTGAAATGATTTTGAATGTGAAATTAGAAAAACAGTAATTAGCATTAGCAAGAATGTCTTTTTAATTTTGGAGGGTGGTGTTTAAGTACTGTTATCCAGACTGATGTTTGTATTATTAGTTTCTTTCTATTCATTGTTTTAGCATAAAGGAAAAAGGGGAAAACAGATATAAAAGAGAAAAGGGAACAAAGAAAAGAAGGAAGTATTGCAATTCTTGTAAAAGAGAGCTCAGTTTTTAAACACAGCATTAAACCTTGACCACATGGAATAATATTGATCAGTCTTTCCATTACCTGAATAAAGAGCCAATTCATTAAGCAGAGGGTGAATACATACCATCAATCCAGGACTGTAAATCCAGAATTGCACTATCTTTCTATTGTAAGAGAATGATCCTTTTGCTACCGCTGATGCTCAGTAAATCCATACTTCTTCTTATCAATACATTCTAAATTTTAGTATATAATCACATTAATATCTTTAAATTATTTTAATCTTCATCAAACGAATCAATATTGAATCAGTAATGAAGCTGATAACTTTTTAATATACATTTTAAATATCTTCAATGAATGTGAAAGAGATCTTTTTGTTGATTATAAAAAAACATATTTAGTATTATTTAAATCTCTCGAAATGTTGTTAAAATGAGTTATTCCAAAGCTTGAATCTAATTTCTATGCAAATAAATAACATCTTACTTACTTTACTGATTTATAGTCAAAGAGCAAAATTGATAACTAATATTTCACTTAACTATATTTTTAATTATCTATGATATATTGTAAATTTGAATTACCCCAACTGATTTTAATTTTCCAATAATTCAGTTAATGTGCCTGAGCCAGTTTGTGAAATCAAAATATATTTTAACCCCTTAATGTCATTTGCAGTTTTATACAATGCATATACCATGCATTAACACACAATTTAAAAACACAACTAACAACAAGATGTTAAGTATTATTTTCCCTATATACTTTTTAAAAATATTTATCTGCAACTTTCAGACCTGGACAATTCCAAAGTGTAATAGTGTCAGAATTGTTCTTCCATTCCAAAAGCTTCCACACCTATCTTGCAGCCTTTCGTGTTGGCAATACAATACAATACAATTATGAGATATATATATGTGTGTGTGTGTGTGTGTGTGTGTGTGTGTATTTGTGTGTGTGTGTGTGTGTGTGTGTGTGTGTATTTGTTTGTGTGTGTATATATATATATATATATATATATATATATATATATATATATATATATATATATATATATATATATTTGTAGTATAAGGATGAGTGCTATCTTGGAATAATGATTCAAAGGTATTTTCAAATACAAAGCAACCTCCCAATTTTTGCAATAGAGGGGGCAACTGATCTGTTTTTCAGTTCATGACCTTATATTGGTACCATGTGGGCTAAATGAGACAAAAATAATATTTGAGGGTCATATGGATATTAATAAAACCCCAGTTCACATTTCCAGATAACTACTGTGTCTAACTGAGTTGGCCTTATTTTTTTCATAGAAACTGGTACCTCACTCAAGACAGAAGCTACAAGCATGGTTAAATATACACTTATATGTAGCAACTCTTCAAAGTTCTTCTTCCTAGTTCATTAGAAAATGCAGCTGGATATGAAATAGGACATGTCACCAGAAATATTTTCCTGTAGATAAAGGGGAAAAAATCCAGCAGCTACTGACTTTTTCTTTACCCTTTTTGGAAAAGAAAACAAAACAAAAAAATGGGCAGTTGTGTGCAAATAAAATAAAACTAAGGAAACTGGTTGTGCAATGGTGTCACCTCACAATTAGATAGCAGGTCACAAAGTTGTTCCATTTTCTGGGGAAGCCATACAAATTTCTCATCATCTAATTTTAATTTAATGCCTAGCCTAGCAAAGCATGGGTATTCATGAAAATTATTATGAGGATTTAGAACATGTGAGGAAAACAGAAGGAGGTTCCTTCCTACGGTAGCTACTCATTTATACTACCCCCTTTGTAAGCTGTGATAGGAAATTGTAACTTGTTTTGTTTTTCCACGTATTTATAATGTTTTAAATGATGTTTTGGCAAATAAATTAGAATGGTTGTGGGTAGATGAGTAAGAAAAAAAAATGCTATAAAGAGACTGCCATACAAAGTAAAGCTTTTTTCCAAAAAAAAAAGAAAGGTCTCTGTCTGGATTTGTTTTATGAGGCAATACATCATTCCCTTATCAACCATGTGTCCGTCTCCCCGTTTTCCTAACTACAATGGGCAAGCTTCAAGTGTTCCTGGCTTCTTAAGGAAAGACCTGAATGATGAATAGCTGCGTTATTTGTTGTTATCCGACATGCATTCAATTTTCTTTCCAGGCAAATCAATGGGCAAACTTGCTTAGGTCACTAAGACCAGGCACCCACCTTTTGTGTCCACTTGTCCAAATTGCTGCTATTCGTCGTCGAGTGAAATTAGTTTTGAAATGCCATTCAGAGCTGCTTAGCCATGCAAAGGAGTTTGCGTATAGCTGAGAGGGAACATAATGTTGACTGGACTCCAGTTCAAAACAAAAGAAATGGTGAGCGGGGTTGGGGGGGGAGGAGACATTCAAAAGGAAGCTACATTTATGTTGCCATTTGGAAAATGGTTATCTTTGCTATATAGGAGTTAGCAAACACGGACCTATTCTAACACAATTTTCTCTATTCCAGGCCTTTTCCATTGACTTCAGCTCCATTAAATTTCAGCAGTGATTAGGGAATAATAACTAGGAAGTTCTGGAAGTGGATGTTCACACATCTGGAGGAAAATGCCTTGAGCAGGATGTTCTAACAGCCAAAGTTAAATAATTGTATCATTTTTCTTAAGAAATAATGCAATATGATAACTTAAATATATGAGCAGGAATGCTCACGATTAAAATTTCACCTCAGTCATGGACTTACTAGATCAGTCATTATGCAGCTGGTCTTCATTCGCCTCCATCATCTGCATTATAGTCCTAGTCTACTTAAACTTCAAGGTGTGTGTAAATTAATAAGATGTTGGCGGAAAGCATCTTGAAGAATAAAATAATGCAAATACTGGGGGGAGAGATTATTGTTACTATCATTTTTTCCCCTGACAGCTCAACAGTTGCTCACTTATTTCACACCTGTTCTCTGAGAGATTAATTTTTAGGATATTGCATAAAGAAAAAAGAGTTTGTCTATGTAAATCGGCAGAATGGCAGTTTTATCCTAATGCATCTTATTTGATGTTTATTTGTTAGTTTATTGCACTAATTTGTACACTGCCTAGTCATCAGCCCCTGACTATATATTATTGTTTCTATTGCTATTTCCTGCTATGGAAATTTATGCGTGAATAAAATTTCAGCTCACATCCATTCATCTGTAGTCTCCTTTTCTGTCTCTCCCAGAAGCCATTTCTAAGGGAATAAGGCCAGTTTCTCTACCCTTTCTGTTTCAGCATAATAACAAGAGGAGCAGTGGGGAGGTAGTGGGAAGGATGACAGAACCAGAGAGAAGGGTTACATTGTACAAACAGTTTCAAAATGAGCAACTGAATTTCAGAGCTTCAAAATTCCTAGTATGATTATATGTTTATTATGTTTGCCTTCTATGCATGGGGATGGATGGATGGATGGATGGATGGATGGATGAATAGAATAGAATAGAATAGAATAGAATAGAATAGAATAGAATAGAATAGAATAGAATAGAATAGAATAGAATAGAATTTTATTGGCCAAGTGTGATTGGACACACAAGGAATTTGTCTTGGTGCATATGCTCTCAGTGTACATAAAAGAAAAGATACGTTCATCAAGGGATAGATAGATAGATAGATAGATAGATAGATAGATAGATAGATAGATAGATAGATAGATGATAGACAGACAGACAGACGGACGGACAGACAGACAGACAGACAGACAGACAGACAGACAGACAATAGATAATGTGCCAGAAATTTGTTGTTGACTCTTAGTGATAATACAACTTTTCTGCATGAATGTTACATCCGTGCATGCATGCACACATTAGATTTATCAGCAGACAGTTGGGATCTAATGAGTCAAAGCACCTATTGCACAGGAGAAAAGTTCATGATCCTTCCATTCAGGAGTCATACACACCCCAAACAGCATGCATACATGTAGAAAAATAAACATTTGTATTTTCTTCTTTGTTTAATATATTGATCAGTGAGACCATGTCAATATTAATGGTTTCTTTTTTCAATCCAGCATAAGTATTATTCGATATCATTCAATGACAAAGTTCTTGATAAGTTTTTTTGTCTGTGTTTTCTTTGTCCCTTTCCCTCTCTTTTTTTTGCACTTAATGCTTAGGATATTAATTTTCAAGCTAAACATACCATTCTAATTGCAGATTTAAGCCTCGGATAATGAACTCAGTTTCATACAAATTTCATGTGACCTTTGATAAACAGTAAACTGATATGTATTATTCAAGAAATTGAAATTTAATAAAAAGGAAGGGAAATGACTTTGCTCTGCTTTTCACAGAACATGGATTTTATGAGGATTTTTTATTTTATTTTATTGGTGCTCATTTGATTTAAAAGTTTAGTTTATCAAACTTTGAATTTCTTTTTAACCTAGACTTGATTTTATCAGATCTAAAGCTGAATATTGCTGTTTTAATGAACAAAGCCCTCTTAACTACATGATTTTTCACTACGTATGTTATTTGGTTGTCAGTTCTTCAATATCTATGGCTTCAATAGCAGCCTACTCATTTAATTTTAATGAAAAAAGTATATCCCAACATATTGAAAAGCATTAAAGTCATGTCCAATCTACATGATACATAAAATGATAGATAGATGATCTGATGCATGATAGAGATAGAGATAACGGTTATAGATATAGATGATATGGATATAGATGGATGCAGATATGCACTGTAGATATAGATATATATATAGACAGTCAGAGCCTTGTATAAACCAATATAGCAAAATACCCTACATTTGTTTTGAAATAAGGAAGTCCTGCAGAGGACTATTATGAATAAAAGCAAAGATTTATGTTATTGTTTTGTACCAAAATATATTTAGATAGATCTTTCTACTGTAAGTAAGGTGAAAAATCCCTGTACTGTGTTTCAGCTTCCTTATTGTTTGTAAATGACCTAAAGTTAAATAATAAAATAGAAAACATTACATTCCTTTATTCTATTTTCTTTAATAGCAAGGTTGCACATGAACTAAAGCTATCTTTTCTATTCTCTAAATTCTTCTTTTCCACATAAAGAGCTCATTGTTCTGTTTTCTGTCGTGTCCCACTCCTCCGCTGACGGCCGGGTCGTGGAAGTCCGTATCAAGCGTGCCTCTGCAGCTCTGCCAAAGTCCTATCAGAGTTCTCAAGGCAGGCAGGAGACCAGGAAGTGACTTCAGCAATCCAAGTTAGACTTTGCCTGACTCAGAGAATGCCAGAAAGCAGATCCTTTATATAGGCCATGGGGTGTGGCTCCATGACTCAGCACTTATCCAGGCCTGCCCCTCCCTTCCTTTTGCTGACGTCGCCTCTCTACTCTCCGGAAGCGCGGATCTCTCTAGCCTCCAGCTGTTGGTAATCTTAGCTCATGACTGGCTTCACATTTTTTAGGCTCACATGCTGTGGGGGAGGGGTTTAGTTGCTCCGTTTGCCTGGGCATGGTGCCAGGACTGGGGGCTGAAGGCACGTCAGGCCCTTCGTCTTGCTCGGCCTGTCCGGGCATGGTGCCAGGGCTGGGGGCTGGAGGCATTCCAGGACATTCTTCCGAACTATCAGCGTCTGGCAGGAGATAAGAGGGGCCCGGCTGCGGCAGGGGGAACGAGTGAGACACAACAGTTTTCTGTACAGTATTACACATGTAATAGTGTATATAAGTAGTGCAAAACACACACTAACCAGTGGTTCGGGCAGAGCCTGGAGTACTTTAAGTACTTCCATAGTTATCTGGTTGGGGTTGCTGTGTCTGTGTTACCATATAACCATGAGTTACAGAAACTTCTCTGAACTGCCATTTTGTGCTCTCCTGAATTTTTGAAGCTCAAGTATGGAATGTAATCTAATATTGAGAAAAACCTGGATATTTTTACATCTGAATGTTGGCAGAAAGTTACTAGATCAAGGATCTTTTCAGCATTGTCCCCCTGCTGGCAAATTCCCCCTAAGAAACAATGTTTTGCCAATGGCCACCTGGGTGGGATATTAAAAACTCTTATTGTCTAGGATGATTTTTAGGAGTTGAGATATGACATTGACCCTGACAGAAGACTTTCCTTTGTTGCTTCTGTTCATTGGTTTTAGTTTTGAAGATTAGATAACTTTAACTTATTGTACATTGCTGCAAAAGCCAGATCGGTCTATCAATTGATGATGTATATTAAATAAGTTAATGAATAAAAGAAATTAACATTGAAACTCACTCCCTAATCTAAGAGAAAGTACACTATCCCATTACTTCACCGGGTAGAAAGCTTAGAAGGAAGGCATCACTTTTCAAAAGCTACACTATAACTTTAGAAGGGGACTGGAGCAGGATATTAGCTATTGCTTACAATATAGCAACACCTCTTCCCATACAGAAATCATTATTCACTACTTTCTGACATGATATGTGCTTGCATGAATTTGAGCATGTATGGGCTTATGTTGCAGGGGGGGGGAGAATGGTACAAGGGCAATGTCTGCTCATTATTCCTATGCAGCTGGGCCTGTGTATAATTGCTTGTTTGCAAGCCACTCCAATGTGATGGGAAGAAAATCACTTGATAAGAATCCACTGGCATCAACCTTCTCCTGTCAAGTGATTATAACTTGCCTGGGGCAGCATCACTTTCCACTTGAGAATTAACAGTTCTCATGAAAAGGGTGAGGGCAGTGGCCATTTTGAGTGTGGGCACAGCTTCAGGAAATGTAGGCGAAAGAAGCCCAGATGTAATCCAATCGGAAGGTCCAGGAGTTTTGTTCTAATCATGGACAACACCTTGTTGCTGTCATAATGCCTGAGATTCAAAGAACTGCTTTAGGCATACCCAAGGGCTGATGTATGTATGTATATATAGGGTATATCCCAGTGTTTTTATTGAATAGCAGACCTCCCCATTGTATATTACCACTTGCCAATCAGTCATGGCCATTATTTCAGAATCCACAAACATCCCTTCTCTTATAGTGGAAGAATGCTAGTCTTCTCTATCACAAGGTATTCAGAAAGTTTTAAGAAACATCTCCTGATGAATTCAAAAAAAGGTTGCCCTTTTAGGAAATAGGGCTATATTTTCTTATTTCAGTCTTAACCAAAGACTAAAATCAACAGAGATCAGTAGCCCCCTAGTCTCACTTTTCTAAATGAATTATTTGGGCATTTAATTTGTTTACACAGACTGCTAACTGCCTTCTACACCTAGAAAGGCTGAAGAAAACTAGTAAACAGTTTACCACTCCATTTTTGTCCTGCATTTTGATTATTTCAGGAAACTCTATTTTCTTGAAGCCTTATTTACAACTACTCAGTAGTGTAATATTTAAATGCAGGCGCCCAACATGACAGCTGTCAGACATCTTCCATTCCCTGCTTTTTAAGTATTATATTCAAAGAACTAGCATACAGCCATCTAGAAGTAATAAAAAACAAAGTCTGCCAATAATCAAAATGCACAACTAAGTGTTCACTGGGTATGACTGCCATCCTGTGTTTAATTACAAGACAATGTAATCTTTCCTAAATTCAGTGATGCTTAGTTCTGAATGCATAGATCCAATTTATAAATACATTTTGCTTTAACCACCTTCAGTCAGCTGAAATGCAATATTGCTCTTTTAAACTTTTAAAGATGAAATAGAAACCTCAACAAAGGAAAGGATACAAACACCAGACGTTGTGATGAAACATAAAGTCCCAAAAATAAAGTCCAACTGGAGAAACTAGAGCCACTCTACATGAGCAGCCACTAACACAGACCGCCAACAACATGAAGAATATTTTCCCCAGTCTTCTTTGCTTCTACTGCTGATAAGCTCAGACAAAGAAGTGACTGCTAGCCTAGAGCCATCTAAAAGACTGGTGTTAGGGACTAATCAGTGCTCTAAAGCCCCAGAAAAAGCCCCCATTATATATATATAAAACATAGCATTATTTCCCCCACTAAGTAGGCCAGTGAAGGCCTCTGCAACTCTTCTCCAGCATTGTGTTCTGGCAGCATTGCTGCCTCTCAGCTGGGGAGTGGATCAGCTCTTTGACTCACAAACAAACCTAACCAACTTACATCCAAGCTTCTTCTAAACGCTCCTGTTCAGGGCTGTCAAACTCCTGGCCCATGGGCCGGATGTGTCATGCATTGGCCATGCCCACACCCAGTTTAGTAAAGGGGGAAAAACTCGTGATATGTCACGTGACAATGCTGTGACGATGCGAGTTTGACACCCCTACTCTAGTTGTAGCATTGTGCTGCCAAATTTTAAAAAAAGTGATTATCATAATATGTATGGTAGAGTCAGGAATCCCTCCTCTTATTGGAGGGTATACTGGGGTTTAACTATTTTTGTTCTGGTGACAGCTGACCACTGATACTACCTTTGGGACAAGGAGCTATCTCTTTTATGTCCGCTCTCTTTATCATTGACAGGTCAAAATGATGGATTGGTTTTAGCCTTCGCTTGAAATCCCTTGTCTTGCTCTGCCTTGGTGCATATGCTGCCACCAACAGATACCATGGCTGAGCTCTGCTGTCTTCATTTAGCAGCCTGAACAGGTGCTGACAGATGAGAGAGGTGACAAGCTGCCGTACTGTTGAAGTAGGAAGATAGAGTTACATGTGAATTTGCTGTCTTGTTAAAGGCCTGAATAACAACAATTGTATGTGAGGGTCACCTCTGGACTCAGTTATCATTCAGAGAAAAAAGAAACCAGGTCTTTGTATAATTCAGGCTTTGGGGCCTTTGGCAATCAGATTTTCCAGGAATGTCTGGCCAGCAAGAGCTGAGTAGTTGTGATGAAATGATTAAGCCCATGCTAACACCTCTTCCACTGCAGGTGCAAACTGCATTGTTATTTGAGGTTTTAAATATGATAAAACAAATTCCTGGAGAAATAAAACTTAAGGTACCTGAGACTTGGATTCTAAAATATATTGTTTGATGCAAATTTAACTGAATCAACAGGACTAATGTCTGCCTAATATCTTTATAATCATTTCCTGTCTCCTCATTTTTCCAACAATAACTCATTTAAGATACTTGCAATTTGTCTCCTAGAATATTGCTCACTTCGTGCAAAAAGTGATACAAATCAACATGTTAGTTGATACATTTTCGTAGTAAATGAAATGATCTAATCCGATATGGTTAATGAGCACAGCTGAATTTTTATACGTTACACATTCTCTGCAATTCCA
Organism: Ahaetulla prasina; assembly: GCF_028640845.1. Taxonomy (NCBI): domain Eukaryota; kingdom Metazoa; phylum Chordata; class Lepidosauria; order Squamata; family Colubridae; genus Ahaetulla; species Ahaetulla prasina. Next base: position 103,463,188 of record NC_080541.1, on the reverse strand, counting down.
ACTATGCCGCCTTCGGCATGACCTGAGCATAACTCATAAATCATCTGCTACAATGTCCTTCCTGTTGAAGACTACTTCAGCTTCAACCACAACAATACACGAGCACACAATAGATTCAAACTTAAAGTGAACCGCTCCAATCTTGATTGTAGAAAATATGACTTCAGTAACAGAGTAGTTAATGCCTGGAATGCACTACCTGACTCTGTGGTCTCATCCCAAAATCCCCAAAACTTTAACTAAAGGCTGTCTACTGTTGACTTCACCTCATTCCTTAGAGGTCTGTAAGGGGCATGCATAAGAGCACCAATGTGCCTACTGTTCCTGTCCTAATTTATTTATTTATTTACTTATTTATTTTGTCACAACAATATATGTAACTATCATACAGAAAGGTTATATAGTATATAAAGGTATAGAAGAAAAGAAAAACAATAGGACAGGAACGGTAGGCACGTTTGTGCGCTTATGCACGCCCCTTATGGTCCTCTTAGGAATGGGGTGAGGTCAATAGTAGAAAGTTTTTGGTTAAAGCTTTTAGGATTATGAGAAGAGACCACAGAGTCAGGTAAAGTATTCCAAGCACTGATGATTCTGTTACAGAAGTCATATTTTCTGCAATCTAGATTAAAGTGGTTGACATAAAGTTTAAATCTATTGGTTGCTCTTGCAATTAAAGCTGAAGTAGTCTTTGACAGGAAGGACATTACAATAGATGATTCTATGAGTTAAACTTAGGTCTTGTCGAAGGCGATGGAGTTCCAAGTTTTCCAAGCCCAGGATTTCAAGTCTAGTGGGATAAGGTATTTTGTTGTTTACAGAGGAATGGAGAACTCTTCTTGTAAAATATTTCTGGACACGTTCAATTGTATTGATGTCAGAGATATGGTGAGGGTTCCAAACAGGTGAGCTGTATTCTAGAATTGGTCTAGCAAATGTTTTATATGCTCTGGTTAGTAGTGTAGTGTTTTTGGAAAAGAAGCTACACAAGATTAGGTTTACAACTCTTAGAGCCTTTTTTGCTATGTATTTGCAGTGGGCTTTGGCACTTAGATCATTTGACATGAAAACTCCAAGGTCTTTAACGGGATGGGGGTCATCTGTAAGGTAATGTCCATCAAGCAAGTACTTAGTGTTTGGGTTCTTTTTTCCTATATGTAAGATTGAGCATTTGCTGGTTGAGATTTGGAGTTGCCAAGTTTTAGACCAAGCGGTTAGATGATCAAGGTCTTTTTGAATGATAGATGTATTATCAGTGGTGTTAAATAGTTTGACATCGTCAGCAAAGAGAACACAATTACTTGAGATATGGTCACAAAGATCATTAATGTATAGTATGAAGAGTGTTGGTCCAAGGACGCTGCCTTGAGGAACGCCACTCTTGACAGGAACAGGATTTGATAGAGCATTGCCAATTTTGACCACTTGTCTGTTGTACAGAAAAGCAGATATCCATTTGTGAAGGGGTCCTGAAATGCCGTAGGATTTTAGTTTTAGGAGAAGTTTATCGTGTACTACTGAGTCAAAAGCTTTGCAGAAGTCTATGTAGATTGCATCTATTATTTTGCCTCGATCAAGATTTGTAGTCCATATGTTTTTACAGTGGAAAGTTGTAAGTTGCATGATAATTTTTTCCTGAAACCAAATTGTTTATTGGAGAGTAGGTTGTTTGCTTCTAAGTGTGAGGTAATGTATTGGTTGATGATTGATTCCATGACTTTGCAGGTGACGCAGCACAGAGAGATTGGTCTGTAATTTTCGACTAAGCTGGGGTCTCCTTTTTTGAAGATGGGGATGACTGTGGCCAGTGACCACAGTTTGGGAAGGGAACTGGTAGTGAAAGCTTTATCAAAGATTATGCTTAGGGGTTCTGCTATATTAGTGGAAAGTTTTTTTAAGAAGTAGGTACATAGTCCAATAGATAGCGATGTTCCCTTTGGTTGTATTCAATTTGTGTGGTTATTTCATGCTTATACTAATATATATTGTTGTGTTTGACAAAATAAATAATAAATAAAAATAAATAAATAAATAAATAAATTCCCATTAGAAATAAAAAGAAATCTGCTGTAAATAATGCTTTTCAAGCATTATAGTGTGATCTGCCAGCATAGATACCTTAGCAGCATAGATGGTAATAATGCCACCATGTCATTCTCAAAGCAAAAGTTCTGCAGAAGCAGCATATGTTTAGAAAGGATGTATTGAAAAGTGTATCTTAGAGAAAGTTGCACTAAGAAATGTGGATTCAGAAACAGTGCATTTTAAGGATGATTATATCTATCAAGCTATATTTTAGAAGATGTTAAAAGTTGCATGGAAATTATGCCTGTTAAGGAAAGTTGCATTTGGAAATAACAGTGAATTTTGTTTTTGAAAAAAAGAAAAGAAAAAAATGCAGCAAATGTGATTGAGAAAAATACTAAACAAATAGATGCAAGATCAACACAGAACAGTGTAAGATAAAGATATTTTCAGTCTTGTATAACAGATACATTTTCTACATTTGGCTTACTTATTCTTGAATCACACAAACAACACCTTCAGGACTAAGAAACTGAGCTATAATTTCAAGAAATCTGTCATCAAGCCCAGGGCACTTGAGACAATTCATTGCAACCAACCACCAGCCATATGTGAATAGATACTACTGCCAATCTCCCAAAGTGAAATTTTACAGAAATAATGAGCAGGGATCATTTTAGGCATCCTGAACTATTTCTTTATTTCTAAAATAATTTCTATACACCTTCCTTCTAAAGATTTGGTGTGGATTATAGGATAAAAAATAAAAAGAATTATGAACCATGAACCAACATAGAAAAAAATATCCATTATGAAAATAGCTCAAGTCTGTCATCTGCATTAAAAATACTTTACAATAGTTTATAGTGCTTTGGTTTTGATTACTTTTCAAAAACCAAATGAGAAGGGAGCTCCCTATACTTCCGGGCAGGCAAGGTATTCCCCAGTGGGTCATGTGGGCCAACAGCAAGCAAAGTTCCTCTTAGCTTACATTATTGTCAACTCAAGTAAAGTAGAGCTCTTCAATAGTTTGATTCTTGGAATGAATAGGATGGATAATTCTCATTTATGTATTCATCATGGATGCCAAGCTATATAGACGTTGATAGGTTAAATCCAGCATCTTGAATTGTCCCTAATGCAACTATATGTGTTCTTCCCTTTTACAAACCCAGACATTGCAATCACTTCTAAATGATTTTCATGGACAATCCCATTTCAATAGCCTAAGCAGGAGGTGATGAAGGCATGAGTCACAAATGCACTTAGGTGTGTCAGATTATATATTGGTCATTTGAAATTTGTTGTTGTATTTTAAACATAATATAAAATAATTATTTTAAATAACTTTAAGTAATATAATCTTATAATATTAGATCTACCAAAGCAAAAAACATGGTATTCTTTAACTGTATTCCCATTTAAGAATATTAACAAGTTTATAGATTATGGCTCAAACAATCCAACTAGAAATCCATATAAATGAAACCAAAACACAATAAACCAGATTAACTAAATAAATTTATGATTGGTTGGAATTACCCATGTAGCTACTCAAAAGAGAAAAGAGAGAAGCTAGGAGTAGTAGATGAACATTTGCAGAATAAAAATGTTTTCTCATACATAAACCTTTCAGAAGGAGAGGGGTGGCTTCAAAATGAAGAAATCTCCACTCAGTAGGTTTGTGCAATTATTTGGCTCTTCCCACAGAATCTACACACCCATCAGTCCTGCCCGTGAATTTCAACAGGTCATCTTTACAGCTTATGAAGCCGCTCCTATATTGCATGATAACTTTATACATTCTCTATTGTACCAATATGTAAAAAAATGTCTAATAAATAAAAACTGAAAAATATTGACAAAGAAGAAGTTCTAAAGTTTGGAAAAAAAATTCTGTATATTAATTGGTTTATTCAGTTTTCCTTTATTTAAAAATCTAAGCATGCTATATAGAAAGAGCAAAGCATTGATCTCAAACAAACTGTATTTCCATCCTTATCCATCCTGTGTAAGTCTCATAGACATTCATGTAAAAAAAAGTTTGATCTATTAATGTTTTTGCCCAGTCACACTTATCATAACAGCCATTTTGTGAGAGGTCCTGCAATATGCTCTCAACCCTCCTAATGTGCCACTGGTTCAAAATGGCTGGAAGCACCTAACTTAAAACATGGGTCAGTTTTAGAAACAATACTCTGAGATCCTTTAGGAAGAATTAGTATATAAATAAGTCATCATCACCACCACCATGGTCCAGTCAAATAGCATGCTGGAAATCAGCTCATTTTCTAGGTCTCTTTTGCACACAAGTATGGCAGCTTCCAGTAGGCCATAAGAAAGTTGAAGGCAGATATCCATGACTGGTATTTGGGTTCTGGCAGCTGTCTGAGTAAATTCTGCTTTGCTTGTCTGGCTGTATTGCATAAAATGAGTGCGGGGGGGGGGACCCCTCTTAGAACAACCAAGAATAGAACAGGATTAATTTTAAGGCCAACTTCCTCTTATCACTTAAGATATAAACCAAATATTTCTGTGCTTTTCATCACAATGCCTGGGGTGCTGCATTTTAGCATCTGTCTTACTTGTCAAGCAGAGGCACTTATGTAGTGAGCTTTGACCATTTTACAATCCACATTCTTGTTGGTGCTTTTGATTAAAATTTAATAAAAAGGTTTCAGTGAGGTGAAGACTTGTCAAGAGCAGGTGAGGAAAGATCAACATTGACTCAGTCCAAATTTAATCCAGTCACTTCCCAATCACCGCTCCTTCTCATATTCCTTATTCATGCCAAAGGCTGGGCTATGCCATCAAGTCCTGAAAGAAAACAGACCTTACAACGCTCAGTAAGCTAGAGTAGAGAAGAGGGGACAATGACTCTGTTTGCAGGACCGGAATGGATCAAAAACTTTATTTACATCCCTCTGCCACTTACAGCCTACCTATATAAGTCAGGGGCTTTTCTTGGAAAGTAAAATAAAATAAAAATCCTCAGAATTATAATGCCTCTTTATAAAGAGAGAGGGAGAATCACTGCTATAAAAATATGACAAAAGTTGTGGTAAACCAAGTAATAGAGTACTATTCTCAAGTGAAGTTCAAGGTTGAGCAGATTGTTTTGATCAGACACATATTTATACCTGCTTGGGTGCACTTCATAAAAAAAAAACACTGGTTAAATTAGCATTTTATAGGAATGCAAGAAAGGAGGAAAATAGCATTAGTGCAGTTAGTACAAAACATTTCTAGGCAACGTTAAAGAAGGATAACTGTTTTTTCTCTGAAAAATCTCTATTTCTTCTATTGGAGGAATAGAGTTTGTAGCCAAAGAACAGTAGTATGACATTGGGGAGGAGTGGAAAATCTGTCATATGTACTGTATCACACAAATAAGTTTTAATATAATTCTATAATCAATATATTCAGCTGTGCTGTGTATATTCGATGTATACACCCTTCGTTTCATGCAAGTAGCATGTTTTCTTTAAAAAAAAACTTAAAATGAGTTTAAATTAATTTTGAAATTAATTAGCAATTAAAAGGTGAAAGTATCTTATAAATGCAGAAAGAATGCCAGCTAAAAGTGATTGTTAAGGGAGTGGTTGCAACAGACTGGGAATACAGTATACTTATGAATACTAGTAGTTCCTGACAGTGGGAGAGTCTGGATTTCAGAATTACAATTTTCTGAAGATTGTGACATCCAAACAATTTCATGATGGGAGTGTCAACACCTCAGATAACCAAATTCTTCTGTAAGTAATTGCAAGTAATGCAAAAATATATGAATCCTGTAATGTATCTTGCCCCTGTTAACAGGGGCCGTGATAGCTCAGGCTGTAAGAAGCCTGTTATTAGAACACAGCAGCCTGCAATTACTGCAGGTTCAAGCCCGGCCCAAGGTTGACTCAGCCTTCCATCCTTTATAAGGTAGGTAAAATGAGGACCCTGATTGTTGGGGGGGCAATAAGTTGACTTTGTAAATATACAAATAGAATGAGACTATTGCCTTATACACTGTAAGCCGCCCTGAGTCTTCGGAGAAGGGTGGGATATAAATGTAAATAATAATAATAAAAAAACATCTGCATACAGTTTCCTGTTATCAGTAGCAGCTCCATTTTTAAAATTTAACTTCAACTTGTTTCTTTTCAATACTCAAGCATTCAAGGATTGTGATGGGGTTTGAATAATAAGGAGTAGTTGTCAGTAGTGGATTTCAAAAAATTTTACTACCAGTTCTGAGGGTGTGACTTGGTGGGCATGGCATGGCTTGGTGGGCATGGCAGGGGAAGGATACTGTAAAATCTCCATTCCCACCCCACTCCGATCAGCTGGGATTTGGGAGGCAGAGAATAGACAGGGGTGGGGACAGTCAGAATTTTTACTACCGGTTCTCCGAACTACTCAAAATTTCCGCTACCAGTTCTCCAGAACCTGCTGAAACCCACCTCTGGCAGTAGTTCTGGGTGTCATTGGAATGCTCTTGTTAAAAACCCCTCACAGTTGTTACATCTCCAGATTACCTTCTGGATACAGCCCACCAAAAATCAATCGCAAGCAAATGCCCCAAACGCTAAGCCTGCCAGATGCCAGATAATCGTTGTTAATGAACACTATGAAAAAGATCAGGAGATCTAGCAGGGACACATTAGAATGAGGCTGTATTTCTTGTTTTCAAAAATAGTTATAGTTTGTTTTTAAAGATACGAAATTACATTAAAGTCTCTTTTACTGTTAAACTGTGTTTAATATAATACAAATGTCTGTGTTATGCATACATTGCAAGACATGCAATGGTATGACTGTCTTGCTATTGGAATGCACTTCAGGAGTGCATTAACTCTTGATTTGGACTTATCTTACATGGCTTGTATTTTGATCTGAAATACATATGATTGCCAAGATGATTTTGGAGTAATTACTGCTTGTCAAGGACACACATTTGTACTGTTAACAGTTAATTTTGGTCATATTGCTGTTAATATTGTGGCATTTCCTTTTGTTTGTTTGAATCATTATATGAAAAGCAATTACAGAATTTTGGGAAAAGCATGTCTGTTGCTTCACCCAAAATTCTAAACATCTTCAAGTTTAATTCAGAAATTTCACAAATGCATCAAAAGCTGAGTGTATGGCAAGGAGACAAAAGTCTGGGTTGCTATGTATTCACAATGATCAGTATTGGCAATCTCCTTTACTGGAGAGATGATTTCTAACTTAATCAAAATGACCATCTGTTAGTCAGAAAACTCAGGCAACAAATGACTGTATAATAAGAAAAGTAACCAAAGGCTGGGTGTGCATTGATTATATTCTGATTGAAGTATAGTGGAAAGTGTTCTGAATAAGAATATTATAGCTAAATAGAGTATCTGGACCCTGATGAACAAACAAAATATTACATTTTTGAGAATTACTGCAGTCTTATTATATAAGGAAAATCACATGAATTGTAAAGCAAGTATGACACAAAATTGTTAGTAATCAGATGTGAGCTTTACTTAAAACTTGCCATTCTTTCAGTTTCCTTTCATACATGAAAGAAATAAGCTGACAAATGGAATTGCTTATCCCTTAGATCAATGAAGGAACTCTCATGTAATATTTGATATAAAAAAGAACAAACTCTAAAGGAACATTAATGATACATCATTATCACTCTTATTATTAAATTTGTCATAGCTGCCCACTCCGGTAGTCTCACAGTGACTTACAAAATCCAAAGACAATACAGTATACAACTACAAAGGCAGCCCAGATTAAAACAGCCACCACAGTAATAAAGAATGACAACAGGAGCTCCACAAGACATTAACCTCAAACATGAGACCAAAACCACATCTTGAGTGCTTTGTGGAATCCCAGGAAAGTGAACACCCCCTATCTCTGAAGGGATGTTGTTTCAGACAGTGGGAGAAGTCATACTTTCTCAAACATGGAAGATTGCAGTAATTAATAGAGGGGATTCCTTGGAATATATTGGGCAGGCCAAAATGAATGCATATCAATAGTCCTTCAGGCATCCAGGCCTTATGCCATGAAAGGATTTGATAGGTAGCAATCAGCTGCTTGAATTGTACTGGAAGCCTATTAGTAACCAGTACAGTTCATGTAGCCAGGGTGTGATATGGGCATAATGATAAGCACATATTATTGCTCATTGCACTACATTTTGTACCAGCTATAGACCCCCTGACAGTCCTGAAGGGCAGCCCCATGTAGAGCACATAGGGGCTATCCAATTGTGAGGTGGCCAGGGTGTGAGTAACTATCTGTAGGCCTTTTACTCAAGGAAAGGGTGCAACTAGTGCACAAGATGAACTTGTACAAAATCCCTCCTGGCCATATTAAAAAAATAATAATAAAAATTAATTTCCTGGAGAGAAAAGGAATATATAAATTATGTTTGAGATTGGTTGAGGTCATAAGATGCTCCAGTGTAGAGCCACCTTCCTTAATATAGACTTTCTTCATCCCCAATTCTTCCCAGAGCTGTGAGTATAACTGGTCATGCTAGGTAGTATTGATGGGAATTTTATTTTTATATTATTTTTCAGATAATACGAAGGGCAAGAATCTGCCCAACCTGATATCTAAGACAGGGGTCTCTAACCTTGGCAACTTTAAGCCTGGTGGACTTCAACTCCCAGAATCCCCTAGCCAGCAAAGCTGGCTGGGGAATTCTGGAAGTTGAAGTCCACCAGGCTTAAAATTGCCAAGGTTGGAGTCCCCTGATCTAAGATAAATTGCAGTACAATAATAGCCTACAATATTTAGTGGGTCCCAGGCTTGTTTGGAGAGAGTAGACTGGAGCAACCTGGTTTTCTTAGTATGAAAAAGTAATTTTCCCTCTT